>NW_022630997.1:25203439-25604297 GCF_010015895.1 Lontra canadensis
TCTTCTTCTTCTTCTTCTTCTTCTTCTTCTTCTTCTTCTTCTTCTTCATTTATGTGTGTGTGAGACACAGAGAGCATGCAAGTGTGAGCAGGGGGAGGGGCAGAGTGGGAGGGAGAGGGACCAGCAGACTCTGCTCTGAATGCAGAACCTGATACAGGGCTCCATCTCACAGCTCTGAGATTATGACCTGAATCTAAACTGAGAATCAGACGCTTAATCGACTAAGGCACCCAGGCACCCCATCGGGCACTGTTCTTCACATCTAGTAACACATTTAATCCTGAGACTCAAGGCCTCAGCCATGGAAGAAGGTGAGCCCCCAGAAGTTCAAGACCATTGGAACTGGATGTTAGGACCGAGGTGAGGACAGTGATCAGGACGTTAGGAAAGAGAAAGGAGACGGACCCAGGACCTTGCATCTAAATTCCAGAAGCTCTGTCTGGCCTACCTACACTCAAGATAGTTTTCTAAGAAGCAAGGCAACTGGTCTCAAAAAGATCTGTCTTACCCCGGCTGTTCCACTTCTTGCAGCTTCTGGTCCTGTGAGGTAAATACTACTATTACTTCCATTTCACAGAGGAACAGACTGAGGCATAGACAGGACCTTGAAAAACTGGTCCAAGGACACACAACTAAGAGATGAAGGAGCCAGGATTTGAAAGCAGGCTGTCCGACTTTCCAGCCCATGCCTGAGTCAGATGTGCCCGGACTCTGCTGGCCCTGTTCGTCATCTCTAAAGAGACCTCCATTCAGACAGAATTGCTTTTCAAGGTATTTGGAGTTGAGTTCTGTTTCCTTGGAGTGTGAAACTCATTTAAATTGAAATGGCGGCTGGGCAGGGTGGAAAGAAGGTCCAGTTTCCTCTGAGGCCCATACCTGATCTCCCAACAGCTCCAAGAGGTATCTGTGCTTAGCCCTACCTTATAGATTCTGTGAGAGTGAATTACTTAGCCCAAAACAAGTCACAAGGATTTAAAGATAGTCTGTTGGCTTCTTATGTTCTTTCAATTACTCTGATGTGTTTTGTCTCCACAGCTATTCCTACAGACCTCTCTTAGCCTTAGAAAAAGTCATTGGATTTTTTTTTTTTTTTACCTAAATATTGAATGAGTGAGAAGACATTGAGGGGATTTGACAGGAAGGAAACAGGCCACAGTCCTATCCCAGAGCTGGCAGTCTCTTGCAGGGCTACTCCACATTAATTATGAGAGATGAGTCCCAAGGCAGCAAAGGCAAAGTGAAGATGGTTTGAGCAGAAAATGAGATTTGTGAGGAGAGGCCAATGGAATTGGGTTCATAGATTTTAAGCTTGTTTCTCAGCTCTTCCTTCCTACCCAAAAATGGCTTGGAAAACTTTAAAAATACAGATATCCATATATAATTCATTCCGATCAAATAAGACACGGTGGTGGCTCAGTAAACTTGCTCTTGATATCAGAATGGCTCTCATTGAGTAATATGTATGGTAGACCCAACTTCCAGCAGCAGGCCAGAAACGGGCAATTCTCTCATTGTGGGGACGAGGATGAGAGAAGAGGCAGGTGCGTGTGTGACTGCTTCGCGTTACATTCCCATGGCTGCCTCATTCGGTGAAGCAGGTGCAGCTTGACTGTAGGCTGAAGACTTGGGTTCAAACTCTAGCTCTGCCCCTTAGAGCTGTGTGATTTTAACCATGTCCATTGATTTTTTTTTTTCCCTTAAACTTTATCAACTAGAAAGTGAGGGGTGTTTTGCTACTTTACTACTACCGTTCGCATGGAATTGGTTTTGAAGATTTAAAATTAACGATTGCCAAATTACCCTGGCGTCCAGCAGGCGCTCAATGGCTTTCAGTAAATCCGATTAAAAGATAAACTAAGAAGAAGATTTGGAATGAAAATGTCTGCTGGACATAGGAATGTGCCATCAGGAGAAATGATGAATTTCACTCAGGAGATTTGAAATAATTTGTGATTTTCCTGGCACTCAGTGCTGTCCTTTACTTTAAAGTTTCCTTATAATTAAAGAAATTGGCCATGACATTATTTTCAGACTGAGGAAAAAAAAATCAATTATAAGAAATACCTTTCATTTTTTAAAGGAATTTTCATCAACAGTACACTTTTATCAATGAGTAATTATATTTCTTAATTGCACAAATGTCCATCAAACATGATTCCTTTCAAATGCTACAAAGCAGTGGGTATTTCCTGAAAAGTCTGTTATCTGTTAAATGGCTGCCATAGAAATTCTTTTAAAGGCTGAGTTAAAACCAGACCTGCATTAAAGTGCTTTAGAAGTATCAACAGAAGAGCTAATTAATTCTCTTCAAAGATGTTAAAATAGTTTAGAGTTATGACTGTAACACTGAAGGAAGTGAATGACTGTCGTTCTAGCAAGTAATTACTCCCCTGCAAAGAGAGGGTAACGTTATAGAGTGCTAATCCTCTAACTTTTATGACAGAAATACCAAAACCTGCAAGTGGGCACATACGTTCTTGGGTTTCATTCATTGAAGAAAAAGGATTCCTAATCTGGAGTAACTGTCTCTCCTGCTCTTTCAGGATGCAGTCAGTGTTCACAGGCGACCACTGGGAAATTCACCTGCTTTACCGTGAATTTTTGCAAGAAATAGAAGGGATCCTTTTCCAAAGGAGAAGTTGAACTAGACCCCGAGTGTGCTTGCCTAGAATCTCCTAGAGCCTGTCTTAGGGCTGGTAGAGTTGCTAGTCAACTTCAGTCAGTAGAGTTCCAATTAAGGACAACAACTGCCTACTTATCTCTACACCAACAGCACAAAGCTGGTTCTGCCCCTTAATAAGCCTGCCTCAGTTTCCCCGCTATGCTTTGGAGAATGCTTATCTCCAAAGAAGAAGCTGCTTCAGTTTCCCTGCTATGCTTTGGAGAAGGCTTATCACCAAAGACTCCAGTGGACTCTCCAAGGGAGCTTCCCTTACATTCACACCAGGTGCTGGAGATGGGCCCCATGGTGACGGTGGGTGCTTTCTTTTGTAGCCTACATCATGGGATCGGTGCTGCTACATGATCTTCTTCCAGGACCAAGTCAGGTCATGGTTTACTGATGGATTGGTAGTTTGGAAAGAGCTTGCTTTTGATGTCAGTGGACCTGCTGGTTCCCAACTGTGTGACCTTGGGAGAATAAGTGAATCTCTCTATGCCCATGTGTCCTCAGCTGTATGAGAGTGATGAAATCAACTTAATGGAAGGAATAAATGAGATAATGCACTTACAGCCCCCAGAACATAACAGGCCACCCTCAGCAAAGAAACATAATTTAAAAAATTAGTTCTTGCTCCTGATGGTTACTTGCTTGGTAAATGATGCATCAGATTACAAAAGGTTAGAGAGAATAATAGGGAAACCTGTATTTTTGGAAAATGACTGAACTATATCAAAGCCATAATAGACAGTTCCTTAGAGAAGCAGGTTATAAAATGATGTGCTTCTTTTTTAAAAGATTTTGTTTATTTGAGAGAGGAAGAGTGAAAAGGAGAAGCAGACTCCCTGACATGGGACTCGATCCCAAGGCCCTGAGATCATGACCTGAGCCAAAGGCAGACACTTAACCAACTGAGCCACCCAGGTATCCCCAAACTAGATGCTTTTTATGCTTGTTATAAAAACACATATGTAACATAAATAATCATATTAATGGGAGAAGCCTTGGAGAACATGCAATCAGAGATTATCAAAGGTTCCTTGTATGTGTGGTGAGATTTTATCTTTTTGCATAAATAGATTTTCTCATTCTTCAATGAATATGCAATACCCTCGAAATTAAAATCCATTTCTAAAACCATTTTGTAGTACTTAAATGGCATCGTTCATTTCAATTATACTATTATCCCAGCTCCTTCTTTCACATGAGAACATTGTCACTCTTGGAGCCCAAGGAGACATCCTCCCTGCATGGAGTGGAGGTGCCCAGGCCCGTGTCCCGAGGTCATGGGTCTGGGACAAGGGAGAGAGGATCTAGTGAAGAACCGAAGAAAAGTGCCTATTTATCCTGCGAAGGGAGAGGGGACCATTGCGGGATGGAGCACTGACAGAATATTCACGTAGCAAAACAAAGGAACTGTTCTTGAATAGTATCAGGCAGGAAAAGCAGAGGCTAACTCGAGAAATGGTTTTCCAGGCAGGAATCTATGTGGAAGAAATGTTTATAAAGCCGGCAAGGGCGGCCAGTCAGGTCTGTATCTCCTAGGTTTCTCCCTGCATCTCTACCTGCTTGCTCTGTCCGAAGAGGATGCATTTCCACGACGCTCCACACCTCCACATGTACACACACACACACACACACACGACACTCCATACCACCACAGGTACACACACACACACACACACGACACTCCACACCTCCACATGTACACACACACACACACACACACGCGGGCATTTCCATGTTGTTTAAATCCTAGTCATAGAAAATGGGCAAACCCCAAGATCTGAGAACTTCTTCCTGGCCAGGTTGGATTAAGTGGAGAATCTTTCTGGGGCACTCTAGTGGCTGAATGGAAAGAGGGAGAATTCCTTGAATGAGAAGGAAAACAGAAGTCTGAGTCAGAGAAGAGGTGCCCCGGTATTCTGCCAGTGGGTGAGCTGAGGTTGAAACAGAAACCGTATCCGGCAGGGCCAGAAGCAGGCGAGAACGGGAGCTGGACCAGAAAGAAGCTAAGTGGGTGTGGCAGGTCAGTGCAGCACTAGGAACTGAAGTCCGTGAACCTGAATTCATCTGCCCTTCCCCATTTCCTCCATGTGATTTTGGGAAAGTCACCTTCCCTCCCTAAACCCCAGTTACCCATCCCCCAAATGAGCATGGTTTACCAGACCCCTCAGGGCTTTTGGGAGGATTCAATCAGAGAAGACAAGCAAGTTAGCTGTGTGGCTGGAGGCTGACCTTGGAGCTTAAAGGCAGCAGTGGCACTTCAAGGGGGGCATGGGCAATAAGGGGGTGGCCTTTCTGTAGGGAATTTCAACTACAATAATCTAATGGAACAGAAAGCATGGTTACCAAACCGAATTAGCAAATATCAGATCGTGGTGGCCATTCTAAACCATCTCAGTGATAAAATATTCCTTCCAGCTAGGGAGATCTGCTCCCCCTCCACACCCTGTCCTGCCCCCACTCTACCCTGTCCTATACTCTGTCTGGGAGAATTAGCAAAAGAAGCTGCCACGGGGGCTCCTCACCACCCCAACCGGCTGCCACTGGCTGGTTCTTGGAGAGAGGAGGAGGAAACCACACCTCACCCCCATTGGAGGTCATCAGTGCAGAACTCCCCCCAAGGATTGGCATTTCCCCTGTGACGAACAACAGAGAAGAGTAGTCACATGCAGACTCCAGGTCAGATCTTGATACCTTCTTTAGCAGTGAGGCTTGGTCTCCACTGGGTGTGTGGGTGTCTCAGTCACCCTGTCCCTCTCTTTCAGAGGGACAGGGTGACTGAGACAAAGTCATCTCTTTTTCAGCCAGAAACTTTCTGCCACGTTCTCCCTGTAGTTCCCCCAGTATTTCTGACTGGGGCTTCTTCCACTAAGTTTGGGATTCCCCAGGTTCCCAGGAACTGTCTTCCTTGTGGTATCCGGGGCCATGGTCACTGTCACGCTCTGCAAAGCTCAGCCACTGAGGGAAGCAAAGCCAGGAGGCTCACTCCGGAGCGTGAGAGAGGATGGGGCGGGCGGAACAGAGGAGCTGGACCAGAGAGTGAGGGGCTGAGCCCTGAAAACACATCTAACTCACAAAACAAAAGAACAGACAAAACACAGACTGATAAATACAGAGAACAAACTCCTAGTGGTGTGGGTGGGGGTGGGGGAAATAGGTGAAGGGGATTAAGAGATGCAAACTTGCAGTTGTGAAATAAACAAGTCACAGGGATGAAAGCTACAGCCTAGGGCAGATAGTACTAATATTGTAACAACTTTGTATGGTGATAGATCGTAATATACTTACTGGGTGAGCTTTGAGTCATGTGTAGAATTGTGGAATCAGTGTGTTGTACACCTGAAACTAATATTGTATGCTAACTATACTTCAATTAAAAAACCCCTTTTAAGTCAGGACATATAAATTAAATGAATGAGGGTGCCTGGGTGGCTCAGTGGGGTAAGCCTCTGCCTTCGGCTCAGATCATGATCTCAGGGTCCTGGGATCGAGTCCCACATCGGGCTCTCTGCTTCCTCTTCTCTCTCTGCCTGAATCTCTGCCTACTTGTGATTTCTCTCTGTCAAATAAATAAACAAAATCTTAAAAAAAAATAAATTAAATGAATGAGACTGGCTTGTGTCAGAGGAAAAATACAGTATGGTCTTTCCTACTTGTCTAGAAGTTCTGGCCCTCTCAAGGTAGCATTCATTTTCCTGCTTTTGGTGGGTCAATGGCTATAGGTAAATATTTCTTCTACTTGTTTTAGAAAAACAAAAACACTTGGCTTCTGGTTGAGGAGAAAATCAGGACAATGCAGGACTCAGGAGAATGCAGGACCATATAAATGGAAGCAGGCTTGTCTGTTGTGGAGGTGGTGACCGTCGACCGCGCCTCTGGATTCTGGCTGCTACAGGAATGAAGGTGGATTGAAGCCTGGATCCTGCTTTGACCAGAGCGCCCGTAAGTCTGGGCTATTACGTGAACCCCTCTAATAGTTGAATGTTGGTTCAGTTACAAACTGGTAGCAATAGGAGTGGAGGACCCGAGAAAATACACCAGATGTGGCCCTAAGGCCACTCGTTTTTGATGTCTGCATCAAACGAAGCTTCCTCTTTGTTCCCCAAGGGAGGTAAGATAACAATTTCCTGTGTAGGCTGTGCCTTCCTGGAGTGGGTGCTGATGTCTCTCCCTTAAGGGGGCTGGTCATATCCCACAGCTGTTCTTGTGAGATAACCGTCCAGTGCGGTCAGTCCCAGGGCTGGCAGTCCCTGGGGAGGATTCCCAGACTGCAGATGGTTGTGCCATTTTTTTTTGCATCACTTTGACTTTGTCTGGGTGGAAAATCCTTCTTGTCCTGAATGCCATGGCCAAAAACAGCTCTAGAATGTTTATTGGCAAGGGATTAGGGGGTTGCTCATGTGGTTGGATGGAAGGTGGGGCCTGAAACTCCCTTTGCATAGCACTTTATATCAAGATTGAGAAAAGGCTGTGAAAAGAAAAGGAATAGAAAAGGCTGTTCTTATCAGACTTTGAAGAGAGGGCTGCCTGAGGCCATCAGAATGTCCCCATGTCCCCAGTGGAAACGTTCTTAGGATTGGATCAGTACAACTGTTAACACAAAGGCATTAATACATGAGAAGGTTTTATTGTGGTATCTTTCTCAGGAATAGTTGCCTTCTGGAAATTCTTTCAAGTTGAAGGAATGAATCTTTATTAGTGAAGTGTTGATCATGGCACTGTCTTTTAAAATCTTTCTAGAATTAAGTACAAAGACCTAAAAGCACTCTCAACCAGTTTGGTGTGGCCTCTGCTTGCCTCACTGCCCTTACCTCATACCGCTAGTCCTTTCTCTCAAGTGGAATATTTTTTTAGTTCCTTGGGTATGTGACACTCTCTCTAGCATGTCTTTATTTGGCTGTCTTCTACCCATCCTGCAGGCCACTTGAGTTGTCACTTCCTCCCTAAAGCCCTGGCTGTTCACATCCCCTCCCACTTCCCCAGGACTGGGCTAAGGACCCTTCCTGTGTACTCTTCCTAATCAGACAGTTCAGTTGTGTCCTATCATGCTGTTGCAGGTCAAGTTCTCCAGGAAGCAGAAGCTCTATGGCAGTCAGGCGTGGAAAAGGCTGGGAGTGACACCCATGAACAGAGAAGGGGAGTGTATGAGTTCCTGTGGCTGCCACAGCAAATCGCCACACGCTTCGTGTCTTAGAACAGAAATGTATTCTTTCATGGTTTTAGAGTCCAGAAATTCAAAATCAAGGTGTCGGCAGAGCCTTTTCCTTCTGAAGGCTCTAGGGGAGAATCTGTTTCTTTCTTCTTCTTCTAGCTTCTAGGAGCCCTAGACATCCTTGGCTTGCAGCTGCCTTAGTCCAATCTCTGCCTTCAAGTTCTCTGCATTCTCTGTCTGTCTCCTCTGTGTGTCACTCTTAAAAGGATACCTGTGATTACATTTAGGGGCTGTTGGGGAAGGCGAATTTTCCTATAGCCTTCAAGTTTCTCTTGGTGGCTCCAAGAAATTGGCATGAGGCAGATGAACAGGAGAAAATCAAATCTAATTATGTACATATGGGAGTTCCATGAGAACTGAGCCCCACAGGCAGTAAGGCAATGGAGGCATATCTGCCATCCAGAGCTAAGAGAAGGGGGTAGGGGCCTGAGACTTCAAAGAGAAGGAAGACATTCACAGGAAGATGAAAAAGAGGAAATGTTTGGTAAACAAATGTTTGCCGGGCCATACAGAAACAATAGGACACAGAGAGGAATTTTAACAAACATGCTTTGCTAAGTTCCTCCCTGTCTACCGCACCTAGTTCGTATTATACTGCAGTTGTCCATGGTTACAGCTCCCTTCCTGGAGCAGGTCCTCTGTCTACATTCTTTCAGGCAGCTGGGGCGGGGGGAAGGTCAAAAGGTCTTTTGGAGCCTATTCTTTCTTAAAAATAAACCAGCCTAAAATAATCCACATGCCGAAGAGATACATTTTGGGGTGGTGGTAAATTTTACTCCCCCAAAGGCCCATCTGGATCATCCAGAATGGTTTCCTCTTTGTCTTAAAATTCCTCAATTGATTCACATTAGCAAAAACTTTTTTTTTCCAAATAAGGCAATTTTCACAGATTCCAGGAATCAGGATACAAACATATATTTTTGGGGGGACATATATGGACTATAGGGAGGAAAGAGGATTGGATAGGAAGGGCTTTCAGATCATGATTTAGACCTCACAAAGTCCCTGCCAGCCATCAGGGATCTCTGGAGGGAAGACTCCCCATCAAAAGAGTTCTATGTTGGATGGAAATGGCGAGGCGGTCTGCTCAGTTCTTGGCTAGGGGCTGCCTTGAGAAAAGAATGGTCTTGACTGGAAAGCTGAGGTAGACTAAAGAAGTTACCAGCTGAGAGGGGCCAGCTAACCACAGTCCTCACAGTTACACAATGAGTCCTGTCTTGAAAAGGGCTCTGAAAGGCACATGGACATATCTGCCTCAACCCACCTCTTACGCTGTAACAGGGGCCGCTTTCCAAGTCTCTGGTGGGCCTTTCTTCATGAGAAGAAACTTAAAAGAGGGAAGTTAGTGGGACAGACTCTAGCTCCTCATTGCGACAGTTGGTCTTTGGGCTATACCTGGTATTCATCATCCCTTCTTTCAAGATCCATCCTGAATTCTCCTTGCCCTCAGTGTCCATCTTTCCTGGTCTAGGTAGCCTACCCAGCACTGAGACTTCAACTTTGAGCCCATGGTAACTACCCTTTCTCAAGCCAGCACTGCCACTCTTGTCCACTCACGGTCACAATTGGTCTAGGGAGTCCTGAGATGTCCCAGGTCCATCAGCTGGGTTTCTCCTGCCCCCATTGGGTAAATACAGGATTTCCCCCTTCTGGATGGGCAGAGTCCACACCCCTGACAAGAGAGGGTTCCTCTTGCCTGCTGATCTCTGAACACAAGAAGCCCTCAGTGCCCATGTAGCAGCCATAGCTTATAGTTCAACAAGGCCCTTGTGGTGTCCCTGGGTGAGAGTGTATCCCTCTGGGGTACCAGCATTCCTAATCCTGCAGAGCCTAGAGATGCAGGGATGTGGAACATAAAGTCCCCCAGTGGGTCACTAGAAGTGATGATTAAGTGAGGCCACTCTCGCTGCTACTCGTAGGCTCCCCAGGTCATGTATTCTTCCTAACTGGAACCCTGTGTCATATCAAGGTCTGTGCCTTACTCTGTTCAGAAGGATGACACTCCATTCTCCTGGGCTGTTATTGTCTCTGGCTGGAGCTTCAGTTGCACCCTCAGGAGGCAATTCCAATGCCTTATCAGAATGGCAACTTCTGACTGGTGTGGTATGTGATACAACCCGTGAATCCTACGGTCACGGGCCCATTCCCACACCTTCTGCGGGGTAAAGTAATGCTATATTGTATGGATGCTATATTGTATGGGAGTCTATGCAGTGGGCCAGGCACTCTGTAAGCCCTGGATAGTGGGATGCTATATTGTATGGGAGTCTATGCAGTGTGCCAGGCATTCTCTAAGCCCCTGGATAGTGGTACTGGCTGAGGCTCTGTGAGTAGGAAAGGCAAATCCACATTTAGTATCCCTATCTATTCCTGTGGAGCGGAACCACTTGCACTTCCAGGAAAGAAGGGGCCAATGTAGTCAACTTGCCAACAAGTAGCTTGCTGGTCTCCTCTAGGAACAGTGTACTTGGAGCTCAGCTTTTGTTTCTGGTTGTTGGCAGATTGAACATTTATAGGCAGTAGTTCCTAGATGAGCATTGGGGGTGGGGGTCTATGCTGTTGGCCCCATGGGCAGCTTGAGAGGCAGACTTCTAAGAAGACTACGAATGATCGCTGCCTTCTGGTATTCACTCTTGTATAATTCCCTGCCCTTGTCTTTGAGCTGGACCTACTGAAGCACTTCTAACAAAAAGAACACAGCAAAAATGATAGGACATCCTTTCAGAGATTAGGTTATAAATGATTGTCACTTCTATCCTGATGGCATTCTCTCTCTGGCTTCCACCTGGTTCACTCTGATGAATCTAGCTTCTGTACAGAGAGTTCCATGTGGTGAAGAACTAAGGCCTGAAGTCACACAATCTATGAGAGGCTCAATCCTTCCAATAGCCATATGAGTAAGCTTGGAAGCAGGTCCTTCCCCAGTTGAACCTTGACATGAAACCATATCGCTGACTAACAGACACCTTAATTATAGCCCACGAGAGGACCCAACTAAGCCATGCCTGGATTCTGGATCTACGGAAACTATGAGATAACAAATATTGTTGTTTCAAGCCACTAAACTTTAGGCTATATTTTTAGTGTGCCCATTGTGCTAAGACAGGGATGGCTGCTAGCAAGGCATAACTGACTAAGAGAAACTGACTGAGTCATTTTGTCTGTTTGGTTGTTTAGTGTCGCTTCTATGATAGATGTTCTTTGGTGGGTATTTACCTGTAATGAGAAGATGTTCAGAGTTTGTACTCATAACCTGGAGTGAGTGTGCACCTGCCTTTACTCCAGACATCTGGGTTCAGTTTACTGGCCTTCTTCCTTCCAGTTCTGTGACCAACAAGCCAAGCCATGTGCCACTGCCCATGAGTCCATATGTCTTCTTACCTTGGGCCCATTCTCCTAGAGCAGATGAGCTTGTGCCTTGCTGCTTTTTTTCCATTGTCATTCAAGGCTACTGCCGAGTGAGGTTGTAGTGTAGTTGCCATCCATTTTTGGTTTGTACCCACTTACTGAGCCAACTCATCCACACAGAAAGGTCAGGCTTTTCCTTCCCCCTTCAGCTGGCCTTATGGGATCACCTACACAGCCATAGTTATAAGCTGAGGTAGGGACCATCTGTTCAGCTATAATGCATGGCATGAGTTCTGGGATACCTGTTTAAGCTTGTTGGTACAGCTAACCTGAGCTTGGACCCAGAGGTAGTCTGGACCTGCTATGGAGCCCTTTTCTGCTCCAGGCCCTACTCAATGATGGCCCAATCTATGGGCTGGAGCAGTATTTCTAGGTATGGAATATGCTGCCCCCACATTCTGAAAAAGCCTACCAGGCATTGTGCTTTCTTGTTTTTTAGTAGGGATGCAAGACACAGAAATTTGTCTTTTACATTGGAGAGAATATCTACCATAGTGTGAATCCAGGATCCCTAAAAGCTTTCCCGAAGTGTCAGGTTCCTGAATCTTCCAGGATTTATCTGTCACCCTCTGAAGCACATCTGTCTTACCAAGGCTACCAATGCAGTAGTCACCTCTTGCTTATCATGTCATCAACTTAATGGGTCAATGTGGTTATGATATTATATTCAATATCAATGTGATATTCTTCATATTATCCAGATGGTCTAGATCTCTTTGGACTGTATTATTACAGAAGGCAGGAGAGTTAGCATTGCCTTGGAGCAAAACTGTAAATGTATAATGTTGCCCATTCCATTTGAATGTGAACTGTTTCTAATGGCCTTTTAAAACTGGGAATGAAAAGCACGCATTTTCCAAGTCAGTGGTTACATACCACATACCTGAGGCCATATTTATCTGCTCCAGCAGTGGTGCTATATCTGGTGCAGCAGATGTGATCAGGGTTAGTATTGGTTGCACTTGCAGTAGTCTATAGTCATTGACTAGGATTCATTTCGCTTCTGTAGGGTGTAGACTGGGGAATCAAATGGAGATGTGATACAGACCACCATCCCTGTTGCATCCCGAAATCTTTAATCTCCGGATGCAATACCATTTTTGATTTGCTTATCATAACCAGAAATTTCTGAGACTTCCACTTGACATTCTCCATTAGGACCATGCTTACCTAGAGACCAAGGACTCAATGTAAGGATTACATCAACTGTCAACTATAATAATCCCAATAATACCTTTTGGGAACAGGAGAAGTGACCACTCTGTGGATGCATGGACCAGTGGACTCACTCTAAGCCATATTTTGGCCAGGAGTCCATTTATTGCTTTATACTCATGTTTTCCCACTGCAGACAGGGAGGGACTCATGATGGTGTTTCAGTCTTTAGGCTTCAATGACAACTCAGATCCTGTGTCCAATAGATTTTGGAAGGTCTGACCATTTCTTTCTCCAATGGATAGTCAATCAAGTAAATGGCAATAAGACCTCTTGGGGAAGGACTTGGGTATTATTAGTGTATACTTGCCCTAGTAGTGTGGAGTCCTTCTTCCCAGAGATTTAGCCACTTGTCAGCCAACAGGTTTTGAATCTGAAAACTGGCTCAGGTGTGGCCCCTTGTCAAGGTTATCCTGACTTTGTATTGGTGAAATCATCCTCAGCCTTCTGCATTCATTCTCCTTCCCTTTGATTATATATAGTTAATGGGCACTCTAGTTGGCTGCCTAGTATTTTGTTCCTAGGAATGGTGAGTTCTATTCACCATCTCCAGGATGCTCTCTCTATAGGTTAAGCCCTCCAGGCCACCACTCTGCTCTTGTCAGTTGTCCTGATAATTACAACCACCTGGCTTCTGGTGGTTAAAAACCACCACCTGGCCTTAATTGTTTTGGAGGAGCCCAACATCCCCAGGTCTATCAGTGAGCCAAGGTCTGTGACAGACTCTCCTCTTGTCAGCCCCAGAAGAAAGCCACCACTGAACCACTTAGCGATGCTAGTCATGCCCCTCTCACCAGCACATTCTCAGTGGCCTTGGTAAATGGTATGTCTTCTGATGGGCCTTCTGGCCTCACATAATACACCCATTCCTGCAAGCCCACTTCCCTGAGCCTTTTACTTTCTTCCCCTATGTCTGCCATGGCATGGCACACAGGCATTCCAGACTTTCAGCATGGGTCATCAGTTTCTCCAGGCTTCTAGAAGCAAACCTAAGAGCAAGTTTATATTGCTTCTTGGAGTGTTCCTTGTATCTCAAGAGAGTGACCCAAGCACTCTCTCTTATTCAGACTTCTGTTTCAGCCCTCTTGATCAAGCACCTAATCTCATGTTCCTGTGTCTTCGGGATTATGGTGGCTTCTTCCCTTATCAGACCTAGCCTATCCCTGGCTGGGTGGAGCTATGACTTAACCCTGATGGTAGCCTGCTGTCCAGGAAAGGAAGAGGGAAGACATCTGCTGTCTTTTGGGGGAAGGCCCTCTGTATCACTTTCCTGCATAAGCAATGTGCTAGCTCTTGACTGATCAAGGCAAGTGACCCCTGTTGGCTCAGAAGGTTCGGAAGCATCCCAAGTGTTGTGTCATGATCTCAGTTTTTGCCAGCTGGGGCCTGACTTTGACATAACAGTCCTGCCTTGATTGAGCACTAAATGGTCTTCGAAGTTCAGCAGCTATTAAATCCTGGACTTCACTTTCAGCTTTTCTACTGAAAAGGGGCTCCCTTTTTACTTAGTTTAAGTTGCTAACTGTTCTCAACTTTTCACTATCCTCCTATCCTGCAGGTTAGTGATAATCATCCAATTCCATGATCTTTATACCAATGAGCCTCAAAGTACATTTCAAATGCCACTCTCCTCTCCCTACATGCCCTTCCAGATGACCCAGGATGAGACCTTTAACAAGTAGACTCCCGTCTCATGCCAAAGGCTACCTTCAAATCACCTACCACTAGGAATAGGGAGGTCCTCATAACCAGCTGGGTGTGAGCAATACGGTCCCCAAACCTTGATATTACCACTGGCTTTCTCAGATCATTCTTGGTACCAACAGTTGCAAGTTAAGTTCTCTGAGAACTAGATGCCGAAATGGGGTTAGAAGTGCAAAATATTTACCGGGGAGTAATACCTATGAAAAGAAAAGGGGCCAACTCAGGATTGTGTAGAGAAAGCCATTGGACCAGGATCAAGGTAGGTCAAGACCTCACTAACCCAGCAAGAATTCTGGAGCAAAGACCACCTATTAATACAGTCTGAGGTTGAAGGAAAATGGGAAGACCTTTGTACCAGTGTCTTGCTCAGTCATTGGCAGGGGAGTAAGGTAACCAGGGGTTCAGTTAAATTTACATTTCAGATAAGTGAGGAATTTTTTCTTTAGCACATCCCATGCAATATTTGGGGAATACTTATCTTAAAAAATAGTCACTGTTTATCTGAAATATGAATTTAATAGGGTGTCCTGTGCTTTTATTTGGTAACTCTGGCAACCCTTGCTGGGGGTCACCCCTGAGAATATACACTCTTAGCTACCACTGCTTCAGTTGGCCATGGTCTGGAAGCCACAGTGAGAATAGTGTGACCTTAGCTTGAAACCTGAGGGGGACCTGGAGGTTCTAAGTGCTAGAGGCTCTCAGCTAACCATACTGCCAGTAGCTGGGCAGCAAGTCCTTTCTCAAAGGGAGAACAGAGCAGAAAATCTCTGCACCTGACACATTTATTTTCAGTTTAACTGTTGCCTCCTGGGCTAGAAGTAACCCCAGTGAAGGTGAGAAAATTGTGTCTCTTGTTTATTGTTGTGTCTCCATGCTTAACACATGGCTTGGCTCATGGTAGATGTCCAATTATTGGTTGCCAAACTGAATTGTACTTAAGACTTCAGTGATCTGGGAGTATTTAGGGAGCACAGAAAGCAGTCCTCTTGTTCCTTCCCAGGATCACATTCTGAGTTCGGCTTGCCCTTTGATGACCTCCCACGCCGTGTGTGTAGTCAACAGAGGTAATAGGTGGAAGATCGGCTCCGGGCTGTAGAGTCTGAGTTCGCAGCCACTGAACCCTATAGCAGAGCTAATTATTTATGGAATTAATTAAATGCTTTCTAAGTAAGTAAAGAAGGTTCTAATTGAGGAATTTTAAGAGAGGCCTCATACATGAAGGTAGGTATTTGGTGTGAATGGGTCATGCTTGTCTCTCCATGTATATGTCCCACACAGGGCCCCAACCCAACAGACCCGGGACAGAATTTTAGTATCGCTCTGGGGCTGACTTGCGCCATGACTCTCCTGTCGAATGAGCCAGGAATCCTTGTGCCACCCGATTCCAGCAGGCAGTGTCCAGCCACTGGGTAAGTTCTGCAGATCCCACCTCTTTCCTCTCTCACAGCTTCTCTTACTCTTTATCCTTGCCACTTTTGAATTACTTACTAGCTTTGGTTTTCTCATTCATAAAGTATGACTAATAATAATACCCACCTACCAGAGGTGTTGTGAGGTTTAACATTTATTAAGTTAAAAGCAAGCATGCAAAGCGAGGACCATGTTCCTGCTTGGAGGTTCAGAGAGGTGAAGTCACTAGCCTTAGGTCACACAGCTTGCCAGTCCTAGAGTAGGATTTTAAACAAAGTCTGTCTGATTTCTGCGCTTTCCCCACGAGAGCCATAAAGACAAATCCCTGGGGTTCCAGGTAGAACTGTGTCCCTGTCTGCCACAGCCTGTTATCACACAGGAGCACAGTGTGACCACAGCATGCCTAGGAGTCACTGAGAGGGAGGAGGAAGATACTGGGAAAGGTGTTTGCCAAGAACCATACACAGTGATTCTACCAACACATTGAGATCTTTGCCCTAAAAGAAACTACAAATGAGGGCTTACTCCTGGGAGTATATTTTTTTAAATACTAGAATTAGTTTACCTGAAAGAAATTCTTCTGTATAAAAAGGAAACAATGTAGCAATGGTCCACATTTAAATACAGAATGATTTGCCTTGCAGTTGTGTTGCCAGTTTTAAAACCCTGAACCAACTCCCTCCCCATGTCACTATGTGATCCCACTCGCTTGGCTGGCTCAGGAAATGCAAACTAATATTAGCCAGAGCAGAAACATAGCCAGCAGGATTATCTGGTTGCTAAAAAGAAATTACGCTATGCACTCTTAAACAAATGAGGAAAACTTGGGTGATCATCCATCCATTTATATGAGCTCCGTCAGGGCGTTCTTCACGTTCAGGTTCACATGGTCTGCGGGCAAGGAGCACGCCATTCTTCCTTCCCTCCCTTCCCTCTGGAGGAGGATAGTCCGCTCCGGCTAATAACTCTGTCCTCGGCTTATTCTTGTAACTGACTTTCAGATGAAACCAAATCAAACCAAACTAAACCCACCCAGAAACAAGATAAAGAAGAAAAAACCAACCAACCCAGAAATGTTTCCTTTCTTGAACCCTGAACGCAGCTCTCGGATTATTTTTACACATCTTACCTATTTTAGAACCATTTTGTCTTTGTCGTTGTCTTAATCTCGGTGACCATATAGAAAAAAAATAGTGAAATACACTACTTTAGCCACCCTGAAACTGTTTCTGGAAACATCTAAGTTGAAGGGTTTGTCATTGTGACTGCTGACTGAGAGAGACTTGAGTTCTTGCAGAAATGATGAGAGCGAACCCCACACCCCGGGCACACACGGGTGCCAGGCAGAGGCCATGATCTTGATGTCCTTCAATTCATTTGATCCCAACAGCAAACCTATCAGGTAAGGTTTTTCCTTGTGTCCAGGGGGTGTCAGGATCTCTGAGCTTGTTTTCAAGTGGAAACTCAGTATCCCCTTTCCCCGGGGAGCAGGGGCCCCAGGGCCCAGGAAGTTCAGTCGATCCTGGGGCAGCACTGTCCCTCTCTGGCTGCTGTGGGACGTCCCTGACCCTTGTGGATGCGAAAGGCCAGTGCATACCAGTGCTGGTTATATTTACACAGCGGGCTAAAATTAGCTGGCACGCTCTCCTGGCAACCGGCAGGATATAAGTCTCCCATTTTATCTAGCGATGCTAATTCTGGCAAAACCAAAAGTGTCCTTCTGCTGTTCTCAGTGGATACGCATTCGACAACAATAATATCCTTTTCCTTCCTCTTCCTCTTCTCTACATTTTAGGAAATTTCAAATATAAATCCGGGCTGATTTTGGATCAGGACAAATACCTACCAGCCTAGAAACCTAATGGAGGGTTTGGGGTGGGGGGGAAGGCTCCTCCTATATGCGGAAAGTTTAGGGACTTCTCTGGGATGGAACAAAAGTAAAATAGAAACATGTCACTGGCTATTTTCCATCAACATTGGAAGAGCAGTGAACTTAGAAGGGCACCAGTTGGAGCCCTGGCATTTCTAGTGCAAATGGAACATTTAGGGGTAGGGGCGCTGCATGAAGGCCCTGAGCTCCATGGTAAATAGCACCCAGGGTGGAAACAGACTGAGGTCCACCCTTGGCGGGGACTATGAGGATTGTCACCTCTTTGAAGAGTCTGCACTCTCTCTTGAAGCAGAGTTAATCTGTGTGGACCCCCCATGAAAAGGTAGTATGACCAAGTAGTCATGTCTACCGAGGAATAACATCAGGATGTGTGGCGTGTATTTGTGATACATCCAATGGACCCAGTGGCTGGGAGAGGGAATGGAGGCTGAGGTGTTCAACAGACCTGGGCTCAAGCCCAATGTTGTCCTTGGGTATCCTGTAAAGGTAGCAGGGAGCTGGCTTGAATTTGCTGCTCAACTCTAGACTTGTCCTTAAATTGTACTATGGTCTGGGGGCACCTGGGTGGCTCAGTCAGCTAAATGTCTGACTCCTGATCTCAGCTAAGGTCTTGATTTCAGAGTCATGAGTTCAAGCCCCACACTGGGCTCCATGTGGGGTATGGAGCCTACTTAAAAAAAAAAAAATGTGGTCTGAGTGTTTGCACCCCCCACCACCCCAGTTCATATGTTGAAATCCCAATGCCTGATACTATGGTGTTAGGAAGCGGGCCTCTGGGAAGTACTTAGGTCAGAAGGGTAGAGTGCCCATCTCCATAGTTTTGAATATTTGCAATATGTTTCAAGACTGAATATGTTCCTTCCTTTTAATGGGTGATTTTAACTCACTTATAAGTATTGATATGACTGATATGTTAGAAATTAGGTCCTTCAGGGGCACCTGGGTGGCTCAGTGGGTTAAGCCTCTGCCTTTGGCTCAGGTCATGATCTCAGGGTCCTGGGATCGAGTCCCACATTGGCTCTCTGCTCCGCAGGGAGCCAGCTTCCTCCTCTCTCTCTCTGCTTGCCTCTCTGCCCACTTGTGATCTCTCTCTGTCAAATAAATAAAATCTTAAAAAAAAAAAGAAATTAGGTCCTTCATATTGTTTTATATTATATGTGGTAGGAAGAACAATGACTGTATGCTTTCTGTTATCAGAGCTTAAATAGAATCTTACACCGTGTGACTATGGGTTTTTTTTGTTCTGTCTTGTTTTGTTTTTTTGCTTTATCCAATCTTGTGTTAGTGCCATGCTGCTTTGATTATTTTAACTTAAGAATATGTCTTGATATTTGATAGTATAAGTCTTCCAACTTGCTTTATTTTCATTTTTTATGAAATATATGAATTGCATCTTAGTTCAAGTGAAACATATATACATGCACGTGTACACATGCACATATACACACACATAAACGGTGTCTTGAACCTTCTCACAAGATCACTGTGATGGTTCTATGAGTTCATGTAGATCATGTAGATCAATTGATTTCCATACCTCACTTCTCTATAAGACCCTTACAACAATATACTTTCATTTCTCTTTTCCAGACTTTATGGTAGAGCCGTCATACATTTTACATACATGTGTACACACACACACATTATAAACCCCATACTACATTGTTATGCTTTTTGTTTAAACAAATCTTCATTATGAATTATTTTACTTAAACAATTACTCATTCTGAAGCTCTCCTTTTTGTACATCCATATTTCCATCTGGTATAATTTTCCCTAAGTTTTCTTGTTATGTGGGTGTGCTGGTGATGAATTCATTCAGCTTTTCTATTTCTGAAAAAGGTTTTATTTTACCTTTGTTTATGAAAGATATTTTTTTCTAGGTATAGAATTCTAATTCAGAAGTTTTTTCAATATTTTAAAGACATCTCTCCCTCGTCTTCTCACGCACATTGTTTCAGTTGAGAAATCTGATGTCATCCTTTCTTTGTTCCACTGATTTTTCTCTGCACCACTGGTTCTGAGCAATTTGATTTTGATGATCCTTGGTATATTTTAAAAGAAAATTTCTTGTGATTAGACTTTGTTGACCTTCTTGGATTTGTGGATTTTAATTTTCATCAAGTTTGAAATATTTTGGTTATTATTTCTTCAAATTTTTTGTCTCTCTCCTCTATTGGAGATTCCAATTACACTTATATTACCTATTTGAATTGGACCACAGTTCACTGATGTTCTGTTCATTTAAAAAAAGTTTTTTTTGCCTTGTACTTCATTTTGAATAGTTTCTATTTTTCTGCCTTCAAATTCACTAATCTTTCCTTTTGCATTGTCTAATCTGCCATTAATCACATCCAAAGTATTTTCCATCACTTACATTGCAGTTTTTATCTCTTGAATTTGGAGTCCTTTTTAAAAAATCTTCTATGTCTCTAGTTAACTTTTCAAACATATGGAATGTAGTTATAATAGCCATTTTAGTGTCCTTCTCTGCTAATTCTAACACCTGTGTGAGCTCTAGGTTGATTTTAATTGATTGTTTATTCTCATTACAAGTTATATTTTCCTGATTCTTTTTATGCTTGGTAATTTTTTATTGGATACCAGATACTGTAAAATTTACTTTGTTAGGTGCTGGATATTTTTGTATTCCTATAAATACTCTTAAGCCTTTTTTTATTTTTTTTGTCCTTCCTAGAATCCAGTTAAGAAATATTTTTGCCTGGGATTCAATTAGAAGTACTTTGGTCCTTTTGGCTTGCCTTTAAGACTTATTGGGCAAGACTGGAGCAGTACTCAGTCAGGGGCTAATTTTTCCCCACTACAGAAGTAGGAATCTTCTGTGTACTTTGCCCAGCATTTCATGAATCATGAAGTTTCCAGTCTGGCTTGTGGGAACAGGTATTATGCCTATGTGTATGGATTATTGAGGTGTTTCTTTCCTCAGCCTCATCTAGTTTTTTTCACATGCACGCACTGATTATTAGCTGAATACTTCATGGGTTCTCGCTAAAGATTTTCAAAGTGCTCTCTGCATGTTGTTTTCTACCCTCCCACCAGTCTCCCCAGTATTCTGTCCTGCAAACCCTAGCTGCGCTGGTTTCTCAGATTCTCAGCCCCCTCCTTCAATCCAGGGAGTCTATCGCCCTCTACCTGTGTTTTCCTTGCCCCTAAACTGCAACCTGTGAAGTCTCTGGAAGGAGCCGATTATGGTGCTTATTTTGGCGGTTTCCTGGCTCTCAGGAATCCTTCCTTCATTGCCTGATGTTCAGAGT
The DNA here is from genome assembly GCF_010015895.1 of Lontra canadensis. Taxonomy (NCBI): domain Eukaryota; kingdom Metazoa; phylum Chordata; class Mammalia; order Carnivora; family Mustelidae; genus Lontra; species Lontra canadensis. Next base: position 25,224,220 of record NW_022630997.1, read on the forward strand.
CCTGAAAACTTACTTCATATATTTTTGTCCTTTGTGTATTTTATGTGGGAGAATAAATCTTATTCTCTCGTTACTCTATCTTGGCTGGAGTCAGAAGTTCCAGTCTGATGTTAAAATATTTCTAAGACACAATTATCATGGAGTTTAAGTGGCTATGAATTGTCTCAAGTAAAGGTCAGAAGGAGCCTTTGGCAGCATTCTTTGAGAAGGCAACTAAGGATGGTTCCAAAGCCTTCTTTCAGAAGACTCAATTCCCCTATACAAGCCATTGCTCTGTTGTGCTCATTCTGAGCTGGGCTTGGATGAAAGTGGTGCCTCAGCTGAGCTGCGGCTTTATTTAGAAATGGCAAGTTACTGTAGATTTATAGAGACATTCTACCACCCACCTTGGGAATTTAAAGGGAATGATAAGATCCAAAGACTATCAGCCGACTTCAATCAGCAAAGCTCTAAGCCATCTCTGATGTATTCAACTCTAAGCGTTGGAAATTCATACACTTCTGAGCCAAAATGAGATTCATGTTCAATGTAAATAAGAATTAGTCTGTGATTCTGCAGTTTTGCTTCCTGACCTGGCACCTCCTACAAAAATAGAAATGTCAGCGCCTGGCAGTAGAGCATGCCAACTGATATTGTGACCCAAAGGACCAAGAAGGCTCTGGCTCCACAGCCAGCTGGCGGGCTGCCATCCCCAATGGGAAAATCGTTCCTGTGTGATAAGACAGCAACAAATGCTTTCCCTGTGGCTGTGATTAAAGCAGGCTCTGCATTATGAAAACACTGCTTCGAGCTTCACATAGCAGTCATTTTTGCTAAATATTCATATGCTTATTTATACTCTCCCAGGCCTTGTCTGAAATCAGGGAGCTTAGAATTTCAGGCACCAACTACTTCCCTTTTTGGGAAGAAAAATTAGTGGACACAGGCATAAAGGACTTGAGAAAGGGATGGAGAAAGGGAAAGGTAGATGAGTCTATAGTCAGTCTTGACAAGAACCATGTATTTTCTCCACATGCTTGGTAGAAAAGAGTTGCTCATTGTGTAGGGTGTGTAATGGTGTAAGCTCCTGGCCTAGGGGGCTGTATTTTTCCTAACCCAGCAACTCATAAATGTGTGTTGAATGAATAAATGAATGATAATCTATGAAAATGTGCAAGGTCTTCTAGGGCAAAGACTAAAGGTTGGTTGTCTTTGTAACCAGAGCATCTAAGCAGGGTTCCTGGCATGCAGATGGAACCCAAATACATGTTTTTGGATCAGTTAATGAGTGATTAATGGGAAAGAAAGGAAGAGAGAACGAGAAGAAGGGAGAAAGGGAGAAAAGGAGGGGTTTAAGAACAGACAGCTGGGCTGGCGACCCTGCTTCCTAGGCCCTGTGCACCTGGCTGCCAAGAAGCAGCTTTATGTGTCTTCTCCAGCTGTTTGTTACACCTGCCTTGGGGCCGTAAAAGCTCAGGCCCTTATGATGAGACTCTCCATCCCTTTGTAACTTACAGAGCATCTCAATGGTTTCCAGGTGGCACTGACCACTAGGAAATTTCAGTGTCTTACCTTGAGATAGATCTCTTCCCTCCAGGCTGCTCTGATCCTTGTCACTTCGAGTCCTCCTTGTGCCCTGCCCTCGCTGGGGATGGTTCTTATGCCTATGAAAGGGAGAGAGAGAGAGAGAGAGGAAGAGAGTGAGATGCTGGAGGTCAGCTTCCCTCTGGGTTCTCTGGAGGTCCACCTGACGGTATCATTTGGCTTCTACATCCCTTCCTACATTCCCGTGGAGCTCTGTGCCTGCTTATGTCAACATGAGAGCTGATGGGCTTAAGGCTTCAGGGGTTGACATGCAGTTTCTTTCTTTCTTTCTTTCTTTCTTTTTTTGATTTATTTATTAATTTGACAGAGAGATTACAAGCAGGCAGAGAGGCAGGCAGAGAGAGAGGAGAGGAAGCAGGCTCCCCACCAAGCAGAGAGCCCAATGCAGGGCTCGATCCCAGGACCTTGAGATCATGACCTGAGCCCAAGGCAGAGGCCTTAACCCACTGAGCCACCCAGGTGCCCTGACATGCAGTTTCTAAAGAAGGCCCTGACCAGCCCCACATGTCTGGTGATGCGGATCCCCTGGAGCTCACTTCTCCAAGAGGAGCTTGAGGTAGAGGACACTCTGGGTAACCACCGTTTCCAAGCTGCCTGATTTCTTTGCAACAACCTCGACACCTGGGGAAAGAGAAGGGTTTTGGTAACCTGGTGGGCACTGGAGGCACAAGAACTAAGGAAAAGACTACTGAGCTCTAGAGCCACAGTCCTTTGAGACCATGACAGTGTCTCCTGCCCTGCCTCCCCCAGGCTTTCACTCTGTGCCACTCAGCCTTAGCTAATCCCTGAGCTGAGGCAGGGCCTGCCCTGGGATAAACACAAAATCTGGGGTGACTCCGGGATAATAATAAAAAAATTACAATGTAACAAATGGAATCCACATCCACAAACTCATCTGCATTTCTGTATTTTCTTTGAAATAATAAATCAATCTCAGAGTCCCCATCCTGCCAAGTTAATGGAAAATACATCTTCGTTTACACTGAGGTTCCCCCTGGATTGCCATTGGGTGAAGTGTTCTTGGGTCTTCTGGTGCAGAGCATTAGCGTAGCCCTTTTGCTAATTGACTGGTTACTACTAAGACCTTCTTTGTCCCGGTCCAAATGGTCCCTCACATGAGTCTCTGTCGCCCCAATCATGATAATCCATGAGGAGACCAAACCCAGCGAGCCAGGCTCCAGCCTTCCTGGGGCAGCATGCACTCTTTCTAATACCTGCTACCCTTGGGGCTCTGTCCAAGAGCGGGCTGAGGCTTCCCACTGTGCACAAATCCCAGAGACCTCAGTCTCCTTCTCTGGAAGACAGCATTCTTTTCCCTTGTTCTCAAGCCCCTCTTCAGTCGCTCTTCATCTCCTGGAAACATCTATTCATTGAGTTTAGGTACTTAAAACCGGTAGAGATTTCAAGCAATTTCTGCTTTTGGTCTTCAGGAAAAAAGGTGCAGATGCTAGAAAATGTGTTTTAGTTAGGGTATGGACTCAAGACACAAATGTGTGATGGTGACTTGAATAGCAGCATGGGGGTGAGAAGTCTGGGCAGCTTCTCTCTTCCATGGGCTTATCGCCTCCACGTGGTCTTGTAGGGATGTAGGCTCCTTTTATCTTCTCCTTCCAATAGTTCCCAGGATGGTGTCCTTATCCTCATGGCCAGAGCGGGGTGCGCTCCATGTCTGTGACCCAACCCATAGAAAAGGGAAAGAGAGGAAGCCCAGGACCTACAACTTGTCTTTTAGGTGGTGATCTGGAAGTTCTCATGTCATTTGTATTACCAATCCACTGACTGACCTAATTCTTAAGACCACCTGTGGTTGCAAAAGAAAAATTATACTGAGGGGAAATCTAGTACCACGAAGAAGAAAAAATATATTAGGGATATTAGGGCTGTTTAAAATATTAAAATACTAATCTGCTTAAAAGGGAAAACATAAGGAAAAGAAACCATAAATTAACATTTTAACAAGTTATTAGTGTCATTAGCAACATTGTCATTTCCTTCTCATTATTGAGGACCAGTTTATATGCCTGTCACTCTGTGAGATTTACATGTATGTAGTATCTCCAATCCTTTCCAGTAATTCTGTAAGGAAATTACAGCCCTTGAGTTATCTGGGGATCTGTGGTGTCTTTTTATTGTGTCTATTTAGAGAAGTAAAATTACTTCTCCATATGATTTGAGATTGGGGTTGGCCACAAGAGAAATCTGGGCGAGATTTGAAGACAAACGAAGCTTCAGCCATTTCTACACCAGGCACAGGGGCAGCTCCTTCATGTGGCCGCTGGTCTGCTGCTCCCCTTTTTGGCACGGGGTAGCATCCCAGCTTCTAGCTCCACCCCTGACTGCTGGATTTTCTCCTTCAGCATCTCTGAGGCTTGGGCCAGGTATGTGTGCAGCTCTGTGAGGAAGGGTGCCAGCTTTTCCCATCGGTCACTCATGTTATCAAAGTTGAGGTAGTTTGCCCTCATGGCTTCCATTTTAGTTCTTCTGGACTATCCTTGCTCTCCCCATTTCCTGTCTTCCCTCTCTTATATAAAATTGTCCAGCACATACTACCATTGTATAAAGTCTAAATATTATAATAGATCCCTTCCCCTGTAGCGCTCATGATAGTAGTTCTCTGATAAAATCCTAACTGATACAGACACTTTGTTCCCAACAACTAAAACTTCAGCCTGTGTGGTCTCTTATGCCTAGTCATAGCCACACAGGTGGTACTGTGGTCCCCAGATTTCTTTAGGCTTTCTGCCTCCTGGGTCCACTATAAGAACAGTATGGCAAGATCTTTCTTGAGGCAGGCAGGGGTTGAACACCTAGGCATAGCACGGTCATGGACATAGCCTGGGTCAGCTCCCAAAGGGCCCTACTGAGTTTCTGACAGAGGCACAGAGAATTGCAACAGGTCTGAAGATCCTTCATGCAATACTATCATTCTGAAGATAAAACGATATTCCTTACATCATCTTTATAACTGAATATATCTATATACATATATACTTTGTACTATTATAAATAATGTATGTTTCTTTTGGAGGGGAGGGAAGCGGTGCTTTGCTTTGTCCATAGTCCCTAATCCCTGGGAATCAGGAATAAGAAAATATTACAGATTTACAGCACCAAATCAAACAAACAAAAATACAGTGCAAACCTTTTCTATAAACAATGTAGTCAATCAAATATTTACTGAACAGCCACTTCATACCAGGCACTCTGCTAAGCGCTTTAAAGGAGCTCCCTGATGAATAAGACATGACTCCTGCATTTTCACAAAATAGTTAAGAAAACAAAGTGCAACAAGTGAACAGTTAAGTAATACGAAGGAATTAAGAATTGAGAGTTTGTTTATACAAAGCACAGCAAAGAAATTACATACTAGGATTGCTTCTGAGCAGTGCTCTGTAAGTAATTATCAGTGCAAGGGCTGAGTAATGTGAAGAATCCTTCAACTGCTTCCAGTCCGGCTGGATATGTATCTCCGTGAACATCAGCACCTCGGCTATTCATTTCCATGGTAACTGGAAAGTCTAGCAGAGTGATCACACTAATACTTACCAAGGTAATTAGAATAACAATAGAACTTGCTGAGGCTAACTATGTTGCAGGCCCAGGCAACATGCTTAGCTAGTATTATCTCATTTAAATCCCACACCAACCCTATGAGATAGTGACTATCGCTAAGGCTCAGAGACGGTAGATAGTTTCACCTGGTGTAAGTGCTAATGAGTAGGATTTGAATCCAGGACTGTTTGGCTATGACTCACAGTTCAAAGTCAGGATGGGAAGCTGCCTCATCTCTTCGCACCTCCTTTTGAGAGGAAAGAATGAAGACAGACTTAACCGGAGTTTTACAGGGGAACAGGTTGGTTGGAGACAGGGGAAGCAAGTATGTTCTTGGTAGGTTTGCCAATAAACTTAATGGGAGAAGGAAGAGTTTGTGGGTGTGTGTTCACACACATGTTGCTAGAAAGACATATTTTCATCCAAAAACTTCTAACTATGGGGCTGGTATGTGCTTCATAAAGTGGAAAAAAGAAGGAACATGGAAGTTTGTTATTCCTAACCCGTGGTGGGAGAGTGTATGTAAGAATAGTCTAAATTTTAACAACAAATTTACGAACTTAAGGAACGATCCAGAAAGCTGAAGTTTAGTTTCTAAAAAATGAGCGAACTTGGGGGCCTAGGTGGTCCCATCAGTTAAAGCGCCAGACCCGTGACTTTGGCTCAGGTCATGGTATCATGGGTTGTGAGATCAAGCCCTGTGTTGGGCTCTGGGCTCAGCAGAGAGTCTGCTTGAGAGTCTCTCTTCCCCCTCCCTCCGGCCCCTCTCACTCACACTCTCTCTCAAGTAGGTAAATAAATCTTTTAAAAAGTGAGCAAATTCGGACGCCTGGGTGGCTCAGTTGGTTGGACGACTGCCTTCAGCTCAGGTCATGGTCCCGGAATCCCGGGATCGAGTCCCACATCGGGCTCCCAGCTCCATGGGGAGTCTGCTTCTCTCTCTGACCTTCTCCTCGCTCATGCTCTCTCTCACTGTCTCGCTCTCAAATAAATAAATAAAATCTTAAAAAAAAAAAAAAGTGAGCAAATTCTTGCATGAGAATCCATTATCTTTCTAGCAGAATGTCTCAGGAACCCCTGGGAGCAGCGGTGTGCTGCAGCTGACTTGTTCAAGCTTGTGAGAACCAACGGTTACATTTGTAGGAACTTCTCAAGCAGGTTGACATCATGTTGGTGTTGGGAGTATTTTATACTATGGAAATCCATAAATGCTATAAATCACCCAGGGAACTGGTTGTTAAGTATTTGCCAGCACACCGATGTCTAGAGGCAAAAAAGGTTTTAATCAGCACCGTTTCACCTCCCAGGACCCTTGGGAGACCAAATGGGGAAAGCGGGAGTAGAGCTGGTGGAGGGAAGGAGGATGGAGAAGATAGAAGAGTTGGAGCAAGTGGCGAATTTGATACGGAGAGAGATTCTTGCATCTGGCTGCATGTCAAAAGGACCTGGAGAACTTTTACAACATAGATCTGTAGATCCAGGGAAGGGACCTGGCCCATTTGATAATTGGAGCAGAGTAACACCCCCTTCATTTTGTGACAAAATTATTTTAATTGTAATTATGCAATGATCAGTAGTGACTACATAAGATATCATGATATGAATAATATACATAGGACATATGTTGTACATAATGTAGATATAATAAATAATGTATGTGAAATAACATTGTCTTGACTCAATTTTATAAATAGTTAACAATTTGAAAGAAGAAATTTTAATTTAAAAATATTATTCAAGGGGTGCCTGGCTGGCTCAGACCATATAGCATCTCACTCTTGATCTCAGGGTTGTGAGTTCAAGCCCCACATTAGACATGGAGCCTACTAAAAAAAAAAATTATTCAATACAATAGTTCAAGTATGAAATAAAATTTGCTCATCCCAAAATATATGTTGTACTTCATAATTTATACTCTATTTCACCATAATAATTTGTGCACCATATGCACAAATAAAAACTCCAGGTGATTACATAGAATGGCAAATTTGAAGTAACTCAAGTTCTGTTTCTTCATCTTGACTAAGACTATTACCATGGGTTAGTCTGAATTATTTAGAATGCTGGAAAATCTAGTACTATGGATGTTGAAGACACAGATTGAATCCCAAGCAAGCCTCCAACTTCAACCATTAAAAAATTCCTCTGGGGGTACCTGGGTGGCTCAGTCAGTCAAGCATTTGCCTGAGCTCAGATCATGATCCTGGGATGTTGGGATCCAGCCCCTTCATGGTGTTCCCTGCTCAGCAGGGAGTCTGCTTCTTTCTCTCCCTCTGCCCCTCCCCCCACCTCATGTTCTCTCTCTCGCTCTAGCTCTGCTCTCTCAAATAAATGAAAGCTTTAAAAAAATTAAAATATTTATTAAAAATATATATAAATGTATATAACTTAAACCAAGTGCTTAGAACTCAGACCAAAAAAACCTAACCAAACAATCAACCAATCAAACAAACAAACAAACTAGATTTTGGAGAAATATTTGATCACTGACAATGTTTAGAATGGTTAGCACATGGTGATAATAAAAAGCAGGCTGACTCTTAGTTGGTTCTATTATCATTCTTTAAATTCTCTAAAAGACAATGCACCCACTTATTGCCTGTACCTGGGTGTACACCTCCCACCAGCCTGCCCTTGGGGGGGGTCTAGGGTGCACGGCCCTCCTGCCATCACTGCTTGGATCCCACCTCAAGGCAAAAGATTCAGAATCTTTTCAGAGGGGAGACCCCAGAAGTCTATATTTGTGAAAAGCTCTTCCATGAGATTCCAGTGATCAACCAGGTCTGGGAGCCACTGATATGGCAACAAGACAGAAATACCTGTGCTTCAACATCAAAGGAGAAGGGGGGAGGCCAGTATGGCTGAGGAGCTGTCCCAGTCTCCAAATTCTGGAAACCCAGTGGGGTTGGTTGGCAGATGGACTCTCATTGAGAGCAAGCAGGTTAAAAGAACCTCTAAGGTCAACTATAGGGAGTTTTTCCTTTGTGTCATGAAAGATCTTTAGCTCACAGATATTCACAGGTTAAAACAAGAAAACACATCCTTTTATTTAACCATAATTTAGGAGTCTATTTTTTTACTGCCTTTCTTCGTAACTTTTATAAAAAAATTTTTATCAGAAATTTTTATCGTCTGTTTTCCCTTACTTGTCCTCCCCTGACAATCTCAAAAAAAACCTATTATTAAAATTGTCAGATTTTTAAAAATTTGTTAGTTGTTACTCTTCTGCTTGAATACCTTCAATGGACTTCCCATCTTACTCCCAGTAAAAGCCAAAATCTGGGTATAGCTACCAAGCCTTATACTGTGCCCCTCTTCATCCCAGCACTCTACCTCTTCTGATTATGTCTTCATTTCCTCCAGCTGCATTGGCCTCTTGCTCTTCCCCCAACTCATTGGGCATTCCCACCTCAGGACCTTTTGCACTGGCTGCTCCTTCTGCCTGGAACAGTCTTCCTTCAGAGGAAACCACATGGCTCCCTCCCTTACCTCCTTCAAGTCTGTGTTCAAATCTCTCACCTGATATTTGAGAGCTTTATTTTCCTCAACTGCACTAACATCATGTGACATACCGTATATTTTAGTGTTTACTTATTCTGTCCCCTCTACTACATTTCTGAAGGCAGGATTTTTGTGTATTATGTTCAGTGCAAATATCCAGGGCCTGGATTCTGCCTTGCACATGGTTAGCACTTAATAAAGGGATATTGAATGAATGACTCAAAATGCACACAATCAAAATTTAATAATAATAATAATAATAATATAGACTTATTAAAAAAAACTCCTGGGCCACAATGCTTTATACTCAGTCAGATTTCCAGAGGTAACCACTTAGAAATTTTTAACCTGTTTTCTGTGAATTTACCCCTAGATCTCTAAATAACATGATTTTCTTTACATTATCTATGGGTACCCTGCTATGGTGGAACTGAATTTGATTCTCTTGCACTTTTCCTTTCCTCATCTTTGTGTTTAACTAGGACAGTGCAGTTACTTTTACTCTTGTTAGTTTATTCTTCATCGATCTATTACAATGTGGTTACTATTGTTATTTTTATTTCTTTTATTGATAAATCTTTAACTTCATTATATTCTACCAGATTCCCATTCAACTCTCTGATACAGTATCTTTTGCCTCTTCAGCTGGTATGATGAGGACATTAGCCCCTTATTCTCTTTCTACTCTCCTTCTCCTGGCCTTTCTTCCAGCTGTCCTTGTCTTTCTGGGGCAGCAGTCTTCATCCCCATGATAGGACTTGAATTTCATGTCTCTTCATGGGAATCTTCAAAAGGATCTCTAGGAGGATGTGGCTGCTTTTAACAGACAAGTTACTTCATGGGGTCTCCCTTTTAAATTTGGACGGAGACAGCGGACAGCAGGTCAGGATTTTGCCAGGAGTGGGGGGAGGATAGAACTTGCAGGGCAGCCTTGGTAGTGAGTGCTCTAGTCTGGGGCTGGCCTCACCTGGACACACCCTGTCACCTGCTTCTAGGCACCCCCAGGGGTAGGTAGGAGGGGCACACCTCTCAGGAGAGGACTGAGGTTAACCAACTTTCCAGGACCCCTGTGCCAATGCAGGTCTTTCTGATGAGAAGCAGACTGTTAGGCCCAAAGGGATGGCCATATTGGCAAGATTAACATCCTACCTCCCAGTAGACAGACAGACCTAAGAAACTAAATTATAATCAAAAGGTAGCTTACTGAGCATAGAGTCAAAACAAGGCGTTGGATGGAAAGGACAATAGACAATCACAATAGAAGCAGAGAGCCCGCTCAACCCCCTCTCAAGGGAGAAAAGTTTCTGCTAACGTGACCATAGCTCTTTAAGGTCTGTCGTCTGTGATGTCCCTCACTGGCGCTGCTTCCTTTCTACATCTCCAGCACTGATTAATCCCCTTTCGGCCAGTGGATATTTTAAAAATTTCCATAATTCTCATTACAATCAAGCCTCATTGTTCTGAAAGGCATCCTCCCTAAGATAGGTTAGCACATGTCTATTAAAATAATTTTCTGAGAGCCATCTTATTTCCCTCCCTCCCAGATTCACAGTGAGTCACATCACTATTGCCTTCAGGTAAGAATATAATGTCTATTTTCTATTGATTGAAGGCATCCTGGAAATTCAGTAACTCATAAATATAACGAACAGAGCATCGTATTTCTGTAGTAAGCACATTTCTGAAATGGATGGAGGCATTTCTGTGACAGCCGGAAGACTGGTTGGATGTCAGACCAAGTTCATGCTGGGCCTGAACATGTTTATAGCTGCTGTGACTTAATGATTTAACACCAGATGCTCTATGAGATCTTAAGGAGAACTGCACAAGGAATACCAGAGTTAATCAACTAGGGTTGGCTTAGGGTTTCTTTGGAGTTGTTTTCCGTTGTACAGATCTCCATAATAGGGTAGCTTATGATACAGCAAGATGGAAGGAAGGGATTAGATGAACAAACCTAAAGGGGAAACAAAATTAAATACATTCATTCACTTACGGAGCATTTAATTAATATTTATTGAGCACCTACTATCTGCCAGGACCTGTCCTAAATCTTGTAGATATAATAAATGACAAACAAGGCAGATTGCACTATCTGACCTCATGGAGCCAACAATCCAGGTGACAAGATAAAGTTAAACAATAATTATGCAAGTAATTAAGTTACTAAAACTCAGAGAAGTGCTAGGAAAGAGAAGAAGAGGGGCTTTGGAAATGTAAAACAGGGAGGACTGATCTGATCTGGGTTAGGTGGAATGGGTTGGAGACCACATTCCTAAGGAAGTGGTGTATAAATCAAGACCTGAAGGATGGGCGTGGGCTAACTTAGCAAGAGATTGGGAAGAGTGTTTCACGTAGAGGGAACAGTGTGCACAAAGACTCGGAAGCAATCAGGAACACAGCGTACTAGGGGAATTGCTAGGCCAAGTTGGGAGAAGAGTATCCATCAAGAGACTTACAGGGAAAAAAAGCTCTTTGGGGGAGACCCCTACGGAAAAAAAAAAAAAAAAAAAAAAAAAAAAGAGACTTACAGGGAAAGATGAGTCCTGGAAAGAAAATCATAACATTCCTAGGTGGTAACAATTACACTGTTTACCGGATGGAGGAGTTATTGTTTAGTTCCTATGTGTAGAATTTAGTTACCCTTTCCACAAGGAAAAAGTCATTATGCTAGTCCATGAGGTGGTCAATCTTTTAGGTACCCTAATAATTCTCATAGCTAGGACTTCATTTATTTCATCTCCTCCAATTTTAATAAATTCAAAATAAATACTTGTGCAAACCAGAATACCTAAAATTTTCTTAGTGGATGAAGGTTAGACAAATAGGTCATCCGGGTTAAAGAGGACTTCCATCCCCTTTGTTATCTATGTTCTTTGGAGTTCTTCCTGGTTTGCAAGGTGATCCTGACAGTTCCAGTGTGCCTTCGAAAGATACGTGTCATTTTTGAAAATCTTTTACAGAAAGATGAAAAGATAGAAGAAAACAAAGCTTAGACTCCCAAATCGCTGTGGTCTCATTGGATTTTCTTTTGTTTCCTGTTTTCAGTTAAAAAGTATCGCTTTGTTTTACATCCCACTCATTTCCTTCTCATGCTGTTTCTTCCTGGGTCAAATCTCCCTCTACGGACTCATGCATGATGCAAAATTTTCAATTTTCATTGCTCATGTCTTTCTATAAGGATAGGTGAGGGTCTGTCAGTTGTGTCTGGTTGTATCCACAAACACATTACTGAGGAATGAGGTCATATAATCATGTGAAAGCACAAAACCATTTATGTAGGTCTGTGTACGTACATGTGTCAGCAAATGGACATGTATGTAAGGGTCCCATCATAACATCATAGGGCTGCGCTGTCTGATAATGTGTATCCTATTTAAATTCACTAAAGCAAAAAATTCAGCGTCTTTGTTAAACCAGCCGCATATTATGTGCTCAGTAGCCACATGAGCTGGTGGCTACCATGCTGAATGGAGCCGATATGGAACATTCCCACCAGCCTCCAAAAGTCTGTTGGATAGTGCTACTGTAGGAGTCTCTTTTGCTCTGAATACAGTTCAGATTTCTTAACATGGCTTCCAAGATCCAGACCCAGGCTCTCCTGCCTGACATCTGTCACTGTCTCTCACCACGTCTCTCCTCAAGCACTCTCCTCCCCCCAAGCCATGCTGAACTTCCTTTAGCTCCTTGAGTTTTCTTCACTGCTCTTACCAGGTTTCCAACATGCTCTTAACCCTTGCTAGAATGCCCTTTCCCCCTCTTGTCACCTGTCTTCCTTCCATTCTCAGGTTCAATATCACTTCCTCAGGAAGTCTTATTTTTTGCCCTATATTAAAAACAGTTCTGGAGCGCCTGGGTAGCTCAGTTGGTTGAGCTTGCCACTCTTGGTTTCAGCTCAGATCATGATCTCAGGGTTGTGGGATCAAGCCCCATGTTGGGCTCTGCTCTCAGCTCAGTCTGCTTGAGATTCTCTCTCCTTCGACCCCTGCTTGTGCTCTCTATTTCTCTCTCAAATAGATAAAATTAATTAAAAAATAGAAACAATACATAAAAAAAACACCAAAAACCTATTGCTTGTTGCAGTACACAAAATTCCTTGCTAGAGTGTAGGCTCCCTGAAGCCAGGGATGTGTGACTGAGTCTGAGCTGTTTCATTTTTGCAAGGTCACCCATGCAGCTGACACTTCATGAATATCTGTTAAATAAATACATGTCTGCTTTGCCCATGATCTTAAAGATGGGAGTCCAGAAGATTGCATTTACAGCTACAGGGCACGCTGGGAGAACTGTGAGTTTCCATGGCGTGGATACCAGGACACAGCCAGTGTGCGTGCAAAGCAGAAATGAGCAGTGAGAGTCCGAAAGGAGAAGAGCAGATGGAGAAGCAGAGCGACAGATAAAGAGGATTCCCTCAGATGCAGAGTGGAGATTCTCGGCAACCACTAGGATAGGTCTCCCCCATAAGCAGTGAGGAAGAGGCTGTGGGCGTCAGGGAGTGGGGTGGCACCTGCGTGCAGAGTGCGTCTGTGTAACTCACACAGACGTGTGGTCTTTGCAGTCCTGCCCAGGGGGATCCTGGACTTGGGTGGCATGGCTCATACAGAAGTTTCAGTTTTTATACTTCACTATCTCAGCGAAGCTGAGGAGAGGGGGGAGGGTAGGCGATGCCTCAGAACTGGCAGGGCAGCCTTGGACCTTAGAACTTAGACCTTAGAAATTCATTAAAATCTCTTTATTTCTTCTATTTTTGGCACCCCCAAATTCCTTAGAGTGTCTTTCCTCTGCCGTATGTCTGCCGCTCAGGTACCTGGGTCTCCCATCTTTTCTACACATGCCTACTTTCTTCTGCAGTGGCTCCCAGTGAGGCACGTCCCAGTCCCACAATTCTGGAGGATTGAGGTTTGGGTGCCGTGCTAATTGCCTTTCTAATGAGAGCCAGATTTTCCCCATTTTCTTCATAGAAAGTGGGGGAGGAATAAGGGGCTGACCGAACAAAGATGGAGAAGGGATCCTGGGAACCCCAAGCATTAATAATTTTTATCCCCTTGCATGTAAATTGTATGTGGAAGTTAAAATTGACAGAGTTTATCTGTGGAATGGCTTTAGTTCCAATGTTCTTATAAAGGGTTGAGCTAAAGGAGTCTCTTTAGATATTAAGGGAATAGCTTAAGCAAGTTTACAAAAAAATTTTCCTGTTCTTGCTGTCCTCTGACAGCATAGAATAAATAATGAGGGCTTATAAAATTGGTTCCCTTCCAAGGCGCAGGCCAGTCTATGCAAAATGGATGAGATACGATTTTATATAAACAAATTAAGGGAAAAGACAGTGCCTCCTACAATGCCTGATACCCAGGAGGGCTCCAAGAAAGTGCTCAGGGAAAGAAAGAATCCAGGGCACACGGAAAGCATGGTGGCCACTTGGAAAAATACCATTCCCTGGTTCTCGCCCTCAGAAATTCTGGTGTAACTGGTCTCAGGTATGTGACCTGAGCCCAGGCATTGCTGTGAATTGTGTAAGATTGATGATTCACAGACCTGTACCCCTGAAACTAATAATGCATTATATGTTAATTTAAAAAAATTAATTAAAAATAAATAAAAGCTCACCAGGTATTTCCATGGCACAGCCAAGGTGTGGAAATAACACCCTGGTCTAGAGGAAAACGGAGTCCTTTAGATCTTTACAAGGATGCCAAATCATCTTTGGCTTAGCTGTGGGGTCGGGAGGTCTGGGGCCAATCAGTTTGAGATAAAAATTTCATTATGGAATTATTCCATTGGATGTGATCTGCTAGAGGAGTGTGTGGGTGTGTGTGTGCGCATGCACACACATGTGCGCATATGTAACAAATTTCTTCTGAGCCCTTTGAAATTCTGTGTCTTCAGTAGGGTCCCCGTGTTTGGAAGTTTGGGAGATTTCCCTCAAGTGACCCTGTAGTTTTACATCCACATTCAAAGTGAACGTGGCAGTAATCATTAGCATAAATCAGCAAGCAGAAGGTAGCAACTGATACAGAAAGGCTGGCTGGATAGTCCTGATATTTTTATTTTCATATATCCACCAAGTTCAAGATTTGTTTATTAGTGCTGTAGCAGGTTAAGGGAATGGAAGCAGCTGGTATCATTTATTCATTTATATTTTCATTTAACAGCCATCTGCTGAATGTCTTCTATGTTCCAAGCTCTGGTTAGGGTTGGGGATACAATGGTGAATGAAATTAACATGGTCTCTGTCCTCTGTCCAGGCGGGAGACAGAGACAAGTGGATGAGCACTGGCACAGACAGGGAATATGCAGGATGCTGTGGGAACATGTTGGGTCATCCAGGCTAGACATTGTTGGCAGGTTGAGGGGGGGTGGTGATGGAGAAAACCTCCTGGAAAAACTACTTTGGGGAGCATGGCAACCATGGAATAGAGCACTTGGATTCCCCTTGAAGAAAGAACTTGCTGTTCAGCTCCTGGGGGTACAGTTATCTGACAGCACCAACTTTCAAGCTGAAGCCATGCTCTTCCAGGCAGGGGAAACAGCATCGTATCCCCCCCCCCCCCCCCGCCATGCTACTGTGCATAGGGTAGAGTGAATGGTAGTAGGAAAAAGAGAAGAAAGAGGTAAGGGAGGGATTGTCGTCAGATCCTGGAGTCTTGGAGGCCATGATGGGAATGCTGACCTCTACTCAAAGTAGATGGGATGAGAGGAGGGCGTTGGGTGGGCAGTGGTATGAGCTGACTTATGTTTATGGTATCCTTAGCCTCTGACTTTGCTCTAGCCTACTTTCTCCACTTTGGGCAATAATACCCACCCCTGCAAGAACCTGGTATCTAGTAAAGCAATACACCTTCTGGGTTACTTCCAGTCTGATGGCTCTGTGCAGTGAGAGTTCTAAAGAAGTTGAAGATTTTATTTCTGACTTCAAGAACGTTACATTCTCAAGGATGATACTAAGTGTGTTTTTGTGCCCCAAAGTTGTGGAGGTTATCAAGCATCAAGGCCAGTATGTATGGTAGAGTAAAGTCCAGTCTTTGCGGTGTGATCAATGAAATGACTGTGTTTTATTTGTTTTGTTTTGTTTTTTAATCTTTGGAAGAGGAACCAACATTCCTATTTGACTTCAATTTACATTTGCTTTCCCTGACTTGCCCTATCTGGTGATCAGTGAACCTGGTAGACAGGTGGCCCTGGAAAGGTCCTGACTGGTATATAATCCTAAATTTGGAGCATGAGTATCTGTTTCCCAATCTTTGCCATCTATAGATTTCCAGGTACACTTGAGCTGATCCTAGAAGTAAAGAGTCAGGCAAAAAGGAAACTATATAGGAAAAAAAAAAAAATTCTTCCCGGGGGAGCGATTTTCCTCTTTAGAGATAATGAAGATTCCATGCTCCCCCGCCCCCCCAGTAATTATTCTTCCTAGGATCTCATCCCCTCAGCTGATCCTAGAGCTGTGTTGAGAAAGCCCATGACTTGGTAGCTTCCCGTTTAGCTTTCGGCCCTACACCAGGCCTGGATGTCCTTGCAAACTCCCTTTCAACTGGATTTCTTGGCAACAGAACAACTCTTTTCAATACCACCTGTTCCTAGGGAATGCCAGTATCAGGAAGATAAATGCTGGGAGTGAAATAAAATCTGTTCTCCTATGCAATTATCTTCTCTATCCAAGAGTCTGAACTAACCTGCCTTGGCCATTTTTGGCCCCAAATGCTGGAATGAGGACAATGATGGTGAATAGTACTATTACTATAAAAATGGCGGGAACTGACAATTCCCAAATATTTATGGTGAATAAATAAAAATTATTTAGCATCACTAATAATCGAAGAGGAAAGAGGAGAAGGGATGTAGGGCAGACAAAAATCAACAAAATTGCAAACAACCAAAATGTATCACTATAGGCAATTGGTTAAATCTGGATACAGTGGAATATCTTGAAAGTTTGTTTATAAAAACATGTTTGTGGGCATCATAAAATGTTCACAAGACACAAAACTATATATGCAAATATGTTCTTAACTTTAAAAATAAGAGCATTTGCAAAGAGGAAAATATTACAAACAGTATTTGTTTTGGGATGGTATAATTGTGGATTACTTTAATTTCCTCCATATATTTTTCTCTAATTTCCTAATTTCTAGAATAAATATATAGCCAGGAAAACCAAATAAAAATAAATTTTAGGGAAAAAATAAAGGGATATTAAAATTATACTACTCACATTTTTTTTCCTATAGTGTCATTTTCACAGAAAAGAAACATTTGAGAAAATACTTTTAGGAAGTCATCTAATGTTGCTGTTGGCTTTTTCTTGCAAGAGTATGGTGTGATGGCAATAAAACATTTTTCATAAAGTTATGATTTAAATGGTTAGTTTCAGTTAACCTCAGACCCAGTTATAGAGCTTAATCATCCTGTCTCTTTTGGCCACCAACGCTAGAAGAGTGGAGGTAGAGCCGCTGTCATTCTTTAATTAATGCAAGTTGACACACGTAAAGGACACAGATCCACCCTCTTCCCAGCCCTCTACCACTTTCAGTGCAAATAAAAAAAAAAAAAAGAGGGGAAGACTGAGGAATTATTGGATTAAGGTAGGAGAGGAAAGTAGGGGAGCATTTGCGAACATGAGAAGACCTGGGAGTGAGGGAACAGCCATGGTGAGTGCTGACATTTACTAAGTTCTTCCTCTGTGCTGCGCTCAGCCCTAAGTGCTTTGCCTAGGTGACTCCATTTATTCTTTCTGGAACTTCTTGAGGGAGGTGTTTTCTCTGCTCACAGATGAGGACATTGAGACTCAAAGAACTAACTAGATTACACATGCTAGCCAACAGTGGAGCTGGAAGTCAAACCACCTTCATAACTCATTCTGAAAATGTGTGTGTGTGTGCGCATGTGTGCTTGGTGAACACCCCTTTGGCAATGGAGTTTTCCCCATCCAGTCACCTGAAGTTCGGAGAGGTGAAGGGACTTGTCCGTGGCCATGGAAACAGCACTCGAACACAAATGACCTGATTATCAGTCTACATGGATAAATTGCAATTTAAACTCAAACTGTCTGGCAAAAGCTCTGAAACAGAGTACAGGCTTTAGGTGCCGGCAGCCATTACAGGAGGAAAGAGAGTCCTGAAGAGCAAGAGAAGGTATGAAGACGGTGCCTGTGAGGAGCCAGTTCAGGAGAGACCTCTGAGGTGTGCCAACCAGCAAGCATCAACATCCATGTGGTAGCTCCTGGAGGACCCAGGATCCCCCCTTTCTAGGATCTAGGAGTGGTTCCTGAAAGGGCAGATCAGACGGTATAACTGCCTCAGGACAAGGACAGCTGAGAGAAAGTCTTCAGCTTTTGGAGAGATGTGGCAGTAAATGGGGTTGGGAAGAAAAATTCAGACTCAGGGAGCCAGACCAAAAAAAAAAAAAAAAAAAAAAAATCTGGGCTAGGAAGGGCTGGACACGAAAGCTTCATTCATCCTGACCCAGGCTTCCTTGAGATTTGTCCCAATACTCCCACATTATTGTAAGGTCACCTCTCCAAATCCATGACCTGAGTGTGAGGCTGCCCACGGTCAAGCTGTAGGAAGGGAGATGGAAAGTAAACAAACAAGGGCTGCAGCCCCATGATGAAGGTCTCACAGAGGGTCATGACAGTCTTCTTTATCTTTTTGATTGTTTGTCACAAGACCTGGCACTGTCTTCCACATGACAGCACTCTAGGTCCACTAATGAGAGAAGCATCACAGAGAATGCTCTCCAGGGAAGCTATGTGGTAAGGCTAAAATTCAGAACATTTTAATCTCACATGATCTAGTGAATCATTGCCTTCTGCACTATTGCAATATCATGAGTACTTGGAGGGCAAGGCCCCTGTTTATCCATTTTTGAATTGCCCATAGGGCTTAATATGGCATCTTGCTCACAAATATGAATTGAATATGAAGGTGCCTTTCTGAGGTTGGGTTGGAGAATCTACAGCCAATTATGCTACAGATACAACCTGGTTTATTTCTTCCCAGGTGATTTCTCTGGATTTGTCATTTTGAAATGCCTCAGTCTCCCATTTGTCTCTTATCTGGTAAGTACCAAGAGGTTTTCCTTTGGTTGGTTTTCACCCTCTGAGGCCAAGTCTAGTCATCAGAGAAACGTCCCTGAGCAATTTAACAGGGTTTGCCATCTCGGTTTAATGCAGACTGTTGGAGAAGATGGCAGAGCTAGATACCTCCAATAACAAACACAACCCAACTGCAAATACATTTACATATGGATCACTTTTACTTTTTGCACATTGTTTTTTTATTCATATGTGGAGTCGACACGGTTGGCCTTTCCTCAGTAAGACACAGATTTCAAATAGTTTTTGAACAGTGTGACAGATTGCTCTGGCCAGATAGAAAACGTCATGGATAGACAGGAAATTTGACCATGGACAGAATCACTGCCACTTCCTGCCAAATCTTCCCAGGGTGTGTCAAAATGGCATCCACACTCTAAGTACCCTTATTTGTTCACTCTAAGTATCAATATAGATTAAAGGCCATTTACACTTAGTCTTATTATTATTAGAGAGCCAAGAATTTCTTGAACACCTACCATGAGCCAGGAATTATGTGATGCCCTTTACAGATAACTCCTGTCTTTGACATTATTCTATTTTGTAGTAGAGGAAGGAGATTTTCACAGAAATTACATAGACTGTCTGAGGCTAAACCACTCTTAATCAGCAGTTAGGATCTGAACGCATCTGTCAAAGTCCAAATTTTTGCTCTTTCTCCTAAACCACAGTCCCATAGTCACACTCCTACTGGAATGGAAAGACTTGTCATGTGAACTATCCATCCCCAAATTGCCTTCATTATGGAAACCCATCAAAAGCTTTTGCAAAAATCTAAATAAGTCGTGAAGACATGGATTCCATAGGGCCAAAGAGATGGTCAAAAGACTCCTTTGGTCATCCCAACTCAGTCTCTGTTCCATTCTGAAGCAAAGGTTCCCAAGAAGGGTTGAGCAGAAAGCCACTTTTCCATAAGTTTCAAATGCCAGGCAACTATTTTCCTATAATAAATTGGACAGGTTTTTCCAACATCTTGTTCAAGTCACTTTGAAAATATGCATCCAACAGAACAAACTAGATACAACTGTCCATCATGTGGAATGTTTATTATCTACTTCAAACTGTTTTTCTTTTTAAAAAAATATTTTGAATTTGTAAAAATATATGGTTACTGTAAAACATTGAAACAACACAAAGATACAGAGATATAAAGTGACCAGTTCTCATTTATAGCCCCTTGTCCTCATGCTCACCTTAAGAGGAAACCACTGGTAACATTAGAGTGTCTGTGCTTTTCAGCTCACCGCCCCCATACACATGTGTGCACACACAGAGCTATATGGCTTTTTTTTTTTTTTACAAAAATAAGAGCATACGGTACATTTCATCTGCAATTTGCAACTTAATACATCATACGTAGGTTTTTATGTCCAGTCATATTTTTGTTCACTTATCACTCATAAATGGGAATAACACTGCTTTCCTCTCCTTCACCTTATACGTTTGCTGTGAAGATTCATCATGTGTTAAAAGATACTTAAAAAAAAAAAAATTTTTTTTTTTTAAATCATACCCGAGACTTTGAGCTGACCACTGAAGTATTATTTTACAGGAAGACATTACACAGATTAGGTGGTGAGTTCCAAAGAAAGTAAGGACAAGGAAGTAATTTCTCGTTTCCCACTCTGAATGGGACACTTCGTGATCTGCATATTATAAAAACATGAAAGTGAGGTCAGGCTTGGCAAGGAAATTGCTGGCTTCAAGCTTTTAGGACAATTAAGAAACAGCAGGATCATTCTGGCACAAGCTTCAACCAGTTGGCAGAAAAATGCCTCTTCGGCTCCTACGGTGACTGGCAATTCCAAGTAAATGGCTAAAATTGCCTTTCATGTCTGTCGGCAACTT
Organism: Lontra canadensis; assembly: GCF_010015895.1. Lineage (NCBI taxonomy): Eukaryota > Metazoa > Chordata > Mammalia > Carnivora > Mustelidae > Lontra > Lontra canadensis. The sequence goes on from NW_022630997.1 coordinate 25,244,798, forward strand.
CTTTCTTGAAGTTTTTGAGTCTTGTTGAGTGCTCTTTGATAATGGGGGTGTCTCCTCTATTAGGGCAAACCTGATATCTACAAGGATGATTTCAACTCTAATAGGGTGAAAATTCACTAGTTTCCGGAATTAGGAATCCTTGAAACCTTGCTTAAGTCTAGAAATGAAATTTTTCTTTCAAAGTTTTCTTCTTTTGCGCTTTGTTACCATATATAAAGACTATGTGTTCCATGATTGGTGACATACAGAGAATTTTGAAATAATAAAAATAGCTCACAGACCCCTGCTATTATCTTTGGTGAAGTCCAAGGACTTGGAACCCTAGGTAGGACATTATTAACTTAAAATGTCCTTATTCACTGAAATTATAAGCTGTCAATAAATATTAGTTTTTTCCCCAACTTCAATTCACTGTTCTTCCTGAAGCTAAACAACTCCCCCATCCCCAATCCCTAGCCGGGGCAATGCCGATAATTGCTTGTGGGCTCGCTGCAGGAAGCCTGAAGTTGAGAGGCTGCCCAGTGTCGGGATGAAATGTGGCCCCAGAGCTCCAGTGGCTGGTCCGAAGCCAAGCTCTACCACACGTTCACTTACAGCCTCCATCAAGTGGACAAGATGGAGGCCCCTCCCTCATAAGCTTATTGAGAAAAATGAATGAATCCATGTAATAAAGCACCCAGGACACTGCCTGGACAATAAAGTGTCAATTACCATCTTATCTCTTATATGTTAGGCCACTCTCTTTAACGTTGGTAATTGGAATGAAGTTAGTAGCTACTTGTGCTATTAGAGGAAAATCTCATCTTGTTCCCTGTGTCAAAGCAGAAACAAAAAGGAAGACGATAATATAATCTGGATCACTTTCTCTCTCCCCTCTATTAGGTCAGGTGAGGGTGGGGGGTTGGAGCCAGACTGCCTGGTGTGACTCCTCACCAGCTTGTCCCATGAGCAAGTTTCTTAATCTTCCTGAGCCTCAGTTTCCTAATTAGCATTAAGAGGATAACAGTCCTTATCCCACCCCTCATCATGGGGCTGTTGGGAAGATCAAGACAGTGTGAATAATTAGCTACTGAGTTGATTCAAACGCAACAAATTTAAATCCATCTACTGAGCCCCTACTATGGGTCCACTCTATGTAGGGACTCCTTTATCCCCAACCCTTCAAGAAACACTCATTATCTTCCCTTAACTAATGGGGAGATAAGGCACTAAAACGTGTAGCAGTTCTCAGAGACAGAAGGCTGTGAGGCTGGAATGTGATCCAGGTCTTCTGAATCATGGCTGGTGTTCTTCCTTCTGTACCCCTGGATTTCCCCGTGCCCCATGAATATCTGATTAACCTAAGACTCTCAGGGTCAATAATTAATAAACATGGTGGAAGGACTGTTAGTCTCAGCCTTCTGCTCACTGCCAGAAAATTTCTCGATTTTGTCATGACTGATGCACATGTAAATGCACAATATACTTTTAACGGTTCAACAATATAACGTCGTTTTTCCATAATCATACTCTTGGGTTCTTTCCCTTCAAAGTTTCATGGACTTTCTAGAATGTCTAAATGACCCTGAAAGTTTTCAACAGGGAGAGTTTTTCCTTTTTCATTGATTCTGAAACAGTGAGTTGACTCCTCTCCTTCCTGGAAGCCTTTTTAAGTCATTACGAATGGCATTTATCTTTATAGTTCTCAAGTGACCTTTATCGCAAACATTTCTTTCTTCCTCTTGGGATGGGTTCTGACATCATTCTCCTGGAACACAAAGGGCTCCACTAGATTGATTTATCCTGCTGAGGCTTTGGAAGGGGTCTCCTCTTCTCTGACCATGTCTTAATTTAAACTTTGGAGGAAAATATTTAACAATGCTTCTCTTCTCCTAGCTTTCCTTGGAGTTGTGTTTGAAAAGGCAGTTATTCTAACATCTGCTTGGAAAATTTTATTGTCCCCAGTCAAAAGTATGGCTTTGTATCTTTTAGCCAATTATTTCTTATCTTGGGCTACTTCTGCTCTTTTTTCATTCAAATCAGCCAGCATCTGTTCCCAGGATTTGGTGCCAAGGTGCCACCCAGCTTAGAGAAACTGATCTTTGATCTTTTTCTTTTGTTTTGTCTTGGTACCATGCATTAGTTACCGTACCAGAATCTCCCACGTTCTCATGATTCCCTTTGCAAATTTACTTGGGATTTAAAGAAAGAAAACTTTAAAAGCTTATTCCTATTGATGCCGAACTAAGGTAGCCGCAAGCTGTGTGGTCGCTGGGGTTGCTGTCTTCTGCCTGGATGTTGTATGGCTTAATGGGGAGAGAACTGCCAACTTAGCACAGAGCAGCGGGGGTTTTTGGTATTGGCTCCTCCTGGATCCTGAGTCCCTGATAAGTTTCCCAGGTGGCTTTCTCATATCATGGATATAATGGTGGAGCCCACCTCCATAGGTAATAATTAATGTCAAGAGCAAGGTTCAGGTGGCACATGCCACCCCAGGACTGTCTCTGATAGTTGCAATGACTCTCCTTTAGTTTCTTGGTATAAACTCATGATGGCTTTGTAGTTTCACATTGACATGGAATTTTGGTCCAATTTTTGAAGAAAATCTTCTATTTATGCATGAAGAATCTTCTGAATTCTAAATCACTGTTATAGTCAGTTTTAGAGTGAGAGTTCTATAACTTGTGTAAGTTGGAGTGAAACAGTTTTGAAAAGTATTGCAAAGGACTTTTTTAAATCATTTTTTTAAAGATTTTATTTGACAGAGATCACAAGTAGGCAGAGACACAGACAGAGAGAGAGGGAGGAGGAAGCAGGCCCCCCGCCGACCAGAGAGCCCAACCCAGGACCCCAGGATTAAGACCCAAGCCGAAGGCAGAGGCCCAACCCACTGAGCCACCCAGGCACCCCAGAGAAGCAGGCTCCCTGCTGAGCAGAGAGCCAGATGTGGGGCTCAATCCCAGGACCCTGAGATCATGACCCAAGCCGAAGACAGAGGCTTTAACCCACTGAGCCACCCAGGTGCCCCTAGGGACTTTTCAATCACTCAATCATTCAATCAACAAACATTTGTTTAATGCCTACTCTGTGTCAGATACTCCATTAGACCCCAGCAGTAGAGCAGCAGGGAAAGCAGACACAGGCCCGGTCTTCCTGGGGCTCAAAGCCCGGCTGATACTTTCTATTAACATGGTGGCAGTTTGAATGTGAGTTGTGGCCTTTCTAAGTCAGGTGTAGAGCTTGTCACTCACCTTAAAGCTTCACTAAAAGGCTGATTCCCACTGGGTGCTCCACTGCTCCTGAGCCCTTCTTGGATGTGGAGTAACTTGCACTTTTCCCTGTTTCCTTGGGGCTGCTAGAAATCAGTTGACCGCCTAGCCTTCTCTTGCCCTGGCAGCCCAGGACTCTGGGAGGAGAACCAGATCTACGTGACAATGTTCTTGCACTTAATAATGGCTTCCGTCCTCTTCACACAGCCAGCTTCTTGGACAGGCACTCCCACAAGCCTGCTCCATGGGCAGTGGTATTGGAAGAGCTAGACATGTTCTCTCTCAGGGCTGTGCTCTGAGGCAGGCGGGGAGGAGAGAGACATGGGCTTCTGCTTGATAGACCTTTCAGAAAGGTCTTGCCTATTTGTCTTGCCCAGTTCTGTGCATGTTCCAGCCAGCTCAAGGCAGACCTGTTGGCTCTGCTTGATTCAGCAACTTCAGTCTCTGGTTAGGCCAGATGGAAAATCAGTCCTGGAAAAATGAAAATGTGAATAACCAAGGCAGAGAAGGTCATTCACCCCCTCATAAATCTAAACACACTAAGTCCATTGAAGGGCTTGCCAGGAAAATGCTATTTTCAGTTTTCTCTGTGGGTTCAATTTATCTTTACTGCTAAGTAGTCAAGTTGAATTAGATCCAGAACCAGATACAATTCGACCCTTTTTCCTTGAAGGGAGTTACCCCTCACCTTCCTGTCAGGGACCTGGCTATTCTGTTCTAAGGACTGGCATTTCCCAAGTTAGGATTCATAGAAGATCTTCCTTTAAGATGTCTGAATTAAGGGCCCTTAGGTTTCCCTTTCTCAGATAAATGAGCAATTGCCTCTTTTCTGCTCTATCTCATTAAGAATGAGGAACAGTTGCTCAGGAACGCCCTTTATTTTACTGGGTTTTTGCCTTTTGAAACAGCAATTTTTCTGCATCTTATGATCTACCTTGGCCTGAAGAATGGCCTCATCTATCATCCTGACCATTCACATTGAGAGTTTGAAAGATAAGTAATAGAATAATGGAGTACGACAAAGGACACACCTGTCCAGGTAACTTGGGTGGCCAGCTCAACCCTAGTGTCCATTAGGTGGTTGGAACCGGCAGTGGAATGCCCACACCTCCATGAGAGTACCACAACTGTGAGCAAAGATGAAATGCACCATGTATGAAAGCATTCCCTCAGCTTTTAAGGGCAAGAATCCTAGTTCCCACTTATGAAAGAAATTGAAGAGGACACAAAAAGTTGTAAAAGCATTCCATACTCATGGATCAGAAGAATAAACATTGTTAAAGTGTCTATACCGCCTAGAGCAATCTATACTTTCAATGCCATCCTGATCAAAATTCCACTGGCATTTTTCAAAGAGCTGGAAAAAACAATCCTAAAATTTATATGGAACCAGAAGAGATCCCACATTGCTAAGGAAATGGTGAAAAAGAGAAACAAAACTAAGGGCATCACATCGCCTGATTTCAAGCTTTACTACAAAGCTGTGATTACCAAGACAGCATGGTACTGGCACAAAAACAGACACATAAACCAGGGGAACAGAGCAGAGAGCCCAGATATGGACCCTCAACTCTACGGTCAAATAATCTTCGACAAAGCAGGAAAAAATATACAGTGGATAAAAGACAGTCCCTTCAATAAATGGTGATGGGAAAATTGGACAGCTATATGTAGAAGAATGAAACTCGACCATTCTCTTACACCGTACACAAAGATAAACTCAAAATGGACAAAAGAACTCAATGTGAGGCAGGAATCTATCAAAATCCTAGAGGAGAACATAGGCAGTAATCTCTTTGACATCAGCCACAGCAACTTCCTTCAAGATATGTCTCCAAAGGCAAAGGAAACCAAAGTGAAGATGAACTTGTGGAACTTCATCAAGATCAAAAGCTTCTGCACAGCAAAGGAAATAGTCAACAAAACAAAGAGGCAACCCGTGGAATGGGAGAAGGTATTCGCAAATGACACTACAAAGGGCTGATATCCAAGATCTCAAACTCAACACACACAAAACAGATAATCATGTCAAAAAATGGGCAGAAGACATGAACAGACATTTCTCCAAAGAAGACACAAATGGCTAACAGACACGTGAAAAAATGTTCACCAAACTGTGGAAAGAACCAAGATGCCCTTCAATGGACGAATGGATAAAGAAGATATGGTCCATATATACAATGGAGTATTATGCCTCCATCAGAAAGGATGAATAACTGACTTTTGTATCAACATGGATGGGACTGGAAGAGATTATACTGAGTGAAATAAGTCAAGCAGAGAGAATCAATTATCATATGGTTTCGCTTACTTGTGGAACATAAGGAATAACACGGAGGACATGGGGAGATGGAGAGAAGTGAGTTGGGGGAAATCAGAGGGGGAGACAAATCATGAGAGACTGTAGACTCAGAGAAACAAACGGAGGGTTTTGGAGGGAGGGAGGTGAGGGGTTGGGTGAGCCTGGTAGTGCGTATTAAGGAGGGCACATATTACATGGGGGACTGGGTGTGGTGCATAAACAATGAATGCTGGAACACTGAAAAGAAATAAAATAAAATAAAATAAAATAAAATGAAAAAATAAAATGAAAAAGAAAAGAAAAAAGAATCCTAGTTCCAGTCCTATAAAGATACGAGCAGAGTAGAAGAGAGTATTCAAGTCTATTTCCCATCTGAATGGCAAAGTGGAAGTTGATTTCTGCTTTTCCGTATAGAAATGACTGGTCTCCCCATGTTGGTTGCATAAATAGGAGCTGTCCCAAGGCTGAGCCCTTCAGGACAGAGTTAGAGAAACCTCTCCTCCCAACTCCCTGTGGCAGTCTTAATATAGAATCACAAATTCTTTCATCTGCCTCCCTTCAAGAGGTGGGACTTAGCTCTCCTCCCCTTGAGCATGAGCAGGACTCAGTAACTCACTTCTGATGAATAGAGTGTGGCAGGTGTGACCTTGTGTCATTTACAAAGATTTGAACATAAAAGGTACTGTGGCTTCCTCCTTGCTCTCTCTCTTGGATCACTCGCTCTGAAGACACCAGCTGTCATGAGACCACTAAAGCAGTCCTATGAAGAGGCCCACATGTTGAGGAACTGATGACACCTGCCAAGAACCAATAAACAACTGTGGCCTCCGGCCAACAAACCATGTTGGCAGTAGATTCTTCAGCCTCATTTAAGACTTCAGATGACATAGCCCTGGCCAACGTCTTGACTACAGCCCCAACGAGAGACCATGAGCCAGGGCCACTGAGCCACTCACAAATTCCTCACCCACAGAAGCCATGAGATCATAAATGTTTAAAAGCTACTGAGTTTTAGACTCATTCATTGTGCAGCAACAGATAATTAATGAAGTTCTCCTTTGAGAATATTTCATTGGTGGTAACAACATTTTATTATAAATGTTATTTATGATGTATACCTTTATGCATACTGGTCATAAAAAAATAACTGGTCAACTTTCAAGAGCAATAGGGCTGATAAAATGAATTACCCTTAGTTTAAACCTGAGCTGCATGAACTTGACCAGACATGTCCGTAGATAATTTAGTGGATACACTCGAATGCTCCTCTGTGTAGATGAATCGAATGGACAAAGAGGAAGTGGGGTCCAGGTTTGTCAATTTCACTTCATTGTAATAGCAGAGTTAAGAAGATATTGTGATGGCCTTATCATACGCCTGTAAATTCTTTAATACTCCTTTCATTGAAGTCCTGTATCTCTGTCACTTCCTGTGGAATCTGAGCCAACCATAGTGACTTGTTTATATCTAGAAGATGTCTCATTCAAGCCGCCCCACTGAAGTGTCAGGTGCCAGCCAGTATCAATTACTAGACACATGAACAAAGGCACTCCCCGCACCCCATCCCCAACCAGCACGTTACTTCCAACTAACAAGTCACCCCCTGCCCCCCAGTTTAAGTCTTCCAACATGAGGCCCCAGATATCATGGAACAAAGTTCTACGAGCCTAGTAAAATGGGGGTTTCATGCCATGAAGGTTTGGAGTAGTTTGTTATGTAGCAATAGTAACTAGAACAGACATACAGGAACAGTGTTTCTACATCTTTCAAATTAGTAGGAAGCAATCCAATTTGGAGACAAGAACTAATTAGCCAACTGAGTTGAAGTGATGACCTTTAAAGGACTTAACTTCAGGGCAAAATGTAAGGTTCAGGAGGAAGGTGGCAATGGGAGAGACATGGTATGGTTTTTGCTATATTGTATTTTTCTGTAGCAAAGTGCAGCTCTCCAGGGAAAACATTAAAAAGCTCATTAGCCAGCATGTATAGAGATAGAAACAGGAAGCATACATTTCATCTCCGAGTCTTTCCTCCCACTTTACAAAAGTGCAATTGTGAAAAATTTCAAACACAGAAATACATGCAGGTATTCACCACCAGCACCCAGAATTCATCTAAGGTTAAGCTCTGGGACATATTTGCTTGGAATCTATTTTTAAAGATTTTTTTTTTTAATTTATTTGACAGAGATCACAAGTAGGCAGAGAGGCAAGCAGAGAGAAAGAGAGGGAAGCAGGCTTTCTGCTGAACAGAGAGCCTGATCGGGGCTCGATCCCAGGATCCTGAGATCATGACCTGAGCCAAAGGCAGAAGCTTAACCCACTGAGCTACCCAAGTGCCCCGGAATCTAATTTTAAATAAGAAATCAGCAGATAGATACATTTAGAGCTCCCACTCCCCCCAATTCCAATTTATGCCACCCCCAGAGTTAACTGCTATCCTGAAGTTCATGTTTCTCCCTTGCCTTTGCCTTTTAATTATTTTAAGAACAATTAGTTCTGAAAGTTATCTTATAATTGCATTTTTGAGAGCTAGTTTTAATGATACTGTCATTAACAAATAAGTTGATTTGTTTAAGACATTACATATAAATGTTTGCTCGCTCACTTACTAACGGATTAAAAATCCTAGGATACATGCTCTCCATCTAGTGGTAAAAACTGGATAACCACAGGTGCACATATGTCTGATGTAGAGGAATGAACACATATAAAGGGACTTCTACAGACAAGGCACTCTTCTAGTCTCTGTGGGGAATATGAAGATGGACAAAACACAGACTCCAGGCCCCAGGATGCTCAGAATCCATAGAATATTTACCATGTGCTCAGCAACCATAGGAGGAATATGGAGGCTCAGAGTGGTCAGGTAACTTGCTCAAGGTCATACAACTCCTGAGTGGCAGAACAGTGATCCCAACTCTTAGGGTTCTGACTTCCAAGTCTGTTCTTTAGGCCACAAATCTTAATAGTACTTTAAAACATGTTTTTCATATTAAAAAATTTTATGAAGCAGAATACCAATTTTGATGAATTGTAAGGCTTAAAGTAAAGAGTCTTCAACTAAATTTGGTCCACAACCTCTAATCTAGGAATTTCTACCTTCATGGGTCCCTGGAAAGAAAACTTTGACAATCTTTGCCTAAAGGCGGCATTCAAGCATAGAGCAGGAGATGGTTCAGAAAGGGGAGTGGGACACCAGAAAGACCACTAGAGCCATAATATTAAAAAATGTTAACACTTGGATCAGCTGGGTGCTGACCAATCAGAATAGGGCATTGACTGATACAATCAGACACTGAATACAGCAACCAGTTTAGCCATAACGTTCTTACTCTCTTCTTTTGGCGGGGGGGGGGGGGGGGGGGGGGGGGGGTTTTTTTTTTCCGGATAAGGGAAGGCATCTAAAGAAAGACAAGGATTTATAAACAAGCCACGGAGAGTTCCTTTACCATGTCCCAAACCTCTTCTTCCCCTTCTATTCTCCTGCTTCCATTAGCCTCCTAAAACTAGAAGTCTTTACATTACTCTCCACTTAATTTCTCAATTGGACTGGAACCCGATCTTGATTTCTGCTCCTTATCCCCTTGGTTCCTGGTCCTACTTGGAGGGACAAAGAAACAATAAGGAATGACTGGTTGCAAAAAGCTCAGAAGATATGGGTTCATTGGGATGGGGATTTTCTAGATGGAAGAACAGGGTAGTTATGGGCATGGTTTGGGCCAAAAAAAAAAAAAAAGGCAGTAATCACATAGTGGATAAGGGGGAGAGCACAAGATGAGAAGGTCAGGGAGATAATCACAGGTCAGGCTATGGAAGAACAGCTATGTGGCTTGTGTTTTATTCTAAGTGCAGTTGGAGCCATTGGAGAATTTTTAGCAGTAGGGGAGGGGCATGTGTTAAGATATAATTTGTATTTTCAAAAAGTTACTCTAGCTGCAATGACAAAATCTGAGAAGACTGGAAGCAGGGAAATCAGGGCTTTTTATGATGCCACAGGAACAAGATGGTGGTAGTGTGGACAGGAGTAGTAGTGGGCATGGAAGCAAGAGGATAGATTTGTAATATCTTCTGGGTAGAATTTATAGGGAGTCATCTAATATCATTTAGCCCAACTTTTCCAATTGCAGATGAGGAAACTGGGGTTCCGGGATGTAATTTTGAATCACCATCTATAAATGGCAGAACCACAACTCTGACCTAGGCTCTTAATTTTCAGCTGAAAACCCATACCATTTTACCACAGTACTTTATATATCTTTTATTTTTTTAATGTGTGGATGCCTTCATCTCTCACCCAATTCTAAATTTCCTGAAAGCAGAGAAATTGCCTTAGACTCAAATGATTAATTCAACTTCTATTTTGCAAAGGCTACCAACAAGCTACATGGTGGATGAAATGTTGTAAGATGGAGTTCTACACTCCATGTTAGGCACAGAGAAAGAGCTCCTTGACATATCTGAAATTAAAATGAAGTTGAAAATCCTATAAAGGTTCCAACCTACATGAAGCAAAATCCCACTGAAATTCAGGCTCCAATAGAACTTCAGGATCTTGTTGAGTTAAGGGAAATACTAGAGGAAACGCACATTGGTTCTTTATGGAACGTAACAGCCCTTGCATGAACTCTCCCAAGAGAAAGTTAAAAGTGTTTGCATAATCTCTTTCCCCAACTCTAAACTCAAGGAGGACTTTACATGGGTTTAGTTGAGGATCCACATGCCCTTCCCAAGGCTTGGCGATGGTCACCCGGGTGGAAAGGGTGACAGAATGAGAATTAATCCTGGGGAAACTCTCTTTTCACTTCTCCCTGTGCATTGGCTGAAACTTTGTCTTAGGAGCTATTTTTATCCAGAGGGATTAGCATGGCCAGGAGGAAGCCCAGGGGAAAGCAAAGCCTGGACCTGATTTTTCATAATTAGTCCTGGCTTGGGCTTCAGATTAAATAAAGGAAAAGGGAGAGAGACTTTGAGTGTACATGTTGTTTGATCTCATTCAGTAAGATGAGGGATTAAGGACATAACCAGGAATCAATCATAAGCAGAGATTAAGTCATAACCAGGAATAAAAAAATGTTCATTTAACTCAACTATAGCCTGTGTTATCTCACTTAGGAGACCACGCTTGACAAGTAACAACTGATGGGATATACACATTGAGTCCAGGTAAGGAAACCCTTCCCATCTGTATAGTTGGCAAAATTGAAGGCAGCCATCTGGAAAACCTCTAATAAAAAGATGCCACTTGGTTTCAGAGAGAATGCCAAACACCTGTGTCTATTATTAATCTGCAGTCACTGAAAATTAGCTTTGAATAGCTCAGGTACTAATGAAAAGTGAATTTACGATCATTCCCTGTACCTTATATTTATCATTTCTCTAGATACATGCAGTAGTGGGTAAGGCCTCCTTAGGACAGATCTGTTTTCTGGGCTCTTAGCTTCTCATTTTGTGTACTTCTTCCCTCTTGAACATCTGGTGCCTTTCTGCTACAAATAGGGTTTCTGGAGCTCCCTGGTCAGGTTCACCCACCGAACAATGTTTAATGCTCCCAAATTGTTCCTTTACCCTCTGTTGAGTCCATAAATCCTCCCATTTCCTCAGGACACTGATTTCACGCATCTGTTTGGAAGAAAGTGATGGGACCAAACTTACTCACAGTGGATGTCTTAATGTGCTAACTCATCCATCCTCCAAATGGAAAGACCTTAACAGTAGAACGTAGGGAACGGGGTAGAATGTGGGGAACAGGGGCCGTGTCACAGCATTCCATCACCATTGGGTGCCATTATTTTCAATGCCCTTATCCCAATTTGTAATTCCATAACTGTATAATTAACGGACTTTTTTCTTACAATTAGATGACAAGCTCTGTTAGGGTAGGGCCCATGGTCCTTTGCATTCGTCAGCCCAAAGCATCATGACTGACACAAAGGAGGAGACTCAGATACCTGTATGAATGAATGAATGAACAAAGGAATGAGTTGGATTTTCATACACAGGTGAGACCAGCCTTTTCCATACATGCTCAAAAGGACAAAAAGTTTTAAAAAATGGTAGCATGGTCTCAAAAAAATGGAGATTCTTGTAGGAGGGTGAAAAGTTACTAGGGCTTTGCTTAGAAAGATAATGCTGTGCACACATGTCTTTAAATTAAAAAAAGGAGAAAACTCTTAAGAGGCTGGCAGGTAAGTGTCAAGGAAACAAACCCCAAATAGTTAATACCCTTTGCTTGAAGGGCTTCCCCTCTCAGCTCAGGAAATGAATCAATCTCTCTCCTTCCTCTTCCCAATCCCTCTGATTGAACGAGATGAAGGATTTGGAAACAGAATAGCCAGCCTGAGCCCCATGCGTTCTGCTCTCCTTCTGACACTTGTGTCCCCTGCCTGACGCAGATCCTAACTACCTCGTGCTTTCTCCTCTCTGGCTTTCTTGGTGATGAGACATAGGAATGAGATGTTGGATATACAATTTGCCACCTCTGCACAGGCTCAGCCTGCACTGCAGAAGTATTCTTGTTCTGCGTGAGTTAAATATGAAAATGAGACAAAATAAGTAAACATGCTGGGAGTCTGGTAGGCATTCTAATCATGCAACTTTTTTTCTCCTCCTTCCTTCTTGGTTCATAAAAAACTTGTAAACCACAGCTGTCCAGCAAGGATCTTTCTTTATCTCCTGGCCTAAAAAGTGAGGCTAACATGTTGGTAATTAAGCCAGAAGACAGCGAGCTGAGTTAGAGATGTACGTATGTGGCAAGGAGCGAAGAAACTCTAAGAGGCAATAGGGTGTCACTCCCCAGAGGGAAGGCTTCTTAAAAAGGGGGACTTATCTTTAAAGCATCGCTCAGGTGCCTTTTTTTTATATTCCTACCGTTGCTATGGAAATCACCCCTGTAAGAACCCATGGAAATGTAGACTGTGTCGCCAGATGCATAAATATGGGGGTGCAAGCGAGTGGCCAGCATGCTGACACCTGCCTGTTCCCAGCTTTAGACCTGAGGAAAAAGAACTAGAATCTGGTTGAGGAAGAAGGAAGGAGTGCTGTGTGCAGATAACTCAGCATCTGGTAGACAAAGACCTTCCAGAATATCCAGCTGTCTACTCCTAAGGCTGACCAGTAGGTCTGTTGTCTCAACATTTCTTTTCACTGCCAATACTTTCCTGGTTTAGTCAATAAACCAAATAGAAGAATAAGAATTCTAAGACTATCATTTCCCCCATGCAATAGGAGAAGCACCACTGCAATGATCCTGTTAGAGCCAGGACTCTATTTTACACATAGAACTTACATCATGAATAAAGTTACTTTCTCAGAAGAAACCATCTCTTTCTTTCTTTGTGCTTTTATTACTTCTACCACAGCTTCAACTGATAAGCTCCATCTCCCCTTTGCCACCCCTCCTGCCCCCAAGAGAAACAAGCTGCCTGCTACCATTTCACAAGCGAGAACAGAGCTGAATTGAGTCGTGGATGCTGGAAGTCAGCTAGGCTCACTCATCAGTGGATCAACCAGATTCTATATGTGTTGGTCTCCCAGATTACATATTTCACATATGTGTTGCAGGGAAAAAAACTAAATTTCTGCCTGTCATGAGCACTTTGAAAGTGCATCATTAATAGTTTCTAGCTATGAGAAACTTAACTACGAAAGGGCACTGGGGACATTGCAGAATCCTAGGGGAAGGCTGGAGAACCAGGTTGAGAAAATGAACAGGGGGCCCAGGGAGCTGGGGAGCCCATCCTCAGCCAAGATCAATGCCACAGAAGTTGTTCAACATGGGCACTGCTGCGCTGCTGTTGGGCATTGGACTCCACTGGAGGCACCAAGGCTGCCCCATAGACTGGATGTTGTTGTCTTGGCTGCCACCACCAGTATGGAAAATCCATGATCCCTTCTTGGACTAATTAGCTTCTGATTTTCAGTCCCAGATGTGTGCATCTGATGGGCCATGCCTAATTTGGGGCTGGGGCTCTAACAAGAGTGAATATCAACCTTTGCAGCTCCTATAGAAGGAGCTTTCTGTCTCCCACTAATTTCACAAACATTAGGAAGGAAATTGGGGTGCTCTGCCCCTCCCCCAAAATGTCTGCCATATGGGGAGATGGTGAGTATTAAATCTGAGAACGTGAAGGGCCTCTATGTATAATTCTCAGAAATAAGATGCTAAAAGTCTATTGAAATCAAGGTCAAATGTTCTAAAATGAAGCCTTAAAGACAGCTTCCTTGGGTTTTAAAAAGAGGAGATAATTTTCCATTGTCCAAGGGTTTGGCTATAATGCTAACAGAGGAGAGGGGAAGAAGGAACAAAGGGTGATTATTGAAGTTCTTGGGGACAGGGAACGGTCACAGTCCTGGATGAAGGAGGGGGGCAGAGTGGCAAATTTTGCTCCATTATCTGCCAGAAACCCCAAGGGACCAGAGGCAGGGGAATGTAATAAAAGGATGGTAAGGTACTGAGCCAGGAGGCACAGAATTCCACACAGGTAGAAGGTGAAGATATGGCCTGCAGCAGGGGACAGGAATGTCAGGAGCTTTGGGTCACAGGGAGTGGTGTCCTGAAGAAATCTTGAACACCTGAGTGCCACATATAACAGGTTGTGACTCAGAGGGATCCTTGAGCAAAGAGGGGACGAATGGGTGATTGGAGGCAAATACACACACACACACACACACACACACACACACACACGCACACACAGAAAGAGTCATCTAATTGTGGGACAGGTCAGTGGTCAGGATGAGGAAATTCGCCCATGTGTCACAATGACCGCAAGTGATAGAAACCCAACACTAGTTAGCACAGACAGAAGAGAATTTATTGGTGGGATTAGGGGGTGCCTCATATAACTGTCAAAGCAAGGGGCAGGGAGCAGTTGGGCCCAAGAATCAAACGTCTTTAGGGCTGTGTCTGTCTCTCATTCCTGCCTTGAACTGCAGCCCAGCATCTTTGGCTTGGTGGAGAATAGGATTGCTCACTGGGCTAAGGTCCAGTCCTGTGACTTCTACCTCCAGAGGAGAGATGGCCCCCTTTTACGTTCCAATTCTGTAGAAATACTCCAATGAGCCTGGCTCACCCATGGCAGGGAGGCCAGTTTGTATTTCTGATGACGTTTAAAGTACAATAACTAGTTGTTAGCAAACTGTTACCATTTTTACCTACCCTTGTGGGCAGTGGATCGTGGTGCTGGTCCATCCATCTTGGGTTCCGTTTCCTCCGGGATCTGACAACTACGTAAGCCACTGAGCCATGGGACACAGGCATGACGTCTGGGCCCCATCCCTGTGGGCCAGGGCTATTCTCAGTTGAGGGAGACACACCATGAGCCCCACCTGTGTCTGCTGTACCCAAGGATGCGGATGACCCTCCCTGGGCTTGTAGCTGTCCAATTGGTCTTACAAGGGCTGGTTTGGCTTTGGTAAACACAAGAGTTTATGGCTCCTACCTCCTTCTCACTCCTCATGTACGTAAGGCCGCACAATTCACATTGGAAAAGTAAAAAAGCAGTGACTAGCCAGTCTGTCTTGATGGTCTAAGCAACTGTCCTCAGAGATTCTTGACCGAACTGACTTAATCACACAGTTGTGTTGATGCTTTACAGACAGAGCCATGGTTTGTAGTCTGCAAGAAGTCAGCATGCATTTACCAGACTGATGCCCTCTGACATCAGCTCGGTCTCCCAGCTTGACCTGGCATTGTTGAAGCTAAACCTTACAGACATTTCCCATGTTACACTTGTAGTTCTTAGTGCTGGTGGGATTTTCATGAGGACTTTCTAAACAGAACTGGATAACTGGAGAAGGGTGGGTGATCCTGAGAAGCCGTGGTCGAGCTCATCCTTAACTGTTCCTGGGAGCTGGGCTGGCATCTGCTGGCGGAGTTATTGTGTCGCCAAAGTTTTGGTGTGGAGGAATATTTTAGGGACCCAATCACATCCTTGTCCCAGCCAGCCCTCCACACGGAGTCATGGCCCACCAGCCTTCCTTTATGAAAACTAAAGCCCCACAGTGGATTCAGCGGACATTGGTTACTATAAAGTGCCTCAGGTTCATCCTTTCCTCTTTCTAATTTCACTCAAGTCTCTCACTTTTGGACACATTCTCATTTAAAAAATGAAAGCTCCGTCCCTTTAGGGATGGATGTCGACATGCCAATGGCTTTGTCACCTTCTCTGCGAATGCCAGTACCATTAGAATTTAAAAAGTGAAAGCAAGGAAGTACATTTTGAAATGAATGCCACGTGAACGGTCAGAGAGCCAGAAACTTCGAGTGAAGAGGCTGAAAGCAGAACGCAGGTGGAGAGTATTCAAATCCTCCTTACAGGTGTGGGTTATGATCTTCCTCAGCCTTTCCCAGCCTCTGTGACCAATTGGAACAGAGGTGGTGTCATACTCCCCTGGGGGGGGGTGTGTGTTGGGGGGTACGTCGCTGCCTCCTGGCACACTTTTAGTGTAAGCACCAAAGTTCCACGCTTCCCATCCCCACCTTGACAAAGCATGTGCCGCAGAGTAACTTTCCTGCCACCAACCTCCTTGGTGTGGGTGAGAGAAAATCAGATCACACATGAGACCCTGAACACCATGCTTCCCCATTGGCTTCCTGGTACCCACGGTCCTGTTCGGGCTTAGGGACTTCTGTTTGAAAAGCAGTTGTGCTGTCCACCTCTTCGTCTGTATTTTTAAATGGACTTTTCGCCCGATATTATCAATTAAATCCAGTGTGTGGGTCCATGAACGCAAGCGCATTGCAGGTGCGTGTCCTCGCTCGGGGTTCCTCTTCCGTGTCGACAACGGTGGTTAAAGTTGAGCGGCTATTCACGCTGGACATTTTACATCAGAAGCAGCACACAAATGCCTCTCCGAGCCTCGCATTTCAGAACAGTTAGCAGCAGCATGTAGAAAAGTATCCAAGAAGCTATTTCATTTCCATGGCAGCCAGGACCCAGACGCCAAAGCTTTATAGATTAAAATCAATGCCTGAATTGCATTCAGAAAGCCTGAATTGCCTGTCAGCCTTCAGGACCAGCAACGCGATGTGATAAATGAGGTGAAGAGCCTCATTCAGGCGAGGGAGTGCGTGTCGCATTAGCGAGGACTTCTGTGCCGTTTTCAAAGCAAATACCAAATGGAATGAATTACTGGGAACCAGCAAATGAATGTCAAGAATCTGAGATGTGGGGGTTGTAATTTACTAATTACTTGGAAAAGATGAACACAAAGTCAATGTGTGAAAGAATGTGGTGGTGGGGGGGGTGTCAGGGTGGAGCACACGAGACAAAGAAAGTGAACGTGTAGAAGGCTCCTTCCTAGCTTCTGTCCTGGTAAAAAGAGATGGATTTTCAAGGCATAGACACCTGGTTCAACCCCCAGCTTGGTCTTTGCTGCTCAGGGTCATAAATTGCAGTGAGTGTTAAGTAAGACAAGTCTATAAACACCTAGATAAGCATCTGGGCACACAGTAGGCAGGCAGTAAGTTTGAAATCTCCCTTTCCCCAGCCCCCATTCGATTCCTTTTTCATTTAGGCAGGAATCAGAGCACTGAGACAGAATTGATTTTGCTCAGGGATTCAGTGTTCGAGAGTGAGCCTCACTGCCTCCCATAGCAGATCAACGTTCAAAGACAGGAGGGCAAGGCTGGAAGGGGCAAGCATTGAGAAATTCACAGAAGCATTCACAAAGGAGGGGTTGACTGTAAAATTGCATGAATAATACAACTTGTGATGCGGTCTTCTGCCTGTTGGTGCAAATCCGTCCAATGGCAAAATAACCCACAGTTTCATTCTCCAGTGTCCTTGCCTCTCTTCTGTGACATTAATGCATTCTCTGAGCTCAGGGGAAGCTGGGCATGTCATTCCAATAAGCCAGGTGCACCTAACAGGGCTGTAGCTTCCAGCAGCCAAGAAAGGGACGCTTTAGGGTGTCCTCTCTGTCAGGAGGGATAGGAAGGATGCCATATGAAGAGGAACCAGAAAGTAATGGAGTATGACCTGGAATGGGAGTCAAGAGAGAGAGAGATGCCGGTCCTGGCTCACTACCAACCAGATGTGGGAAATGATGGGCTCAGACCATAAGACCATTTCCCAAACTATTTTTACTAGTTCTTTAAGAGACTGTGATAGAAATACCTTGTTTTCCCTCAGTTCCCACCTCTCCCTATCGGTAACGGTACCCTTGATTTTTAGCTATGAATATGGCCGCTCAGAATATAGAGACCACACTTCCTAGCCTTCCTTGCATTTTTGTCTGTTTTAAAGTTCGGGCCAATGAGATGAAGGAGTAGACAGTATGTGCATCTTCTTGGAAGTGTCGTGGGAAAGAAGAGTGTGTGTGTGTCCCTCTCTTGCCCTTCCTTCTTCCTGGTGGTGTTTCTGCGATGTGGAGGCTGAACCTGGAACAGTCATCTTGGACTCTGATATGAAAGCCATGAGCTGTGTAGAGGGAACGGCATGACCCAAGGAAACTGGGTCTCTGACCTTGCCAAGAGCCATGCCAACCCCAGACTATCTAGATTTCTTTTATGTGGGAGAGAAAAAGTCACTGCTGCTTTGGATTTTCTGTTAATAGAAATTGAAACTAATCTTAATTAACAGAGCTGTTAATAGATTTCTACCGAAAAAGTTTCTTTGGGCAAATCAAGTCAGGAAATTCTGTATATTATAGATCCTTCCTTAAGACTTACAGTGTGCTTTAGCACATTACAGGCCATAACCATAAGAGGTCCTCTGTAAAGAGCCATGATCTCTTACAAGTTTCTCCCAAGAGGCTAATGTTGTATAGGCCCTTACAACTCAGAGCATGGTCCGTGGACCAGCAGAATCAGCACCGCCCAGGAGTTTGTTACAAAGGCAGAATCGCAGGGAACACTGGCCCCACTGCATTAGAATCTTCATTTTTAACAAGATTCCCAGGAAATCTGTTGAAAAGCATTGCTACTGATCACAGTGTGGAAAATGGGGTCCCGTGATCCTAGACTCTGACGAAAAGTAGCCACATGTCTGAAGCCCCCAGAGCAAATGAACAGGCGTGGGTGATTCTCAGTCTCAAACTGGCCCTGAGCACCGCAAGCCTGGGGTTGCTACCACGGACCCTGTGAATCCTCGGGGATTTGACAATTTCAGCTCCAAGCTCTGAGTCCTTTTCAAGGCCACGCCTCTTTTGATTGACACTCATTGAGCCAGGAGTCTGTGGCAGACCTCCTCTTCCTCTGCTCCCGGCCACCTCGGCTTCTGAGGGACTGCCTGGCTGGAGCAGGTCCTGCTGGAGCAGCCCCTGGCTGCTGCACCCCTCTTTGATCAACTAGTGCTTTTCCCCACAAGTTATACTCGGATCTGCATGAGAGGCGGAGGGATTTCCCAGCAGACCCAGTGCTACCTGCCAGGGTGGGCTTGGGGTTGGGGGTGTGGGGGAGGCAGAGCCTCTGTCAGTCCTTTCTTATCACACACAAGTTCACCAGGGCACCTAGTCCTGGTCAATCAAGACATCAGCTGAAATAGGTTATATTGTTTGTGAAACAGAAATCAGTTGATCAATCCCATTTGCTTCCTGCTTTACAGCTGATCTAGGGGGGGATGTCAGAGGCTGTGCTAGGCAGTCAAAGATTTGTTCTCTGGGGCCAGGCTTCCTGGGTTTGGATGCGGGCTTACCACGCGCTAGCTGCAAGACTTTTGTCAAGTTACTTAACCTTAACCTCAACAAACCTTGGTTTCCTCATCTGCAAAATGGGGATAAAAACTGTATCTACTTCCCAGTTTTGTTGTGAGAATTACATAAGGAATAAATGTGAAACTCCTGGACTTGTTCCTGGTCTATAGGAAGCACTATAAAAATAGTAAAAAAAAAAAAATTTAAAAAGACATTTACAAAAGTCATAAGTAATTGCCATTATAATTTGGGGGATTAAAACCTAAATCACTGGGCTAAAAATCTAAAAATGAGGAAGGAAGTCTCAACGCTGTAGGAGTTGACAAAATATTTCAGGTCCGTTTCTCCCATGCCTTATCAGCTAAACAAATGATTGTCAGTTTCATGAAAACAGAATGGATCATTCGAGCAAGCACACATTTAGCACATGCCTACTGAACGTCAAGGTAGGAGGTCTGTGCTGGGCACTGTGGGAAACGCAGTGACATAACAGATGAGT
This sequence comes from Lontra canadensis, assembly GCF_010015895.1. Lineage (NCBI taxonomy): Eukaryota > Metazoa > Chordata > Mammalia > Carnivora > Mustelidae > Lontra > Lontra canadensis. Next base: position 25,264,484 of record NW_022630997.1, read on the forward strand.
TTCCTGCTCTGTGACTCAGTAGGAGAAAGGCATTGGCACAAATATCTTCATTAAATGTTGAAAATGCTATAATATGTTCTGTGAAAGTAGAAAAGCACATGGTAATAACAGGTTCCTGTGCACCTTTGGCATACATGATTTCTTTCCATACTCAAAACAAGCCTATGAAAGTGGTAGAAATCATCCTCATGTTACAAATCTGTGCGTGGAGCTTCAAAGACCTTCAGAAAATTGCTAAGTTCTCATGCATGCGAAGTCAAAGAGCAGAATTTGAATTCAGGTTCGGCTGATGCCACGGTCTTTGCTTTTCTATTACAGGAGACTGCGAAGAACAAAGCCTTCACAGAGAAGGTGACCTTTCTACTGGGTCTTGAGAGAAGAGTCAGGTTTCCAGGCAGTCTGGGGTCAGAGGTGGAGGGAGGGTTGGGGTTAGCAGGAGTGCGCCCCGGCCCCTGGCAGAAGCCCGTGAGGGCAGGAGAGGAGACCAGGGCTGGCAGAGGTCAAAGAGGTGGGAGGCACAGACATGGGAAGCTCCCCTGTGGTGACATGGCTGAGGATCCCGAGTCAAAGATCTGGGGTTTGGGCTGCATTCCTTGGACCAGCTACCAGCAAGGCCTCAGAGGAGAGAAAGGGGTGCCTACAGGGGAGGGGCCCAGAGGGCCCAGCGAGGGGTAAGACGGGGCATGGAGGTGCAGGCTGCAAGCATACAGGCTCCATTTAGAGGCATTCAAAACGGAAAACTCCAAACCAAACAGAAGAAGCCACTGTACTTGCAAAGCCAAACAAGCCTGCAGCGAGCCTGGCCTTCCAATGACGGGTTTGCTTTCGCTGCCTGGCCCGGGGGGCAAACGGGATGCAAAGCTGGAGTCAAGGAGACCAACGAGGAGGCTGTGTGTGGAGGACGACAGGGGACAGAAGGAAGACATTGGCAATGGGGCAGATTCTGACGCATCGTTAAGACGTTTAAAAATCCTCCTTATCAATGACTAAACAGCTGGATACTACATCTGGCCATATCACTTCCTTAATTATCACTTGCGGGGGTAGGGGGTGGCGGAAAGAGACCCATGGGCTAAGCATGACCGTAGGTATGTTTTTTGAGGCTTCTAGAATTCAAATGGACAAAACTACTTTCTATAATGCTTGTGATTGAACCTCGTGCAGCCTCCCAGCCTGCGAGGGCGTTGGGGGGTGGCGGTGGAGGGGAAAGGAGAGAGAATGGTTAAAACAGTTCTATTTCGGGCATGCTTTAATGACAGCCTCCTCGTCGAAATATTTTTCGTGCAATGTCGTTTCTGTGCCGTGTCATTGAAAGTGTTTTTAATTTCAAAGAGGCTGTGGCACAGGACGTTAATCAATGAAATTCTGGCATGCTTTTCTATGAATGTGCCTCATTATTTATATTTACCACTGACAGAGATGAGTGCTTAAGCCCCGGCAATATTATCATTCATGCCTGGTTAATAAAGGCAAAAAAACAAATGCTGTAGGAAATTCAGCCTGATGCCGGAGGGAGGGAGAAGGACCTATTTTAGGTCTCTGGGATATTTCATGGTCCCCAAGGCCTTCCCTGTGAGTCACAGGACAGAAATTTGAGGCAGAGAAGGCAGAATAGCATAGGCGTCTGGACTGAAAAATAAGTTTTGGCTGAAATGCTGGATAATAGTATTTATGTATTCCTTGCTTGCGGGTTTCTGCAACGCCTTCTGTTCTGTATGCACGGGATGTAGCCAGCAATGCCAGCGTTTTTGTTCCCCTGAATTCCTGTCGTCCGGACACTGCCAGGATTTAGGGTGGGGTCAGCCCGGGGCCATTTTAGCCCCAATAAAGGTCTGTTTTATTAAAGGCCTGCTTGTCCCTTGCCTGTTTACTGCTGCCTAATACAACACTTTCTTTATCTCTTTTTGGCGCTGCCCCAAAGAAAGCAGGGAGACTTGCTGCCTCTGGGATGCCAGTTTCTATCTTCAGTCTGGTCGCCTGGGGTTTAGGGACTCAGATGGGAAAAAGCAAGAGCACCGCGTTTAGGACAGCATTTCCCATATGCCACAGTGCCACGCAAAGCCACAGCACCCGTGGCAAGCAGGAGGCCTCTGATCTACACTTTCGAGCCATTGCTTCTTGCTCCTGCGGCTGAAGAACACTGCTGTGTCATTCACACGCTCCCCTCCCAGCTCCTGGTGACAAGACCCACAGCCCGCATGGCTGGGAACGTGCAGGTGGGGGTTTCCCTGGGAAAACTAGCTGCTGACTGGGGAATGCACGCTCTGATTTTATCTGAAGGATTACCACGTTCCCAGCCGATTTTCTGGTCCAGGTAGTCTCTGGGCTAACAGGTCCCAAGCCCTGAGTGCATGGCCTGTGCTGTTGCGCAGTGCTCCAGGCTGTGAACAGCCCCCCGGGCCTCATTCATGGCTTGAATGGAAGGATTTCTTAGTGCTTTTAAAATAAGGGGACCCCCATTTTAATGCGGCACTGGATACTGCAAATTAGAAGTGGGTCTTAACTAGAAGCCTTGGTCGGAATATCCTCAAGTAAGGCAACCGATTACGGAGAAGCTTCCTTTTTTAGGCTCCCCCGTGGTATTCCAACGCTCAGGAGATTAAAGGAAACCGAGGAGGCAGTGACAAGTACGAAAGCCTGCGCAATCCTGAGATCTGTTCCCACGGTGGGTGGGGGGTGCTCATTGATCAGGTGGAAAGGCAAAGTGTAGCGTAGCCTTGAAATGGCCAGCCCAGCAGAGCTAGAAAGTCCAGAGGAGAGGGTGATGGTCAGTGGCAGATGCAGCTGGGAGGTCAAGGAGGGGGGAGTAGAAAGATGCCGTTGAATACGCCCTTGAAGAGGTAATTGGAAACCTAGAGAAGCCTTAGAAGAGAGAGGTCAAAGCTGGCTGGGATTGAGGGAATTCCAAAGTGGAATTGGAGACTGCCAGAAAGAGGGCGTGTTTGGGAGAGTTTAGAGAGAAGAGCTGCTAAGGCTGAAGAGGTACAGACAGTGGGGGCCCCTGTCCGCCAGTCACTGAGACGGCGGGGAGGGCAGATAGGAGAGCTGATGGCCCTGGCAGAGGAGCCAACCCACGCCTGAGTCCCCGAAACCTGCCGCCGCCCCCACCCAGATCAGCAAAGCTCCTGAACACAGAGCGCAGCAGCAGCAGGAGGGTGTTAAGCGATGCTCTATGAAAATCTAGTCTGAGCACATCTGCAGCAGAACCCCTTTCTGGCATTGGTTCCTAAAGCATTTTCTGGATCCTACCCCGGACCTCCCCTACCAGAATCCCTCAGAGGCTTGGCTAGGGGAGGGCGGGAGTTAGCATTTTATATTCGAGTTCTCACGTGCTCCTGATGATCCCGAACATCGGAGAACGAGGAAGCTAGAGAGTCCAGCTGTGTCCAGTTAGAGGGGCAGCTAGAGCTGCGGGGGCACAGGGGCTGGGTCAGGAAGGGAGGGGCTGGACGATGACCTGGGCCATTGCCATGCACATCTGTCACAAAGGGAGGTGCCTCCCACCAGCTTCCCACCGCCAGTCCCCAAAGAGCCTCCTGCCAGCCAAGTTCCCCACACCTCTGGACTTACAGGGAGGAACTGACTTCTGCAATCCACCGGGAGGATTAAGACTTTCCAGTGAAGACTATGTTCCTGAAAATTGTACCCTGGTCTAGTTTTTTTTTTTTTTTTTTTAAGAGGCAGTCCATCTAAGGAGGGTCCAGTAACGCCAAACCTATGACGGGGGTTCTTGTATGAAAGGGAAGACCCTGTGAGCTGGGTACAGAGATGTCCACCACTTGGCTCTGGGCTCAAGCCAAGCACTCCTCATTGCTCGCTGCTTCCTTCTCCAACCTTCCACCTTGCTCAAACTCTCCTTGCTTAAATATCCAGAAAACTTCCAGGCTTTGGCTAAGACCAAATTCCTTATTCTGGGTTCAGCCTTTCAGCCCTAGATAAATTTGATCTCCTCAGGCCACCGATTCTGCCTGCGTGAATAAGCTGACAGGACTTATGTGTGGTTCTCACATTTGGGCCTCTTACTCAGTTTCCCTAACCTCCAGCTTCCTGTTCTCTCAAAAATTCCTTCTCAAATCTGTATTGACGAATCCCTGACTGATGTCTCGCTAAACTACTGATGATTCCTTCCAAGCAGGCTCGTTTGCCTCTCAACTGTCTGAACCCCAAAGAACGCCTCAAGGTACCAACCAACCCACAGTTCCCGAATGTTTTCGAAAGCAGTCTTTCTCAGACTTTAGTGGGCAGACAGGCCACCTGCCAATGCACATGCGCAGTTGGAGGGTCTGGGGTGGGACCTGAGATTCTGCTTCTGGTCCCCAGGGGTGTTGAGGCTGTTGGTCCATGGACCATACCCCGAGTGGCAGGTTTTATAAAGGAGTAGCTCTTAATTCTCTCCTCTGTCCCACTCTACCTGCTCCAGTTTTATTGTTGGTGGTGGTGTTGCTGCTGTTTTTAAATCATCTCGTCGTTCTACTTTAAACACAGGAATAGGAAAAGACTCTATCTGCAGTTAATTTGGATTATTTTTCTTGCCTTTAGTCCAGTAGATCTCTCCAAACCAAATTGGCATCCCTCACACAAATTTCTATCATTTTCTGTGCATTATTTTCTTAGGGCTCTATTACAAATGCCTTGTGCACAAGGCATACTAGAGAGATAGAAGGACAGTGAGCTATAGAAAGCAGTGAGCAGGGAGGCTTCCTCCAACCACCAGATAACATGGCAGCAGAAGCTCCCAAAGGTTGGGCTAGGAGGGGCCTAGTTCCCCATGCACTGGGACATTTGCTGAGCTGATCTCACACACTTCTGTCTCTCTGACTTTCACACCCAACACCCAGTTCCCTTGCTCCTTTGCATTAGCAGTTGTTAAGTAAAAAGGAGCCAATTGCTAGAACGCCTAATTTTAGAAAAAAAAATCATAATTTTTCTACATCTATTTGTGATCTGAAAACATTTATTACTTTTAACATTTACATTTTAAATAAGGATTTCTTTATTTTTGCACTAGGCGAGTGAATTCAGTGATTCATCTCTCCAAAAATAAAGTTTTGGAATTGTGACAAATGTTTCACAATAGTAATATTTGAGGATGGAGAAATGGTTATTATTAAACATACACCTTAGGTCTTTCCTGTCAGTAAAGCTTACTTATTCCTCAGGGTGCCCCCCTCAAACCACTGCCCAGATTTCTTTACTTTTCACAGCGGAACCCTTAGAATGATCCATAGTTATTCAGAGACCTCTTAATCCACGCTTTCTCAGGAAGCATCTGAAGTGGGCTTCTGTTTTCACAGTTCTACTGAACTTGCACTACAAGGACATCAGCCATCTCTCCGTCACTGGGTCTAATGGCTGCTCTGTCTGTTTGCTTTCCCTGTCTGCGCACATGACACTCTCAACCCATAAGACCAGGAACAAAGCAAGGACGTCTACTTCACCACGTCTGTTCAACCCTGTACTCTGTGTACAGAATTTGTATGTAATACAAATACATATAATGTAAATAATACAAATATAATAATTATGCATAATATGTAACATGTAAGTGTAATGTATATATTCTGTACATTATACATCTAATGTATATAATATATTCTGTACACTATAATGTTTCCATATCTTTAAAATTAAAAGGTAGGGGCACCTGGGTGGCTCAGTTGTTAGGCGTCTGACTTCAGCTGAGGTCAGGATCCTGGGATACTGGGATCTAGCCCCGCATCGGGCTCCCTGCTCAACGGGAAGCCTGCTTCTCCCTCTCTCACTCCCCCTGCTTGTGTTCCCTCTCTCATTGGGTCTCTCTCTGTCAAATAATAAATTAAATAAATAAATAAATAAAATTAAAAGGTAAAAGAAAAAGGAATCTGGCTGGGGAGGGACTGCTGCTTCTGGAACTAGGCGATTCTTAGAGATAACAAAGGGCTCAGCTGAAGGTATGCATTTATATGCAAACTAGCCAATCTAGAGCCAAACCTCCTCTATCTGGCCCAAGCTCCCCAGAAAGAAATCTTCCTCTGCCTTAATCATCCCAGGGCCAGGTGCCCGGCAACCAGAGACCATCCCTATAACCAGAACTTCCTGGAATTGTTCAAACTAAACAGTCCTAAGCTGTTCACCATCCTCTGCCTTGTCTTTCCTACAGAAAAACTCATAAAGACTCTTGCCTCTTCCTCCTTGCTCCTGCTTTCAGTCTCCTGACCACCTGGGGCTTCCCAGGGGGCCTTGCATGACGAGCCATGCCTTCTGTTACTAGGACTTGGGAGTATAATAAACTTCTGTTTTTCTGAGCCTCTCCTGTGTTTTCCCTGTGCTTGTATCTGACTGATTATCACATGAAAGATCCAGAATACATTGTTCCTGGGGGTTCTAGACAGAGCCGTAAAGCAAGAAAATAATACATAGCATCTAGATAAAGGAAGAAATAAATATTCATAAATGATATGACTATGTATGTAGAAATTTCTATTACAAAGGCTACTGGAATTAATAAGTGAGTTTAACAATGTTACATGAACAATTAGACTTCTGAAATTCCAAAACAAAACCATTTTACAATAGCATCAAAAATATGGGATACTTAATGATAGATCTGACCAAAGATGTTCAAAGTATGCACACTGAAAACTACAAAATATTGCTGAAAATCACTAAAGAGAGCCTAAATAATAGGCTCCACAATTCTCCACATTGGATGTGGAGCAGATGAATCAACATTGTTGTCAGTTCTCCCCAGATTTACCTATAGATTCAAGGCAGTCCAATAGAAATTACAGTTGGTTTTTATTTTTGTAGAAACTGACAAGCTGATTCTAAAATTCATAGGGAAAGGCCAAAAACTTAGAATTGCCAAACTACCTTAAAAAAGAAAAAAAAAAAAAAAAGAGGGGCATCGGCATGGCTCAGTCGGTTACGTTTCTGCCTTCCACTCAGGTCATTATCCCAGAGTCCTGGGATGGAATCCTGTGTTGGGCTCCCTGCTCAGTAGGGAGTCTGCTTCTCCCTCTCTCCCCTGTTTATGCCTTATCTCTCACCAACTCTGTCTGTCTCTCAAATAAACAAAATCTTTTAAAAAATAAATAAATAAATGAAAGAATTAAGCTGGAGGACTTACACCACCTGACCTCAAAACTTATTCTGAAGTTACAGGAATCAAGATATGCTGTATCGACATAAAGATAGGCAAATAATAAACAGAATAGAAAATCCACAAATAGACCTGCCTGTAATATAGTAATTGATATTCGACAGAGGTGCAACACATGGTACTACAACAGTTGGATATTTGCATACAAAAAAATTAAAATTAAAAAAAGAACTAAAAAAGACAAAAAAAATCCCTCTTCAGTCTATAGCTTATACCATATATAAAAATTAACTTTAAAAAATGAATTGGGGGAGCCTGGGTGGCTCTTTTGGTTAAGCATCTGACTTTGGCTCAGGTCATGATCTCAGGGTCCCAGGATCGAGTGCCCCTGTCAGGCTTCCATGTTCAGTGCTCAGTGGGGAGGGTCTGCTTGTCCATCTTCCTCTGCCCCCCCCATTTCCCTCAAATAAAATATTTTTTTAAGTGGATTATAGACCTAAATATAAAACCTAAAACTGTAGGAATTTTAGGAAAAAACATAGGATCACATCTCCATGACCTGGGATTTCTTACATCACCAGAAACACAGTCCACAAAAAAAGACATTGATACGTTGGATTCATCAAAATGGAGAACTGTTCCTTGAATGACATTGTTAAGGCAAATGAAAAAAGAAGCCAGAGGCTGGAAGAAAACATTTGGAAATCACGTATCTGATAAACAGCCTCTATGCAGGATTTGTCAAGAATTTTCAGATCTTAACCCGGAAGTTCACTGACATGTAAATGTTAAACAAATGCTGGTATATCTATGTAATGAAACACTACTTGGCAGTGCAGAAGGATGAATTGCGGATACAACTACATCGATGGATAGCCATACAGTCATGCCAAATGAAAAAAAAAATTATGGTATTCTTCTATTTATGTACCTACACTGCTATAAAGTGGAAAAGAATTAACAGGGGCTGAAAGCAGATCAGTTAGTTGCCTTAGAATGGGCGCGGAGGAGGGAGGGAGGTAAAAAGGGATTACAAAGGAGCACGAAGACAGCTTAAGGGATATGTTCATTTTATTACAGTCATGGTTTCAAGGGTGTATACATTGGTCAGACCATCACTCTTGGGATCCACGGCTGCTGCCCTCCTTCTCCCTGACCTTGAAGGAGTTCCTGTTATTATGGCTCATCATTCTAGGATACCCAAACTTTTGTGAGGTTTGGCTTTATAAAAGAAAAGGAGGGGTGACAGCATTTCAGGCAACTGTCTTTCAGGCAAAGAAGTATGAAAAGCCTACTTACTTTTGTGCAATCAATGGGGGTTGGAGGTGGGTTAGGAAAAACTCATGGAGCACAATGCAACTTGATATCCCCCCAATTATCCTACCCACATGAACGGTACCATTCTCACCACCCAGACTCCAAACCTCTCGCCGCTCATGGATACCTTCGTATATAATTTTCACGTTCTAGCTCTTCCTCGTTGAAAACGCCTTTTGTAGTCTGTGCACTGACCCTGCTCCACATCTTTATTCTACAGTCAGCTTCTGGCCCCCATTTCCTTCCCTTCCTGTGCCATTCTCCCCACCCCCAATTCTCTCTGCAAATGAGCACCAGGGTAATTTCCTTAGAAGATCATCTGGAACATTCCAGTGTCCTGCTTAGAGGCTTTTCTAGGCTCCGTATGGTCAATACAAGGTTCAGATGACTTAGCCAGTCAGGCAAAGCCCTTTCCAGTTCAGTCCTACCTGGACATCTCTCCCTTTCCCCTGTAATGAACCCTCTGCTCTAGTCAACTTGGTCTCCTCCCTTCTCCAAACAGCTCTAACCCTTCAGCTCCTTCTCTTTCTTGACCGGTATCTCCCTTCTTGGAGGCTTAGCCCCGGCCCCTTAGTTCCCTACAGCCTTTCTGACTCTGAGTCACCATTACCTTTTCCTTTTTGGATCTGAGGCCATTTATTGCACTTATGCTGATCTTTTGGGCAGTTAACCCCTGCTTGTGTTATGAAACTTTTATTTTGCTGTTTAACTTTCCACATATGTATTTATGTTTCTCTCTGCATTTGGGCTATTGCTTTCCTACATATGTTGCAAAAATATTAGTTCCTCCAGCTGCTCAAACCAAAAATCTCATAATATTCAAATAATTTGGGGGGAAAGCTGCATACTGTACCCCTCTCTAGAACTTCACATTGCATATCAATATATTAAAAGATCTAAAAATCCTGTACTGCTGAAACTTGGATTTTATCTTTGATTTGTTTCCTTGCTAATTTGCTGATGCTTAACTGTTGAGAAAATCTTTCTTGTCTTGAAACAAGATTAATATTTCCCAGAATTCCTTTCAGAGGAGACTTTGGGAAGCACTGAATTAGATTATGAATGCCTTTCCCATCCCTATAGACCTACCATGGTGCCTAGCCTACTGAACTAGCACTTAGTAGGTGCTTAAAATATATTCGGGGATTTGGTAGAGAATCATTAATGGTTTACTCACTGATCTGAATTCTTCTAAGAGTTTCTTTCTGTACACTCTTGAGAATGCTGTAAAACAAATAAATAACTTTGCTTCCATTTCTTATTAAATTTATTGGCAGTGGACTCTGAAACTTAATGGGATTTCTGAGTCCTCTGTATGTTCCATGTCTGCCTGAGAAAGACAGTCTGTGCTTCTACACAGTGGAACATAAAGAGTTCACTGAATTTTCTCCTTCTAGTCCACCAGAACCCAGGCTCAGCTTGTGGTTTAAATGGCTGCCTTATCGTTTCATTTCCCTCAGAGAAATGGTTCAGAAAAAAGCTTGGGAGTCATCCGGACTCCTGTGAGGGAACTATGCAGAACTTCTACAGAGATGACTCTTACTTCTACATCTCATCTTTTTTTCACATTTGTGGGTTTGGATGTACTTCCACCAGCATGCTGGATAGAAAAGCTAATGATTTGGATCTGAATCTGAGATAGCAGAAGAAAAATAACTACAATTATTTCGATAGCCAAAGCTGTGGTAAGGTTGCTAGTACTCTGAAGCCAAAGCTTGGTGTTGGGATTCAAAAGCATTAAGAAATCTTTGAGAGGATTGACAGTGTTAGTGATTTTTTTTTTTTTTTAGTTAGTAGGACTTTTTGAAAAAAATTGCTTTTAATAGGTAATATATCTTATACATTATAGTATTCATATTATTATATTATATTGTATATAATGCATTAAATATGTATTTGTGTATATATACATATATATATATAAAACAAAAATTCAACATATACAAAAGAATATATAGCACAAAGCTCATTCTCTCCATCTCTACTTCCTACTCAATGTGCTCTCCCCATAGGCAACCCTTTTTACAAGATACTTCTTGTCTTGTTAATTTTGGCCATTCTAACTAGTGTAAGATGGTATCTCAAGGTGATTTTGATTTGAATTTCTCTGATGGCTAATGATGATGAACATTTTTTCATGTGTCTGTTAGCCATTTGTATGTCTTCAAGTGTTGGAGAGGATGTGGAGAAAGGGGAACCCTCTTATACTGTTGGTGGGAATGCAAGTTGGTGCAGCCATTTTGGAAAAAAGTGTGGAGATTCCTTAAGAAATTAAAAATAGAGCTACGTTATGACCCTGCTATTGCACTACTGGGTATTTACCCCAAAGATACAAATGCAGTGAAAAGAAGGGCCATCTGTACCCCCGTGTTCATAACAGCAATGGCCATAATCGCCAAACTGTGGAAAGAGCCAAGATGCCCTTCAAATGACGAATGGATAAAGAAGATATGGTTCATACATACAATGGAGTATTACACCTCCATCAGAAAGGATGAATACCCAACTTTTGTATCAACATGGACGGGACTGGAGGAGATTCTGCTAAGTGAAATAAGTCAAGCAGAGAGAGTCAATTATCATATGGTTTCACTTACTTGTGGAGCATAAGGAGTAACACGGGGGACATTAGGAGAAGGAAAGGAAAAGTGAATTAGGGGAAATCAGAAGGGGAGATGAACCATGAGAGACTGTGGACTCTGAGAAACAAACTAAGGGTTTTGGAAGGGAGTGGGGGTGAGGGGGTGGGTGAGCCTCGTGGTGGGTATTAAGGAGGGCACATATTACATGGAGCACCCAGTGAATTAATATGTGAATTAAAATGAATCTTGGGACATTGAAAAAATAAAATGAAATTTAAAAAAATACTTCTTGAACTTTCTGAAGACATTTTATACATATATAAGTACATATTTACGGGATCCCAAATGTTATTATACAATTTACACTTTTTTTCTTAAAGATTTTATTTATTTGACAGAGAGAGAGATCACAAGTAGGCAGAGCAGCAGACAGAGAGAGAGGGAGAAGCAGGCTCCCAGCTGAGCAGAAAGCCCGATGCAAGGCTTGATCCCAGGACCCTGAGATCATGACCTGAACCAAAGGTAGAGGCTTAACCCACTAAGCCACCCAGGTGCCCCTAGTTTACACTTCTTAACCGTGCTTCTTTCCCTTAATATGCAGGAGTTGTGTCCCTTTCAGTACGTGTGGGGCTTCAGTGTCCCATTCATGGTCCATTATTTCCATATTGATGGACATTTTGTTTGTTTTCAACTTTTTGCTATTATAAATGATGCTATAATGAATATTTATATATTTATATATCTTTCCCAAATGTATGACTAAAATCATGTAATTAATTAATATTCTTGTATTTAGAAATGTTAGGGTCAAGAGGTATACATATTTTTAAACTTCAATGGATCCCACTGATCTGCTCTCCTTAGCAGCCATGGTGAAATGTGTAGTTCCACCACCAGTGTATGGTAGTGTTATCCAAATTTTCTTTTAACTTTTTCCAATACTATAGGTCAAAGACATGGTCATAATTTGGATTTCTTACATGAATAAGTGAAGTAAAGCAAAGCATATTTTCCAGTTGAAAGACCAATACCTCCTTTTCTGTGAACTGCGCGTTTTCTTCATCCAGGTTCTGTTGGGATATTGCCTTATTACTGATTCATGGGAATTCTTTATATACTGTCTCTGGTATATATTGAAATAACCGTAATTGTTAGCATTTAAGTCCTAAAAGACACGTTAGACCATGATCTCCTCCAAAGCGTCACTCTCTTAAATTCTGATTTTTTTAAAGGTGTGTTAGAGATTACGGATTTCCTTCCTTCTACTTCAGCATCTTAAGATTCTTCTTACCAAAGCAAGACCAGTTTCTGTATCAGCTTTCCAGAATTAGCCAGTAGATTTAATAGTTGTTTTTTTTTTTTTTTTTTGAAATGCTGTTGGCTCATGACTTGTTTATGTTCTAGCAGAAATGGGCTGCATATCTGCCTTGGCTGGTGGGATTTATTCAAAGACCAACCCTGCCATTCCCCCTAGATCAGAGGTTACAAATTGGCCACCCAAGGGCCCAACGCAGCCCTGGTGTGCTTTACTTGGCCAGCATGGTGTTTAGAAAAAATGTGAATTAGTCGCCCACATTAAAGATAGTGGGTACTTTTACAGGAATATCTAGACTTCTGGCTTCTGCTGACATATCACAAGATCTGGCAACGCTGCATTTCCACATGACAACAATTGGCTGGAGCTTGTGGTTATTTGCCCTTTGCATGGACCATGTGCCTCCATGTTCTTCAGCCAAGCCTGCCTCACTCATTTCACCTTTCAGGTTCCTAGAGCGTTTGCCTTTGTAACACCTGATCGTTTGTTCCCAGAGTTTTCCTCTCTCTCCCTCATCAGTCAGAAGAAGAAAAAAGTCCCCCCAGTGTCTTCTCTCAGACTCAGGTCTGTTCCTCTTCTCTACCCCAGGCTTCCTTCCTCTCCCTCTTCAGAGTGTGGTTTCCCTACATCCTTAGACTGTTGACCTGCGATCTGCATGGGTCCTCATGTTCTCCCTTATAGCCTTTCCCTATTCCCCAGAATGCCTTCCAGAAGACTTCAGTAGGATAAAAAAAACTGCTCGGCTAGGGTATGAATTTGAAACGGTTAAACAGACTTCAGCAAAGTTTTGAAAAAGATGAATAAAGGCAGATTTCTGAGGCTTCCTTTGGGAATGAATGGAGGCTTTTTGCCATTTCACCGGAAACTGTTTTGAGGATGCAGCCCAGTGACCCAGGACTGCTTTGCTCCTCTCCACCCCTACCTACTTCTCATGGGTCACACTCTCGTCAGCTTTCACCCGAACCTCTGCCTCGGCTTTGTCACTGCTCTCCCTGCTGCCGCCAGTCTCTACTCTTCAATTCTATTCTCCAGACACAATGTTCTCAAGTGTGAATCTATTTTATCAACCTCTACCCATCTTCAAACCCTTCAGTCAGTCCCTGTTGCCTAAATGTGTCCTTGTCAACCAGGCTCCCGAGGTCCTTTATAATTGGCCTGAAGGACCTCATTTCCAACCAGTCCATTTCCCTGGTAGCCTAGGTCCCTGAGCACACACCAGGAATGCCATGTCCCCATGCTGAGGCACACGGCACTCTCTCATTGAAACACTGGATTCTGATCTGTTCATCCTTCCAGATCCAAGGCAACGTCCCTTCTTCTGTGAAGCCTTCCATTTTCTTCTACTTGGTCTCTACCTCTTCTGTATTTCTATAATATTGTGCATGCAGGACAGCCTGGAGAGGGCTTCCTCGGTTTCCCCAGCCTTGGATGGGGATAGCGTCCCCTGCCTGCCTTGGGGTTCCCACAGCATTTAACATTCTGCCATCTCAGTCACTTCAAGTGTCCCATCCCCATCGCCACTGTCTCTTTCTACTTTTTACCAATGGTGGAAGCATGAGCTCTGATACAAACAAGAAGTTCAATCAGTGTCTGATGAGGAGAAACATTAATGAGAAAGGGAAAATAATGTGATGGAGAGAACTCACATGACTCTGAATGCTTAACTCTCATATTGAAGAGATGCTTTTTAAACCAATATGTGTAACGGTCAGCATAATCAGGAACATGGAAACCATGCTAGGTGTTGCAACTAGAGGAGATTTAATGCAGGGAATTGTTTCATAGATGCCAGAAGCCAGTCTGGAAGAGCAAAATGGGACGTTGAGGCAACCTAGTTATTAATAATTGTGGGAAGAAGCTACTGACCCCGGGGCTGAGGTAAACTAGCAACCAGCCCCCAGGACACAGGTGCTGATCGATGCGGACACAGCAACCAATAATGTGGACGAGATCTGCCTTCTTGTGTTTTAGCCTATCCGGGAGGAGAGACATTAAGGGGAATATTAACGATAATGCCTTTTAATAACATGTATAGAGAAAGCTCCAGAACCACAGAGCTGGGAGATTTAATGTAGCCTGGGGGTAGTGGTTCCTACTGTGTGGTCTGCAGAATCAAAATTACCTGGGGACTTGTTTAAATTACCCTCATCCCAGACCTACTGAGTTAGAATTTGGTGAAGGGCGCAGAGAACAGAAGGAACCTCTCTTTTTAAAAGGCTCTCTAGGTTTTTTAAATCTCCAGATTCTTATACAGACCAGTTTGAGAAGCACTGCCAAGGGTGTCTGGTGGCCTCGAGAGGGAAATACCATTTACTCTGAGACGGGAAGGTTGAGCCAAGTAAGTCAGAAGCAGGAGGTGGGGGTGGGGGGTGGAATAAGATTATTCCAGGCTGAAAGGACAGTACGTGTCAAGATCTGGAAGTCCAAGAAAGCCAGATCTATGACAAGAACCAGTCTGCCATGGAAACCGAGTGGTTAGAGATGAAGAATCATAGAAAGAACAAAGACAAATCAGAAGGTGGGACAATTAGACCCTGTGAATTCTGATCAAAAAGGAAGTGAGGTAGAAATAATAAGATTAACACTGAGTGACTAATCTCTCTCTAATCTTACAGTAGCCTAGCTATACCAGCGACTTCGTCATTTAAAGCAGACTGAAGTCCGTGAAGCTGCTCTAAAGAAAAAAGAAAACGAGGTCCCCCGTTAAGACCTGGCGAACATTTGTTGTCTGAGTAATGGGAAGAACTGCCAGCCAAACTCACTCCATTCCCTTTCTCCCAAAGGAGACAGGTTGAAGCTAAATAATTTAATCCAGTAGTCTGGAGTTCTTCCTGGCCTTTCAAGGGGCATCTGTTAACCGGTGGCCTTGTTCCTTTCTCCATGCTGTTCGGCTCCTGGTGGGAAGTCTGTTCTGCACAATAATGGGGCTTGGTTGTCTTGCCAGTGGGAAAACAGGTCTCTCTCAATGAGGATTCAGATCATATTATCCCTAAGATAGTGTATGTGCCCAATTTAACATGACCATGATTAAAGGCGCTGGCATGCCTGGAGCTCATACTGGGAAATGAGATGGAATTGTGACCAGAGGGACCCACATCTCCCAGGATGATAATGGGATTTTTTTTTTTTAAATTTTCCTCCCTTTCTTCCCTCTTTCCTTCCCTCCTCCCTCCATTTCTTCCTTTCTTCCTTCCTTCCTTCCAGATTTGGTGGCCACAGACATCTCTGACCATCCAGCTCTGCAACTTTAGACTGAAAAAGGGACTTGGGATTTTGCATGAGAAGGAAAGAAGAACCTAGGGAGGGAGACCTCTTACTGTAGATAAGGATGGGATTTTGTAGGGAAGATGGGTAAAGATTCAGACAAGAGCTAAGGAACAAAGTACTTGGGAGGGCCTACAACCTGAGGGAGAGCTAAGTAGCAGTGGGCGAGAAGCAGGCAGAGGACCTCACCCGAGAGAGAGACACCGAAGCCTTCAGGTACCTCCTTGTGATACTCAGGAAACTTACAGGTGGTGAGACCTTTGACCTTACTGGATGCAGGGCTCAATGCCAGAAGGAAATTAGAATGAAGGAGAGGATCCTTGCCTGTAATTCCCTTCTGAGACTGACTCACTGTTCAATATGGTCACATATTTATGTCTGCAAAGTGTGATGTGGAGACCAAAAAGGCAGAAAATGGAGCACTGCCCACCTACATCCTCCCTAGGCCCAGAGGAGAGGGTGCCCACATATCTTCACATTTCTTCAGCAGGTGGATTCTGATTGGGTGTTCTGAGTAAGCCAGACATTGGGACAATAGATGCCAGACAGAGCTGGGGAAGGAGCATCGCTGAGTGGGCAAACTCAAGGAACAGGTACCAAGTGTTTTCCGTATCTCACGGTTTGGACAAGTCGCCTTCTGAGACAGTAGTGTTGCTGGGCATCCTGGTAACAACCAACTGCTTTGTCTCTACGGAGACATCTCATGGTATCCCAGCCCAACACAGATCTTCACGTGAAAGTGCAGAACACTCAAGCTCGCGGGCGAGGAGCTTGAGTAGGTATCTCAAGCCCGCTCCTCAGTGGTTGTTGGCTAGCCAGGTATTCAGCACCCCCAACTCAGCTCTCAATATACCCAGAGCAGGAGGGCATCTGAGACTTTGTAAACGTACATCACAAGGGGACATCAGCTGCTCTGGGACACCTGCCCATGGGCCCAGTGATTTGTGGCTGTTTTGTTTGTAATCAGTGACATTCCCTGGGGCAGTCCCCTTGATAGATTCTAGAATCTGCTCATGTTTTTTACTGCTCTCCCCTGGCCTCCCACCGGGGCAGATTCTTTCCCGCCAAGTAGGATTGCCAGATAAAATCCAGAACACTCAATTAACTTTGAATTTCAGATAAACCCTGAATAATGTTTTAGTATGAGTGTGTCCCAAAGATTGCACCAAGCATGCTAATGTAACAGGGCATCCTGTGTGTTTCTTTGCACAACCCAACCCCTGGGGGATACCCGAAGGGAGCAGACACCTGATTCTGTGCCTGTGAGGAAGCAGGGGGTTTCAGTCATTCTTCCCGCTTTGAGGTTGCACAACCATCACTGATCTTATTACCTATGAAGACTTTCTACGTCTTCTAGGAGATGGGAGAGAATGAAGAGAATATTTCTCAATGCTGCAGACACATTTTTTTTTCTTTGCTTGTTTATACCAAACACAGCAGCCCAGTAAGGAAATTGAGAGAAGAAATTCAACGTTATTAGTTCTCCAGTGAAACCCCCCACATCTTCACCCTACAGTATTGGGGTGAAGCTGGAGCTAGACCAGGACAGTGCTGAGACAGCAAGGCCATGTGATCTGAAACTGTCAGAAGGCTTTGGTGTCGCAACCACCCCTCACACCACAGGGTCCTTTGTTGGTTAGTTGTGAGCCGGTTTTTTATAGCATGAGGACCGTACTTTCATTTTGAGAAAGCAGTTTGCCCTTAGCCAGAGTGAGAGTTAGATAAATTACTCTCCTCACAGATTATTAATGACTAAAATGCTCTGCCTGGAGATTTTTGAGACTTCCGTGAATGTAAACTGAAAAAGAGTTGCTTAAATGCTGCAGGCAGTTTTCCACCTCGCAGGAAGTCGAGATTCAATAATCCTTTAGGCTAGAATCTTCCTTATTAGAACTACCAGCTGCTGGTTAATCAATCACCTTTATTTACACAAATGTAAAGCAAGCATCTACCCATTGCTCCTTGTTGAAAAGTGTAAAGTTATCACCAACCTGAATGGTGTTTGGACTAGAAGTTCCTTGTTCCATTTAGAAGTAGAAAATTGTTATGTTCCCGTGAGTCAGACTTGCTTCTCTGTTCTGTTTGGTTCTAGGGATTGTTTCTAGAAGCTGAGGATCTGGACAGAGAAAACAGAGGAAAAACATGAGATCCAGATCTCATGCTAGAGGAACTGGACAGAGCCCAGCACAGCTCAGGCCTAACTGGGCCATCGCTGTCACATGCAACTGTTGAGACCGAATTCTCTAGAACGGTACTGATGTTGGACTCTTAAATACGTAATTGTTAGGTTGAGGCATATAGGGCAAGACCACCCCCTAGTGGTAGGGGTTGGGATCGCTCCTTAAGGAAGGAGAAACTCTCCTGTCAATCATCCCAAGAAAAACCAATTATATCAAGATTAGGTTAAACCCCCAATTGAAGATGGGTTAAACACATATGCAGTTGTTTCTCTTTCTGAAATAAAATATTGAAGTCGGCAGTCAGAGCTGTTAGGCTAGCTCCTTGGTCCCCAAGGACTCAGGCTTCCTTCTATTTTTCTGCTTACTTTACCTTAGTGAACAACTTCTGTTCTTAGGGTCACAGGATGGCTGCCGGAGCTCCAGCAATCATATTTACACCAGAGCCTTGAAAGAATAAAAATGGAAAATAAAGGAAAAAGTGTGTGTGTGTGTGTGTGTGTGTGAGTATGTGTGTTTTAGGGAAACGCCTCCCAGCCGATTCTCTTTTAAATAGTGTTTCTGAAGTGTCCCGTACAGTTCCAAAGCTGGCTGAGGGCTGAGAAAGTCCCTTGCCTGGGCACTTTGCCACCCTAAATGAATGGGGGTGCTATTATTACAGAGGCAGGAGAGTAGCTCTTGAGGGCAGCAGGAGTGCCCCCTGTCTGGGAAGCAGGCCTGAACCAGGAGGGGCAGAGAAGTGTTTCCCCACTCAAAGCCACTTGGCAGCTGGGCTTGAACTTCCTAGGGGCAGGAGTGAGGTGGACTCGGCCGCATGGAGCCAAGGACAGGTACCAGGTGAGAATAGCTCTGTGATGTGTGCTTCGGAGAGGGTTTTTTCTTTTATTAATATAGTTTATTTCTTAGAGCAGTTTTAGGTACACAGCAAAATTGAGAGGAAGATACAGAAATTGCCCATATACCTCCTGATACCACGCCTGCACAGTCTCCCCCATCATTAACCCTCCTAACCAGAGAGAACATTTGTTACAATTGATGAATCTACATTGACACATCATAATCAGCCAAAGTCCACAGTTTACACTAGGGACCACTTCGGGCGGTGTATCTTCTGTGGGTTTGGACCAATGTAGCCATCATTATAGTATCATATGGAGTAGTTTCACTGCCCTAAAAATCCTAGTTGTCCCTCCCCTCATCCATCCCCTGGCAACCACTGATCTTTTTGCTGTCTCCATAGTTTTGCCTTTTCCAGAATGTCATGTAGTCGGAATCATATGGTATGCAGTCTTTTCAGACTGGCTTCTTTCACTTAGTAATATGCATTTAAGTTTCCTCCATGTCTTTTCCTGGTTTGATAGCTCATTTCTTTTTAGCACTGAATAATATTCCACTGTCTGATGTACTGCTGGGATCTTATTTTTACTGGTATGAACCATGGGAAATCAGTTTTAATGATGCCTGAAGATTATGATTCCACAAACTCTACCCCTCAGAATAAAATTGTGTCTGCATGAGAGCCCAGAACAGCAACAATTAAGCGGGTCAAGCAAACTTGGCAATAAAAGAAAGAATAAATGGAAAAGGCCAAGTCCCACAGCATTGCCTATCGACCTCCCAGAATCTGGCCTGTGCTTTCTTTCTGATCTCATCTCTTGCCTTCCATGGCCCTGTCGCACTTGCCAGGTCAACTCTCTAGCTGGGTTGCATCCCAGACGCATCTCACTGTTTCTATGGCCTCTGCCTGGAATTCTTTCCCCAACCTCACTTCATGGGCCAGATAAACCCCAATTCTTCAATCAAGTTGTAGCTTAAGAGTTAGCTGTGTGTTTGCTGCCTTCTCTGGCCCTCCACAGGCAGAGCTGAGTACCCTCTCCTTCCCTCTGGCCCCCAGTGCACCCTGACATGTCCTTACTGCACTGAACCCCAAAGGCAGTTGGGCACAGGTCTGCCTCTCCCACTGACCAATACGTTCCTTGAGACTAGGAAGACTTTACTAGGTAGCAAGCTTCCAAGCCTATGATACACATACTAGCTGCTTAGTTAGTTAAAAGAATCTGGTTAAAAAAATCAATCAGTGTGTGCACATATATTTATTTACATTTACTTGGTTTTTCTATTTAGGGCGCCAGAATATTGACCATAATCCTCAGTTGGAAGTGCTCAGGTTAGATTTGTCAAAATGCCTAAATGGTTTATTTAGCTTGGGCCCTGGGAAATACACACACACAAAAGGATTCCCCAGAAATATTGCCACTGAAAATACGCAAAATTCATAAACGCAACAAAAGGATGCATTAGCAGTATTAGTATTGAGAATAGCTAAATCTACAACGTGGGACTAATTATGTTATGCTTCTCGAATGGTTAACTTAAGTAGACATAAAACAAGCAAAAAATATTTCACAGTGTGTTCAGATATTAACATGCAGCTCCTTCTCTCTCTGGAATTAGAAAAGTTTTCAAGAAGTAGGGCTGATATGTTAGCTAAGACAGGGTAAGATAGGGTTTGTTAAGAAAACAAATACAGTGGCACCTGGGTGGCTCAGTGGCTTAAAGCCTCTGCCTTCAGCTCAGGTCATGATCTCAGTGTCCTTGGATTGAGCCCTGCATTGGGCTTTCTGCTCAGCAGGGAGCCTTCTTCCTCCTCTCTCTCTGCCTGCCTCTCTGCCTCCTTGTAATCTCTGTCAAATAAATAAATAAAATCTTAAAAAAAAAAAAAGGAAAGGAAATACATCCACAAAAACAAATCCAAAATCTTAGAGCTTTAATGTGACAAAGGCTTATTTGCCACACTTGCAAGTTTCCTCCAAGTGGTGTCTGTGCCCCCTCACATGTGTGGCCTCTGAGGGCACTGGGAGACCCTGGGCCCCTCCACTCAGCCTACTTCCTGTTGGCCAGGACCCTGTCACGTGGTCCCAACCGACAGGCTAGGAAATGAGAGGGGCCCATGGGTCATGAGGTGGAGAATCAGGGCTCTGCAGGGAAGGAGATTCTGAGGTGGTGGTTACCATGGGAGGCAACCCTGAGGGGCTGCTCTTGGGTTCCACATCTATGGCGAGAAGCAGGATTGGACAGAGTGAAAGGTTAAGCCTCCGCGCAGTATCCCCAGCAGCCTTAGCTGACTTTGAGGGGGTGGGGGGAGTTTCTGAAGACAAGATAACTTCAGGGCTGTCCTGAGCTGGGGCACAAGGCCCAGGCCTTTGTACCTCTGTGTTGGCTGGTCACTGGATCAGGCTGTCCTGGGAAGGGCCATGACACTGAGCGAGGTATTTCCCTCCCGGTGATTCCAGAGAGGACAGGCGGCTGGGAGTAAGCCGTGCTCACAGCCCAGACGAGGGCTGAGGGGCTTAGCGCTGCACCCCTCTGGTGATCACGAGAGCCTCTTCCAAGCAGATGTCTCGGCACAGACCATATTTAAATCCTCTTTCATCATCCAGGCTGTAAACTAATCCCCTGCCTGACCTGGGAACCACACCAGTTGTCTGCCACTCCCCTCGGCTTGCTTGTAAAGCACATTCTTCATCCCTAACTGCTCTAGCTGTCCCTGCTGGCTACTGCACAGATTTAAGCTCTGCCGAACCCCCAAAGAACATTGTGTAAAGTTCCTGCTGCCCACTTCACCAAGGGCCAGCCTCTCTCCATCTGCACTGGGTCTTTGCTGGGCTTACTGTGTCTCCTTGGTCTGCCTCTGGCTAAGTGGGCCAGGACTCTTCAAGCTAAATGGCCTCTTTCAGGGTGTTGAGTGTTAGCAAACACCCACTCCTCCAATAGTACAAACTGTACTTGGTTTTCCTGTGGAACCATGTCATGCCCACTCCACACGGGTGACACGGCACACAGCATGACCCTATGAGGAGCATCCGTGCAAATCTTGCGTTTTTTCATTGGGTCTCCTGGGACCCCACTCTTACTTGCTCTAACAGCGCTCTTTGTGTGGAAGCAGTAATAATGGCTGGCATCTATTGTAAAGCACTTTACACATGATAACTTACTTGTCACAACTGTCCTCTGCAGAATTACTATCATTTTTCCTACTTTACATATAAGAAAACCAAGGACACTTGCCCAAGGTCACATGAAGTGTAAATGGTGGGACCAGTGTTGAAGCCCAGGGAGTCTGACTGTGGAGTCTAGGCACTTAGTCACTATGTTGCACTGCCTGTCAACGTCGAGGGTTTCTTAAAACTCGGGTTTCTGGGAGGCAGGGCCATAAATCAGCAAAGCCTAGTTTCCTGGAACTTCTCACAAGGGTCATTTAATGTACTCCAATATTGTGCATGAAAAGCCCAATGAGGAATGAAGACTGATCTGGGAACTCTGCTCACAAGCCGGAAAGATGAATTAAAAGTGAGTGAACTTAGGGAGGGGGATTCTCTTAAAAAATTGGAACTAGCGTTCAAGTACAAATGTATGGACTTCGATCTTTGATGTCTGGGACAACTTTTGAGTAGCTTTTGTGAATACAGATTGTGCTTCCATGAAGCAAAAAGTGAGTCAACTATGTTTAGATTTGATGGGGATACAGCAACCAGTATTTGTGGATGGGGAAGGGGAGAGTGGAGCTTCCCCTCACCCCCATGGGGCCTCTTTGTGTCTCTCCCCTCAGAGAGGCCAAGAAAGGGCTGCAGCCCGGAGCGCCCTCACCCCCCTCCTTTTACATAGGAAGCCTGCGTACAGAGAGCCTCCGAGTTATGTGGTGGTGATCTTCTTTCTCGAGCTACCTGGTGAGAGCTGGGGGACACCTCATAAACTTGATCTGAAGGCTGGACAAGGGGCTCCGTCATTGGCAGGCATGACAATGTGGGGGTCTTTCTCCACACCCTGTTACCTGGGAAATGGGCTGGAAGGAAGCTTGGTGCCATACTTCGACAGGAATTCCAACCTGTCATGGCAGCTCCCCTGTTTGGATACAAATAGCTGTAAAGAGGCCATCGACCCAGCTTCCCAAGTCCTGTCCGGGAATGAAACGTGCTTGCCATAGGCCAGGTCTGGAGGTGATTTGGGTCTGACAGCTCGGCCTCCAAACCACATTTTCCATGTGTCAGGAAAATGAAACCCATGTCCCCTGCACAAGGTTTTAGCAATTAGACCTTTATTAATACCAAAGAGCAGCTGGAACTAGAAATAGTCTCAGGTGCTCACATTCTTTCAACATACAAATTTCCAAAGTGGAGGCAGCTGGGGAAACCAGATTCATTCATCTTGGGCCAAAATTCTCATACTCTTGACCCCATGTTTTGGGCCTGGACTTTGTGGTTCCGAGAAAATTTGGCTGTAATGTGTGGCTCTGGCGAGTCTGACCTTCCCCACTGGAGTAAGTGTCTCCTCCCCCTCCTCCGCCTGTCCCCCCTGTTGTCTCTGATTCAGGTTTTCAAAAGGAGATTTCCTTCTCATGTTTGGGGTCTCCTTTCTCCCCTAGTAGGAATGTTCTCATTTATAACCCTTCCCCCTTCCCACTCCATTCACAAACTTCTCCATGCACACATATGCTGGGCTGGGCTTCACAGGAAGGCTAGAATTGGTTGAATCCAGCTGCCTACCTGTAAGAACCCTTCTATAGCTTCTGCCTCAGTTTCCTCCAGGCATGCCCTCACCTGTGGAGTAGCCCATTTCCATTATAGGATAACTCTGGGTATTTGCAAATTCTTCCTTGAGTTCCACTTAGCTCTCCTCCCTTACTCTAGCCTCATCAGTACAATCCTCCCTTACTCTAGCCTCATCAGTACAATCCCAGTTTACGTTCACCACATGGAATGAAACATTTATTTCTAGGCATATGGACCTCATGAATGTCCTGCTCATTTGTCATCCTCATTCCCAACATTCATTTCCCCATGTTCTTCCAGTGAAAGAGGGGAGGAGAGTGTGAAATCCACTCTTTCTCCCTGTCAAAGGACGGAGGATGATTTATCCTTCAAGAATGCGGTCTAGTGTCACCTCCTGCACAAAGTGTCTCCATTTGCTTTCTTTATTTTCTCCACTTCTGTGAATTCCTATCATATGAAGTACGGTTATGGGTTCAATTATGCCCCCTCCCAAAAAAAGATGTGTTGGAATCCTAACCTCCAGTACCTCAGAACATGACCTCATTTGGAGATAGTCTGTACAGAGGTAATCAAGTGAAGTGAGGTATTTTAAGGTGGGCCCTAAACCAATGTGCTTAATGAACTTATTAAAAAGGGAAATTTGGGTACAGAGACACTCATAGAAGAAGATGATGTGAAGAAGCCCAAGATGAAGGCAGCTGTCCACAGACCAAAGAGAGGGGCCTGGAGCAGACCCTTCCTGCAGAGCCAACCTCCGTGTCACACTTAGAGCCTCTGGAAGTGTAAGACACTCAATTTCTGTCATTTGAGCACCTAACTTGGGGTACTTTGTGAAGGCAGCCCTAGCAAGCTAGCACAGGGATAACTTGAGGCCTTTTATTTTCTGCATTTTTTTTCCTTTAAGTTTTGTCAACGGAAAAGTATAAAGAAGAAAATAAGCCAATTTCAAAAAAAAAAAAGAAAGAAAATAAGCCAAAAAGAATGGTAGTGTATAGTCTTCTTACTCAGAATATTCCTGCTGTTAATATATATGTATGTAAACACACGCACATACATGAATATATATATCTTCACTGTATATTATATATATAATTATATAAATTATACATGTAACTGTACTTTTCTGAACTCCTGTTATATGTAATATACATTATCATATATAATTTTCTGTTATATATAATATATAGTATGTATTACATATATGATCTCAACATCACATATACTGTATATGTATTATGTATATATACTCAAGCATACACATATACTCATAAATATACAACATACACCTATGTATATAATATCTGCTGAGTTACATGATTTAAATACTTCAAAAAAGTGCTAAAGAAAGAGAGGTCTTCCACTCCCTAGTTTCTCTTTCCATAACTGCTTACCACTGTAACCAATTAACCACTGATTCTCCTTGCCTCAGAATTGTTTGTATTATACTACCAACTATCTATCTTTTTAAAAAAATTCATACAAAAGGAATCACATTTTAGACATGCTTCTTCCCCTTGCTTTTTTTAAATGCTATGTTGGAAATCCACAGAGATTAGCACTTGGACTTAAGGAACTGCTCTACCCAAAGGCCTGGATTTTCTGCCAGCTCTGTCCAGGGTGGATTAGGAATGTGGTGGAGCCCCTCAGGGGCTGGGGGAATGAGCGGGGGGGTGGGGGTGAGGTGGGGTGGGGGTGGGGTTGGTGGTGGTGGGGGTGCAGAGAATGGAAGTATTTTGCCTGAAGTGACACAGACAGCTAGCAGGAGTGGTTCCAGCTGTTAGGGATGTCAAGACATTTCCCGTAATTAGGTGATATTTTTTGTCACCAAAACAATGTAACGGTATCACCTCTGAAAAGAAAAACATCTCATAGCTGCACATGTACAGAAAAAGAACAAAAACAAAATTTGGAAACAGAAATTTCAGACCTGTTTACAGCTCTTTCAAATGAAGAGTTTTCGTGGGTTGAACATATGTGTTAAATATGTAAACGTGCAACAGATTCCAAATAGTTTGTAAGAATAATTGATTGACATCAGGGGAAATAAAAATATAATAGTTGAATTTAAACAAAACGTGTGTAATTGAAAAGTGGGGTTGAAAAATGAAGATCATGGCTTAGTGTTCCTCCAAGTTGTTCTCATTTATATCCTCATGTCTTTGTGAAGTAGCCAGATTTTTTGGTTTTTGCTATTATTACTTAAACTGCCAGCTAACTTCTTAGTAGCATAATAGACACTGGTAATGAAACAATACCTTCGGAGAAAATAATGGACACTTTAGAATTCTATTCTCAGCTAAAGTAAAATTCAAAAGTGAAAGCAAGCTAGAGACATCAATAGGCAAGCAAAGATCGAAATAATCTACAATTTGCAGCCCTCCATGGAAAGAATTCCAGAAGCTCTACATCTCTGGGAGAAGCTATGGGAAGCAAGAAGAAAAGTTGCATGGAGAGACAGAGAAAGAAAGACACGGGCAAATCTAAATGAGCACTGATCACAGAACGATATAATGATGATCTGTTTGGGGTCAGAATCCCCAGGTGTACCTAAAATAGTAGACAAGGAGAGCACATGGTATGAGAAAGAGTGATCAAATGGATATGGATAAGGTAATGTTCAGGAGACAAGCAAAGATGTTGATTAACCTTAGGCTTCACTATGTAAAAATTTCAGTGTGAAGATGGCAGTAAAAATTGGAATTGCCTGGACAGCATCCAAAAGCAACAAGAGGAATGGAAAATAAAATTCAATCTTCAATTTTAGCAACACCAGGAGACAGCTAAAAGTTGAATCTTAAAATTAGGGGAAATGCTCCCCCAACACAGTTGACATCAGGAAAGGAGGCGCAGGGGTTAGAGATGATCTTGTGATGGTTGCAAATCTCAGAAAAGTTTAGGAAAACCTGTGTCTCAAAAGAAGTTTATAAATCTTAATGCAAGAGCAGTGGGGATGTGGTATTGACAATGATGGCAGAAAGTCCTGGCTGTGTTTTAGTTCTAAGAGGGAGAAGTAGAGCAAAGAAAGAATCATCATACAGCTAGGCCAGAAACTAACCACCAAAAAGACTTAAAAATTCTGAAGTCGTCAACTTTTAAGAATGTAGTCTTAAAATTTATGAAAGACAAATGACCAGAATCACAAAAAAATGAAGAAATTCACAATTGTAGAGAGCTAGTTTAACGCAATGCTCCATATTAAGGAGGTTAAGCAAACCAAATAATTAGTAAACATACAAATGATTAAAGCAACACATTTAATAACTTGAATATAACATTTCCTGTATCTAACAATTAGCGAGTATGCATTGTACTTATTATTGAATGACCACACACTTGGCCACAAAGCAAGTATCTAAAAGTAACACATGAATCAATATCATACAGATCACAACCCCTTCCAAAAGGCCATTAAATTGGAAGCAAATTTCAGAATGTAACTACAGAAAAGGAACCATACGTTTGGAAATATAAAAACATTTCTGAATTATTAATGAGTCAAAATAGAAATGATAATGGAAATTTAAAAATATCTAGAGCTGAATGATGAGGGAAAAAGTGCATATCACAATTGTGAGACGTGGCTAACGCAGTGCTTTGGAGAGGAAATGACAGGTAGGCATACACACATGCGCATACACCCAAAAAAGAAGAAATTTTGAGGATGAATGAACATATCTAATTAAAGAAGCTAGAAAAAAATACCAATGAGAGCTCAAGAGAAGACGAAGGAAAAAAGATACAGATTAACAGCAAAATGAATGAAATAGAAGACAACTGAAATGATTAACAAAGGCAAAAGAGGGGCAGCTGGATGGCTCAGTCAGTTAAGTTGCTGACTCTTGATTTTGGCTCAGGTCATGATCTCAGTGTCCTAGGATCGAGCCCCTTGAGGGGCTCTGTGCTCAGCAGGGAGTCTGCTTGAGGATTCTTCCTCCCTCCCGAGCCTCTCTGCTTCTCCTTCCATTTGCTCTCTCTCGTTCTCAAATAAGTAAATAAACCTTTTAAAAGAGAGAGAGAGAGAGAGAAAGGCAAAAGAGCAGAAAAAGAAAGATGGTACAAATGAGCTACACTGGGAAAGAAAAAGATGTAATTATGGATACAGTATAAATTCACAAAGTCATGAGACTATGTATGACTTTGTTGCAATACTGAAATTTTAGATAAAATGGAAACACTCCAAGAAAATACAGTTCAAAACGAAATAGCTGAATTGATTTATGGCCTTTAAAATACTTAATCAGGGGCACCTGGGTGACTCAGTCAGTTAAGTACCTGCCTTCGGCTCTGGTCGTGATCCCAGGGTCCTGGGATGGAGCCCAGTATTGGGGGCTTCCTGCTCAGCGGGGAATCTACTTCTCCCTCTCCCTCTGCCTGCCGCTCCCCCTGCTTATGCTTTCTCCCTCTCTTTCTCTGTCAGATAAATAAATAACAATAAAAATCTTTTTAAAAACTTAAAAATAAAATAATTAATCAGTAACTCAAAATCTATCCACAAAAAGAATGCACAGCTCAGAGAGATTTACAGGCAGGTTTTTCTCAGCTTTCAAGGGAAATTCAATTCCTATCTTATGCAATCTGTTCCAGAAACAAGAAAAAGGGAGGAAAAACTTTACAACTCATTATATAACCTTGACAACAAAAACTGGAAAAGACATTACAAAAAAGGAAACTATGGATGCACTTCATTTATGAAGAAATACCTAAAGTTTTGAAACAAACATTGGCAAACTGAATCTAGTAGGGTTGCAAATAATTTGCCACATACACGATAAAGAAAAAACATGTAATTACCTTAAAAGATGCAAAAAATTCATTTGATAAAATTTGATACCCATTCATAACCAATTCTTTTAGCATACCAGAAATAAGAACAACCCAATGAAATTTGTCTACTATCCATCTACAGTTAAAGTCATAGTCAATGCGTCTCTAAAATAATTTCACGGAAGTTCAGGGACAGGGCAAGGGTGACTAATATCAACAGCCCTTACTCAAAATTGCTTTGTAAGTTTTAGCCAATGAAGTAATGATGAGAAAAAGAAATAAAATGAATATTCAAAATTGAAGTATGAAAGTATCATTATTTATGGATGCTATGATTATCTATTTTTAAAAATCCAAGAGAAGAGAAGTAATCAGCAACTATTAGAAGAAATAAGGAAATACACAAGTTGCCTCATTTAAAACTGATTTTTAAAAATGGTTTCCGAACACCTGCAACAAATTATTAGAAAATATAATTTTTCAAAAAGACACTATTTACAGTTGTAGCAAGAGTTATGAAAACCTCCTAAGATAGCTAATAAAAACGTGTAAAATCTTTACAGGTAAAAGTATAAATCTATATTAAATAATATAAATGTATAATTTATCAAGAAGGCCTAGGTTGAAAGATGTACCACATTTCTCATCGGGAAGACTCAATTTTACAAATGGCAAAAAGTTACCAAATTATTCCATTAGACACATTTCCTTTATCAATTTGATAGCATTTTTCACAGGCAATCAATTAGCTAAGCCTAAAATATTGGAAAGGTAAGAACTAAAGAAAGTCAGAATAAATTTGAATATATAGACAATACTTTATTGCATACTTGGAATTTGCTAAGAGGAAATCTTAAATGTCTTCAACACACACACACAAATGGTAACTGCTGAGGTGTGTTACCTAACATTATTATGTTAATTTTTCACAGTAAATGAATATATCAAATCATCACATTGTACACTTTAGACTTAGAAGTGTTATTTGTCCATTGTATCTCATTAAAACCAGAAAACAAATGAATAAACATGAGGACAAAGAATGAGGTGACTCCGGCACCAGCCGCTAAATATTGCCATTAGCTGTAATAATGTTCACCTGACAGCGTGGGGCAAGGACAGGCTAATGGGCCAGCAGGATGGTTTGGAGAGTCAAGGGAGTGAGCTCCTTGTACATGGAAATGTGTATTTGACAGAAATGGCATTTCAAATACTGGGAAAAGCTGGACTATCCTTGTGAGGTGCTGAAACATTTAGCTTTCTATTTGGAAAAGATAAAATTAGATTTCTACTTCACCACATAAGCAAAAGTAAATTCCAGATGGACAAAAATTTAAATGTGAAGAGCAGAAATTTAGAATTTTTAGAAAACAATATGGGAGACCATCTCAAATGCAGTGTTATGAGCAGATTTATTAAAGAACCAATACCAACAAATCTTAAGAAGAATGATGAACTTGACTATGTCAGAGTCATAAACTAGTTTATAACAGAGGGTAACAGAAACATTTTAAAAACAAGATATAGTTTAGCAGAAGGTATTTGCAGTTGAAATACTTTAGAGTAAATGCAGAATAGTTACAAATGGAAGCGAAGGGTCAGGCAGTTTTCGCAGAGGAACAAAGGATTGGAACTGGTCTCCCTCCTTTCCCCTTCCCTTCCTCCTCTCCTTTTTCCCATGGGGCTCTCCCCTTCCCTCTCCTTCTCTTTCCCTCCCTTTCCCTCCCTCATACACATACACACATAAAACTGGCTTATAAACACAGACAAAGGTTTAAGCTTATAAGTAATCAAGGAAACGTAAATTAAGACGACAAAATGCCTTTTGCACCTATCATGTTGGAAAATTTTGGAAGCATCACAAGTGATTTTGAGGATGCAGGAAACCAGGAGTTTCAGATCTGGTAGGAATGTGAGCCGGTACAACCACTTGGGAGAGCAATTAGCCAATACCCGGGAGCGTGAGAAAGTCCACGCCTTGCCACTTAGCAATTCTGCTTCCAAGTGCCTACACTAAAGAAACCACATACATGTGCACGGAGACGCGGGCACGAGCACGCTCACCGCCGCAACAATAACAAAAGCAAACCATTAACTTTCATCCATAGGGAGACAAATACACCGTGGTGTCCCGGGCTGCTGTTAAATGAATGAACGAGGCCTAGTTGTGTTCAAATAACCACCTAAAATAGATGGTACCTGACAAAAAGCCAATCTCAAAATCATATATACAATAGGATGACATTTCAGTAAATTCTGAAGGCATATAAATGATAGTAAATGTTTCGGACACACAAATGGTTAGGGAGAGGACAGAAGCACGCATGGGAATCCCACATAGCAGCTTCAGGCAGAGATGCCTCTGCAGGGGGAGGAAGAAGAGAGTAAGAGCAGAGGTGTGGGGCCAACTATAGTTTTTTTTCCTTTTGTTCCGAGGGCGTGCAAGTAAAAATGAGAAAATGTTAACAGCTATTTAATGTGGATGGTAGGCAGATCAGCTGTGTATTTTGCTTTCTTCACCCTTCTACAGGTTTGAAATATTTTTTTCTTTTCTTTTTTTTAAAGATTTAACTTATTTGAGAGAGAGAGCATGCACGAGCTGGGGGGCTGAGGGAGAAGGAGAAGCAGACTCCCCACCGAGCAAGGAGCCGGAAGCAGGGCTTGATCCCAGCACTCTGGGATCACTATTGGATTGGAAGGCAGACGCTTAACTGATTGAGCCACCCCAGGCACCCCTTGAAATATTTATCAACTAAAAATGAAAATAGAAACATTGTTTAAAAGCCACAGAACAAGAATTCAAGTCCTTTCCTTCTGAAACTCCTTTGATACAATAAATACGGGTGTACATCTCGTGGGCCGGGCATGGGAAAGCTGGTTGTTGAGGGTGAAGTCCCAAAATTGAGGACGGACTACACATCCCACAGGGAAGAAAGGTCACAATGATTCCTTCTTCTTTTTGGTTATTGTTTGGTGCCTGTCACTGAGGAAAACAACTGCAGTTTGGCATTTGAGCTAAATATAAATGCAGCAAGGAAAGACCCATGTGAAGGGCTTTCCCCAGGGACCACATGCTTGGCTGTCATGCCTACCGATGGCAGTCACAAGTTCCCTTTGGCTGCCAAAATGTCATCGGATGGTGGCACCTATCTTTGTGCATGTGGCATGAGGCCACCTTACAGACCGCAGGTAGCAGGGTCCGTCTGCACCGGCTGCAGCTCACCCAGGATGACCTTGGATAGCCGGTTTATTGGGATAAAAAGATGAGAATGGAGCTCACTGTGGAGACAATGGAAAGATCAGTGGCGGCCAGTGAGCGAGCAGGGGAAGGGGATATGGGCAGTAGCACAAACAAACAAAACACAGGATCTTTAGGGCAGTGAAACTACTCAAAATGCTACTATAATGATGGACACGTGTCATTGTACATCGATCGAAACCCTCAGAGTGCACAACACCAAGCATGAGCCCTAGGGTGCGCTGTGGACTTGGGATGAGGATGACGGGTCGGAGCAGGTTCATCACTGCTGACGAATGTAGCACTCTGGTGGGGGTGCCTGGGGGTGCCGGGGGGTACCATCGTAACGGCAAGCAGGATGGGTGTCTAGGCAGAGGGCGAACCTGCACGTCGATGGAGCAGCACAGAGACCCCAACTCATCGGAGTTGGGGAGGCCCCTGCAAAGATGTCCTGAATGAAGCCAGGGGTCAATCCTTTGTGCCCCCACATTGACCCATCATCAGATGCAGGGTTTTTCTGGGGAAGGAGTTCTAATCTCAAGGGAGGCAACAACCTGTATCAAAAGGCAATTTCAGGGGAGGGACTCAGCCAGGGTCTGGCAGCGGGCAGCCCTGGGGGCTGCCAGGAGGCTGTGGGCCTTGGACCCAAGGGAGTTCGGAGCAGCGCCCGCAGCATCAGCCCCACTATGGCGGCAACCCCTCCCAGAATTTTGTCTGATTACATCCCTCCCTCCAAGACATAAGGGAAAGTTTCTGAGTGACCCCGGTGTCAGGCCATTCCTTCAGAGGCATGGTCCAAATCCCAAGTCTCGGGGATTCTTTTAGAGGCCTGCTGAAAGCAGCTCAGGGACACCTTGGGCAAAGAGGCTGACATAACCATAAGTGGTTTGGTCTTGGACTGAGGTTTGAAAATAAACCTCCCAATGGAACATTTGGAAAGTCTTCTGAGAAAGCCCCTGAATAAATACCATAGCCCTTTGCACCATCACTTGGGCTTGTTTTGGCGTGGTTTCCTGGGCCTCACACTGGGCCCTGGCCGGTAACTGAGGCGATGTGGAAAGCACAGGGGAGCCCCGAGCCAAACCCTGTCCCCGCCATCACACCACACCAGGCAGCCGGCAATCCTGGCTTCACACTCCCAGGCTGAGGCTCAAGGGCGAAGCCAAGTTGAAGGTGACTTCCAAGGGAGCCCGCACTCTGGAGAGACCCACTGTCAGAAGAACAACCTCACACAAGCCGCAAGACTTTGATTCCAGTCTTTTGTTGCTCTAAATCCTGCTAAGAGGCCTTATTGCACTCATCTGCTTAAATACTGTGTGGAGCCTGATTTAGTGCTGATTTCGTGACTTGGAACCATCCAGAGGCTCTCTGAACCGACTGTGGCGTCTGAAGCTCTGGGGTCTGACCTCTTTAACGGTGTGATGTGGGGCAAGGCACTGCTCTGTGAATCTGCTTTCCTCCCCTGGAAAATGGGGTTGATAAAATGACCTCTAAGACTCTGTGCCATCTTCCTGCTCAGGGAATCTGTGGCCCTCCCCTGTGCGGAGAATGACACGTATTTGTACAGATGCTGGCACATCCGAGAATCTGCTTTGTTAGAGCAAATTCTTGCCATCAGATTTCTTTCAAATGAATGAATATATGACTATATCATGCTTATTTGCATTGGCTGCTTTCACTCAAAATCAGCAGCTCGATATTCACTTGCATCACCAAAATAGACCCCTTTCAGCAGCCGGGGAATTTTCCGGGGCTTGCATACGAGTGGTGATTATATATTTTTTAAATCCACAGGGTTATTTTAGAAGTTTAGTGGAAGGTAGAAGAGAAAGCCTACTGACTTGTCAGGACATCTGCGTTGCAATTTGTGCCAACTACTCACCTTGTGACATTGGCAAGCCATGTAATGCCACTGAGCTTCGGATAGGGATGCCGGTCAAGGTCAGCCCTGCCTACTTCACGTGGTAACTGCAAATATCAAATGAAATGGAACTCTTGAGAGAACTCTGGAATCTGTAGAGCTTATCAAAATGAAAACAATTATTGTTATGTTAACACCTTCAAAGCCACACACGGGAAATCTGTTCCCTCCATTGCATTTGCTGGGGAAAAGCTTTCCTTTTCAAAGCAGAGGTTTTCTGTGCTGTCAGAATACAAACGGAGTGAATACAAAGATTTATTTTGCCAGCTTCTGAGGCTCCCAAGAGAATGATTCGCAGCAGTAAAAGTTGCTAAAACAGTTTGTGAGGTCACCTGCTCTTAGCAGCCACGATTGGTTGAGAAGGAACGAGCCCAGAAGCCACCTAGAGGATTGATGCTCACACAGGGCCCTACAACAGGCAAAGGGCAATTGCTCAGGCAGCCCGCAGAGCCCTGAGACACCGTTTCTGCATTAGAATAGACAGCTCTGTTCTGGCTCCTTCGGAGCACACGCTAGTCACGTGATCCTTCTGGTTTCAAGGATGACTGCAAATGTGAATCCAGTCACAACACAAAATCACAATCCTGAAGACTCTCTCATTTCTACTGTGCAAACTTTATTCTTTCCAGATTGCAGCAAGCCCAAAGAGCAATGCCTCGCCCATCCTCTCTCCTAGACATTTCGTCTCTAAGAAAAAAGGAAACTTGACAAAGACCCATCTCTCCCCCACTCAACTGCCCAAATGGTAGCATTGCCATAAATGCAGCATGCTTTGGCCTCTAGATTTAAAAAAATCTCGACATCCACTGCTCTTCCAAAAGATTATTGAGAAAATATCCTAGTAAGCCCACTGATAGCTGATTTCCTGTTCTTGCTACAGGCTTAAAAGAACCTAGATGAAGCCCAGGGAAGGAGAATCCAGACTGCTTCCAGATCAGAATGGCTGACGAGAGCTCTGCTTCTATGTACTTCTTTATTGAGTCTCCATTTCCTCTTTCCACTTTTGGGAACTACTGATGCTCAGTGCTGGTGTCTGGGAGGGAACAGGCATGGCTGTCTAGAGGGGCCAGGCAGAAGGCCGGGCTCCGCATGTGGCCTTGGCATGCAGCATGGAGATTCCAGGGGGATGGGGTCTGTTGTTATAGAAACCAGAGCCTTCCTGGGTGCACACAGGTAGGGGCAACAAGTCATCTGGAACACAGTGCAGATAGTAAGACCTGGAACGGGGCCGTAGGATTCAGCACACGCTGACAGGCAGACCCGCATGCAGTGCAACTGAGCATGACAGCCGAGCACAGGAGAGGGGCTGGCACTTTCCTGCTCAGGGTTGAAGCCCTGTCTTTCCTTCCTCCAGGCAGATGCTGGCTGGCAGGTGCACCTTGCTCTCTCCTCAGTGAGGGAGAGCTTTGCAGGTGCTTGTGATTACACAGCCAGCGAGAGTTCGGTCTTCCGGGAGTTTCTTAACAGTCCTCGTGTCAGTTCCTTGTGGGTTCCCATTTCTCCTCAGCCAATTAACTGCAGTTTCACATACCGGAAGGGAAAACGTGGGTTTACTTGAGTGGCTTTCCTCTGTCTTGCTTTGAATTTCACACACACACACACACGCACACACACACACGCACATGTGCACACATACTCACATGGGGTAACACAGATACCTACAATAACCTAGACATCCTCTAACACAGACACATCCTCTTAACCAGCCCTCCTGGGCCCTCCAGAGTAGACACTCACATTCCTGAGATTGAAAAAGCTTAGCCTTCCACTGAGAGAGCTTAGCTGTGTTTTTAAACATCATGGCTGGAAAAGGGATGTTCATTTTAGAGTAGGATGGTTGCCAAGCTCACAGGAATTTGGGTTTGAAGTAATGAAGCCCCGGCTCTTTTAAAAATAGCGAGGCTGTCTTGGTTAGGATTGTTTGTTTTTTTAACTTCCTTGAGATTTGTCATGGTGTGTGGTTTCCAAAAAACCCTGCCAGAGACCCTGAGGTCGACACTGGCTCTTTCCCTCATTTTTTCCAGGCTGTAAGAGAAATGTGTAGCACACCAGTCAGGAACATGCCTGTCCAGGGTGGCCAGTCTCAAGGTGAACCCTTTCATGCCCTGTGTCCCCAGACCAAGAATCTTGACCTCAGCTGTCAGTAAGACTCTCTCTGCCCAGACATCTCATGTTAGAAGTACCCCGTAGGGTTCTTTAAACCATGGCTTTATAAAGACAGCAAAAAGAGGCCAACTGGGAATGATTGATTCCAGGTATGAAATGAGAATTATGTACGGTTTCTTACACAGTTAACCTTAATACATTTCTATGCCCCATAAGCCATTAGTAATAGACATTATAGTTCTAGAATCCAGGCCCACAGCATTTTGTATCAAAGACCTTTCTAGAGGCAAAGAGGTCTCTATCTGATCCTGTTCAGATCTTTTCTCCTTTTACTGTCCCTGTCATCATGTACTTGCGTCTCTCTTCTGTGTCCCTTACCATTCAGGTTCTGAGCCTGTTTATTTATGTTGATGGAGCAGAGAGACTCCCATATGTTTACCCAGACCCTTCTTTTTCTCCAGAACGTGGAGGAAGACTCACTTCCCAGCCTCCCAAGCAATAGGAATCCTCTGAGTCCAGGCCAGGGGACTTTGGGCAGAGGTGACAGATGCCATTTCTGTGACCACATGGAACCCAGCACTCCTTGCCCCTTCCCCAGACCCCCACCTCCTGATGGTGACACGGGTGAGAAACAGACCTTCAGTGTGTTCTTCCAGTGATATTCGAGGGTTCTCTGCTACAGCACTCAGGACTGACTCTCCCAGTGATCGAGGCTAGAAGTACTAGCTTTCAAGAATTCTTGAATTCTACTGTGAATTCTAATATGGCTCCCAGTCCAGGCTTTGCGTAAATTTCTTGTTGACTGTGCATATAGCCAGGGTCACCCCCTTCAGCATCATGGTTGCTGCCTGGCCTTCCCACAGCGGCTTCCGTGTGCAACGCTGGAGCGCTCTCTCCTGTTCTATGCCACCCAGAGTTGCATTTCATGGGAGGGCTTTTAAAGGGTTCATAGCTCTTTCACATAGCGCTTTCATATTGTGGGCACCACAATATGAAAAAGTGTTCCCCACTGTACAAAATCCATTGCCCTCTGGCTCTTCCCGGGGAGCAGTAGCAGTCTTAAAGCTCAGACTTACCTCTTCCCATCTTGACATGTGAGCCACGTAAGGCAAGCCTGGAAGTAGTCAGCCTTCCTGGATCTCCCTTGTTTGAAGATATTTTCAAATGCCTGAAAAATCCCCTGTGTTTATCTTCAGCATCTGTGGAACATCAGGACAGATTCCAAGGAATAAGGCAGTCATTGGCTGTCCATAAACTGTGACCTCTCCTGGGCCTGGAAGATTTAGGAACAGTTCATTTATTTTTGAGCTGGAGAGAAAGGACAATATAGATTAGTGGGGAAAGCACAAGATTAGGTTATTGATCTGGATCTTAATCCAGACTCTTTCACTAACTTACTGGTCAAATGGGCTGCAACTTCTCATGGCCTTTGTTCCTGTTTCCTCACCTGTCATATGCAGATAATATCACTTTTTCTGGCTAACCTGCTGGGGGTCTTTAATTGTCACATTATAAAAAAGGTATTATAGGTAGAAACATGGGAAAATTGCATTGGGGAAAATATAAGGAATTATGTAAAGAAAATTCACTTCTAGCCAGGTAGTTATGCATTAGGGGCTGACCAGATCTCTGCCAGAAAGTATCGCTCTTTGAAAATGGATGCAGTTTTCTTAGGGTTCATTCAGTGGTTTTCCTCCTTTAGTACACATACCAAAGTGTGACATGATGGTTTATGAGAGGGATACATAACCACTTTTCTGGTTAGCTTGTCAGATTAGTGATCTTGTTCATTTCCAATGTCTACTCACCAGTATTAGGGTTAACTATGCCTGTGTGGAAAACTATTGGAATGATGGTTAGAGAAGTTCACATTTGGGAATTTATCCTTTGTGTAGGTAGATAAGAGAAATGACACATACTCAAAGCTATTCACTGTTTAGAGGAGCAAAAGATTAGAAACATCTAGATTTGTACCATAAGGGGGATTGGTTAAGTCAACTGTGGACCATCCATGTGCTAGAAAAATAGGTAGATAGGAATGCTAGAACTCTGACATACTGATATGGAACATTCCTCCCCGGAAATTTCATTAAGCTAAAAAAAAAGCAAATTGCAGAAAAGCATGTAAAATTTGGTACTGTTTGTGTCAAAAATTTTTAAAATGTATTTGTTCGTGTATGCATGAAACATCTACCAAACACTGGTGTTACTGTTTGCCTTTAGAAAAGAATCCAGATTGGCTAGGGAATACACTGGGGGGAGGCCATTGAGTTTGTAAAATTTAAAACCATGTGCATGCATTAGCTCTTGAAAACCAAGGAAAATAAAACCCAAAACAAGATTAGATCCAGTCTGTTTTTAATTGTAGTAGAATAAGTCTAAAGAAAATTTATCATTTTAACCCTTTTGAAGTAGCATCAAATACATTCATATGGTTGTAGAACTATCACCATCTCTTGCCAGGAATGTAGGTGAAGTTCATTCATGATTCAGAGCTGCCATGCATTTCTGTAAAGGACAAGAAACCGGTGTATCCCTCCTGAGGAGGGAAAAATATCAGTGGAGGGTTTTTCTGAAGGCTCCTCAACCCTTCACTCCTCCACCCCAAGTGCAGGTGAATGACAAAGCTGATTGGTGATTTGGGAGGAAGTCTGAAGTTGAGTTTTTTCTGGGTTTGCTCTTTTGTAGCATTCTGCCTCAGGACACACATAAATTCTGCTCCTCCAACTGGTAAACTCAGGCAGACCCTGCCCCTGCATGGGAAGGCCTATAGCTCTAGGGTAGTGAGGTCAACTTGGAAAGAAGGAGTAGGAAGCTCTTTTGAGTGAGGCTCAGAAAGGCATGCCTTAATTTGTCCAAGACTGACTCTTATCCTCAGACTTCTAGAAAAGACATTGGCTGCAAAGCTCTAAGGAAGTGAATTATAGCTCAGGGTTGAAGGCAGCCAATCCAAGTTAACCTCTAGGTTTGACCCAGCCTCTGAAAGAGTCCAGGAGAAAGGCGGTACTTCCCCAATTATGAATGGGGGTGTGGGTTGGGGGATGGGGCTGCCTATGCATCTGCAAAGGCAAGGCTCCTACTTCCTGCTTACACAAGGGGGAGGGGCCAGCCATCCCCCCAGCCACACACCAAGAACAGAGGGCATAGGGCTGGAGTCAAGGTTTTGCCATGCTCTGCTCATTATTGTGCCCTGACCATAACTGCTATAGAGGAAGGCTTGGTGATTCTTTAATAATGCGGCTTTAAAACTTCACAGCCCAAGGGTCAGGGTCCATTTCCTAGAATCTGCTCTCCGCCCCACCGATCACTTTGTTCTGCCTCAGAAAGGTGGGGAGTGGGGATCCACACACCTGCCACTGTTCCTGTCTTTGCCCCAGTAGAGCCAGTGTGCCTGTGGTCTGGTCATTAATAAAACAGATATTTTCATCTTTAGACTCCTGTGTCAAAATCTCTATCAGCTCCAAATTCAGAGGGGGGATAAGGGATTGATTTGTCATAACCTGTTTAACCCCCCCAATTTTTTATTAAATTGCCAAACTATGACTTTGACCATCATCTGCTGTTATAGAATTTTTTTCTGGTTGCTTCAGAGGATACAATAGTCTAATAATGCTACTTTCTAGGCTAACTGATCTTCAATAATACTATGGGCAGGATATCAGCAGAGAGGCAGCTTCTGAATCCAGATGAAAATTTTAACAATAAGAACTTTATAGTCACAAGAATAGAAAGAATTAATTTTAATTTACAAAAGTATATTTGCTCAAGATAAATATCCGTAAAGGACTTTCAAATATGGAAATATGTTACACTAGAATGAAATTCTATGGAAGAAATGGAATAGAAATACAAGTCCATGGAGGAAAGACGTGAATTAAAATTTGTGACTTTTAGGGATGAACTTGCCCATACATTTTTAAAAAGGATAATGGCCATATAAATAAAATGAATTGGTTCGACATACAAAATGTTAGAAATCTGGCTTCCCAGGTTACATCTAGAGAGAAAGTGTTATTAAGGAATTTAGGGACTTATCCATCTCAAGAGGAACAGAAAATCTTTACAGACATACTTGCAGTGTGCAATTATCACACATTCAACTCACACGTGTTTAGAACAACCTTCTGTGAGCATGCTGGGACTGTCTGAAGGCCTTATAACTCCAGTGTGCCTCCTTCAGTGCTGAAATTCATTAGATTAAAAAACAAATCCCTAAAATCCCAACGCATGTCTTTGTCAGATTGCACGTAGGAAGGCTCCTTTCATCCAGAAAGGGATTCCTTCTAGGAAATCTAGGTTGGAATCTCCACTCGCATGGCCCACTTCCTCAGAAAGAGGAGAAAGATGAACGTTCTCACTTTACATGTGACATGGTTTCACGGACTCAGTAAAAATAGCTTTAATAGACAACCATTCATCTGTCTTACGAGCATAGAATAAAAGGCTTAGATTAACTTCTCAAAGCAAAGATTTTTAACTGGTCTATGGCCCCAAACCTTTCACTGAGGGGTACAGCTTGCAGCTTGCTCATTCGGGTGGGGTCCTGATGAAGCCATTCCAGCAGAGGGCTGCATATGGGACTCGCACTATTTCCTCCACTTTAAAGCTGCTCTCATGGGACTGTGCTGGGTATGAGGTCATGGCCCACTCTGCAGGATGTTACAAGAAACAGTCCTATGAAATTCATTAACTCATTATTGTACTTCTTGAGGGATATTGTTGTCTGTTGTGTGTGATTCACTGTTCTATGCAGCTCTTTTTTAATGAGGAGCTCAAGGTAGAAATCCCTTTCAATTTTTATAATCAAGAATAGCAATATTTCTCCTGAGCATCTTACTTAGTTTGAATCTTCTGGGTCCCCTAATTAATTAACAGAGCTGCTTTCACCCTGAGTTGACTGCTATGAGGTTTGAGTTGAGTTTGTGGCCTAGTGCTAGCAAGTGCCCTGAATTCACAGCAAACATTTGCGGCGGGGGACAGGGGTGGTGCTCACTTTACTACTAGTCTCAGTTTTTTCTTCTCTATGCTTACTTTGCCCTCTCTCCACTTTTCTTACATACTGAATTTTAATAAGGACCTTCTGTTGAGATTGGCGAGAGACTCAATTAAGGAAAAAAGAATGTTATGACTATTAAAACATAGTCCAGAGGTCTACCCTCAGCCATGGCTGCGTCTAGGAATTCAAAATGCCCCATCCGTGCTCAGTATCCCTTCATCCCTCAGCTTTGCTCTCTTGTCTGTGGCCTCCTTTCTCAGGTCCCTGCCTCCCCACCTTAAGCTTGTGGCAGCCCCAGGCTTGTAGCATCCTACAGAGAGCAGTACCAGGGGAAGAAGAGCTTCTCTTTTCTTGTAATTCTGCCAAAGTTCCCAAGATTGGATTTCCATGGAAGACTTGACCAAGCCCCTGAGACCAAGTGGATGGAATTCTCAGATTGGCTAAGGGTGGGCCACACACCGTCTTCAACCTGTGAGGAGATGGTGCCTGTTCCGCCCAGGAGGCAGCTTGTTCCCTCAAAGAGAATGGGAAATAATACAGGTAAAATGGATATGAAACAGACCCAACCAAAAACCCACTCTATCCATTTATATCAAATTTATCTTTTAAATCGAAGCATGCATCTTTGTAAGCCCCCTAATGTCCTTTC
The DNA here is from genome assembly GCF_010015895.1 of Lontra canadensis. Taxonomy (NCBI): domain Eukaryota; kingdom Metazoa; phylum Chordata; class Mammalia; order Carnivora; family Mustelidae; genus Lontra; species Lontra canadensis. The sequence continues at coordinate 25,305,443 of NW_022630997.1, forward strand.
TAGAACAAAGTGGGGTATTAATAAATACATGGGCGATCAACGTGTAATTTGTCAGTTGCTTAGCGAGCATGAAATCAGAACAAGGGGAATCACATGTGTGATACAAATATTTTATAGCTCCATCCTCTGAGAGCTGAATCATCTGTCTGCACAACCAAGAACAGACAGGCCACTGTCTGGAGACACATTACAGGTGTTTTCTTCCTTGTCTCCTTTCGTAGAGCTGCGGTTGTCCAACCATCCTGAACCTTCTTGGGTATGGCAATGCAATGCCCTCCATGCAGCTTTGGACAAGTCAATGGATCTAGAATTTCTGGCCTTCCTGTCTTAGGCCTGGAAGCCAATCCACCTTGTCCTGTCTGTATATTTCTCAACACATGAACTATGAGCTGACATTAGACCACAACTCTCAGAGCTTGGGGAGATGCTGAATCTACTAAACAATTACATGGGAAGCAGAAGATTCCCTCTTTTCTTCTCACAAAATGTTGTGCACAAGGGGTGATAGAGGAGGAGGCAGGGACCATGCCCTTGGTTGTTGGTGGGGTGGGGCTAGCCTTTGCTGTCAGATGGCTCACAGCCTACAGTGGTAGAAATTAATAAAATTAATTAAATTAATAAAATTAATAAAAAAAAATACAATGGGTTGTGTACAGTACTCTCAGTATATAGGAAAGAGTACCTCCAGCAGTTTCTCTAGAAATCATGGAGAAGACAATGCAATTTTTCAGGGGACAAGCACTACCTTGGACTCCTTCAGAAGGGTCTGCTTGAATTGACATTAGTGCTTGTATTTCATTGCTGTGAGGTTGGCTGGGCCTCTCATTCGCCCACCCAAGAAGAGGGGAATCAGGGATAGCAGGCATTCATCATTGCCAATTAATGCCAGGAAGCTTCGCAGTTACCCAGAATATGGGCGGGACAAGGACTCCCTCAGCTTGGTAAGGCCAAATTTGTTATTTTGCCAGAAACAGAACCAAAGTTCTGTTCAGAGAAGATGTAGGAACTCCTCACACACACCACATCAGTCTGGATATTATTAGAAGAAAGCTAGTCCTTTGGCCGCAAATAGCGAGTGATTTTAGATTTTAGATTATTAAGGAGGAAATTAATGGCAACCTGAAGAAAGCCCACTTTTCTTTTTCTCCACTTCCATCTGGTCCTTTTCCACTGCATCCTCTTCTCTTCAGCGATAGGAACAAAACTCATGCTCCTCCAACCTCCACCTCCCATCCAGGAAGATCAGAGAGAACTGGCAGAGAAGAAATAGCTGAGGAGGAGGGAGAATCCACAGGAGAAGTCCTGGCCTCAATTAACTGAATCTTCCCTGAGGCAATAATGGAAACTTCTAGAAAAGAATTGTATTGCTTCTTTCATGTCCTCTACGTATTTGTTTTAGGAAAGAGGGGCATCTAATGAGCAGCAGCTCCCTGTCTGTGTCTCTTGGTCACCAAAAGCCAGGGCTGTCCATCAAGACAACAGCTCTGCCCCCCAACAGTTTCTACTCCCAAACAGCTCCCTAGAGTCCCATGCTGTGAGAGAGAAGAAGAGAGAATTTCCAGGTAGATTTGCAGCTCCCCCACCAAAGTAACCAGACTCAATGTTTTGCCCATTTATGTAATAAATGATTATTAGTATTTTGCCAAAATCAAGAAAATGATAAACATTAAACATTTATTGAGTGTGAGCACTCAGCTCAGCACCCTGCCAACAGTGGCACAGGGGATAGAAAGCACAAAGAATTGTAGGGGAGAGATGCTGCCTTGGAAGAAAGAAAGAACTAAAATGACAAATCACAAGAAAGCTAACAATTCAAGTCTTTATGAGAAATACTTAGGTTAAGTGCGTTCCTAAGGGTACATAGCTGGTAAGTGATGGAACCACCTTTCTAGCCTTTTCTAAGATGTCAAAGTGTTCAGCCATGGAGGGCAGCAGGGAAGGAGTTCAGTGCCTTTCATCAAACTCCAGGCTCCAGGAAAATAGTTTCTGAAAAATTAGTGTCAAAGCCTGAATTAGGATCTGGGACTCTAACTTGCGGCTCAAATTATTGTGAGGTCTGGATATTATTTCCCAAAAAAGGCGGGGGGGCGGGCAAAGATGTCTGATGTCAGAGTAATAAACAAAGGTTCACTTTTTCTTATTGAAAGTAACTCTTTGTCAGATCTTAATGTGGAGAACAGGTTCTGACACTGTCACTATTTCTAACGGAGGCTTTTTAATGATATCTATAAGTCAACAGGTCAACTGTCTCCAGAATCACGAACTAAGGACATGGGAGGCATCATCCCTTGTTTAGATCTTTCAGGGAGTTGACAGCTTTCAATCAGCTCTCCCTCTCTTGTTATCCAGTGCTTTATTGCTTTTTTCCCCCTTACTAGTGATCCTAAAGCACCCCCAACTTTAAGCTTCTTGGGCACCCAGCAACGAAGACCATTAAAACTAAATGCACAAGGGGTGCCTGGGTGGCTCAGTGGTTTAAGACTCTGCCTTCGGCTCAGGTCATGATCTCAGGATCCTGGGATAGAGCCGCACATCGAGCTCTCTACTCAGCGGGGAGCCTGCTTTCCCCTCTCTCTCTGCCTGCCTCTCTGCTTACTTGTGATCTCTGTCAAATAAATAAATAAAATCTTAAAAAAAAAAAAACCTAAATGCACAATAACTAAAACTGAAGACTCAGTTTTCTTAGAAAAATGTCTCATGGAGATATTTGCACTTTGAAGCAGGCTTTTTCATCCATTTGGCAACCCCGCCCAGACCTCCTCCTCAGTGAGAGGGAAGTAGATATGCAGAAAAAAGCCAAGATAAGAGACCACGTGCCTGGAGAGCTGGTGAGGAGGAGCCGATCCCTGTGGAGCCTGCTGCCCTGCCTGCCCTAGGGTTCCAGGAGGTCCCCATGTGTCCTTCCAACAAACCCACCTCCTTGTCTTCAGATCATTTTAATTGTCCTGGACACAGACACCCTTGCTTGTTCCTTATCCATTTGTCACTAAACTCCTTTAACATATGCTATGAATGTTAGTTGACATCTTTGCCATGCCTTTCTAATTTTATGAGTTTACTGGCTAGCCTGAAGTAGTTACTTGATTTTGTTTTTATTTAATCAGGAAAAAATATATCTGGCTTAACTCACAATGAAATATAACAGTAAGCCAGGGAGTAAATTGGGGATATTTGAGATAGGAAAAGATTATTTTAGATTATGAATCTGAATTATATCTATGGTCACAAATTGCACAGGGGATTTCCAAATAGCTAACCAAAAAAAAAAAAAAAAAACAACAACAACAACAACAAAACCTTGTCTCTTTTATTTGTACAACATCAGCACATTCCATCACCTTAGCTCTTAAAAATCTGAGCTAGGAAAACCATGCAGGCTAGTTCAACGTTAACTTTACAGGTCAGGAAACTGAGTCTTAGGTTAGATGTCCCATTATGATGGTTGGCCCAGAAAAGGTTATTTCAGGCCAAAATTTCCATTTCTGGCCTTGATATCAGTGGGAAACAGATATTTCCACATCTCTTCTATTGGTAGGAATTTCCCTAGTTGCCTTAGGCAGTGCCCTCATCTGTGAGGCAAGTCTTTGGGGACACAAGTGACCTCTCTTTGGCAACAACTCAACCTGTATTTATGTAATGGGAATTATAAAGAATTGATGGAGGCCTTTTTCTTGCTCCTTTGCTTTATGGCACAGATATAACATACTACCGACACCTTAATTAGCTCTCAGAACTTCCAGAATTCAAAGAAAGCCCCACTCTAGCTATAGGACTGCCCCTCTCACCTGCCACCACCTACCACCTGTGCAAGAGAGGCCACCCGGGAACCCTGGAGAGAAGAGATATAAGAAGGGACAGGAATCTGGAGGGAGGTTGTCTTTGAGGAAATCCATCATTTTCAAAGAAAGGCTACCCTTCGTTCAGGGAGAAGGCCACTAACTAGTCCCTCCCTAGAACTGTGAGATGCCCAAGAGACCTGTCTTGTAAATTCTGGTGGGTAGATTGTCATTTTGATCCCTACGCCAACATCTGCTCAGCTTCTTGACTTGTAGATCCATGCCAGGAGATCTGAGACCTGGGTAGAGAACAGAGGTAGGTGGGGAGGCAAGGAAGGAAATCACCCTTGAGTCCTCATTTTCCTAAAGGTACATAAAATGAGTTTTTGTTCCCAAAGTCTCTAAAGGACAAATAAGATTAGGCAGAGACAAAGAGCAGAGCTGTGCTCATTGCCAGGGACCACCACAGTGAAGAGCACAGAGGAGCTTGCCTCAGAGAAACAGGGCCTGATGTCTCTAGCTGGTGGAGGAAATGGATTTTTGCAAGGGGCTACTCACACCTGGGGTTGCTCCTTGGGACCGAATAACTGCCCGTTGAGGGCGTCCTTGTGCCCACCACTCCTCTAGCTCATGGAGAAAGAGCCCAGATGCAGGGAAGATGTTGCCAGAGCAGCCACAATTGAAGGGTCTTTCATCTCCCTGTGCCATATCCCAAAACTAGAGAAGTGCAGAGAAGGTAAGAAGGTGATCACCCCCTCACTGCACTCCCTGCCCCATTCCAGGCAACCAGAGATCCCAGAGTGGCCTGTGCTGAGCAACAGGTTTGGGGGAAGAGAGCCTTGAATTGAAAATGGATGGATGTTTTAAAGTTAATAAGCCCAAGTTTCAAGGACCAGCCTAATGAGGGTGTTTGAATAATGGAAAGTGATGGAAAGGTATAGAATCAAACTGGGATATTCTTACCTGGATGGAAAGGAGGGATGGAAGGAGCTCCCATTTTTGGAGGGCTCTTCATGGACTTTGCACTAAGTATTTTATGGGTTGCAGTGTGTTATGGATTGGTGGGCAAAGAAAAAATAGGCTCAAGACTACTAACTGTTTCTCTATTATGTGCCTGATGTATTAAGTCAAGGATCCAGAACCCTTGAGAAGCAGGTAACTCCACAGGGGAGGAGCAGATACAGTTTATACAGGTAGACTTGCTTGCCCCCCCCCCAACAAGAGGTTTGAGCTTCTGGTGACAGTATCCATGCAAAGCAAAGTCTTAACAGATCTGAGAGTCTCACTGCTTGCTCTGCCGTTGTCCTTCTGAACCTGGGATTGTATTACTATTCGGGAAAAACTGGTACTTACATCTATATATTTATATTTAAGGAAATGTTTACAAACATTGGGTTCTTCTGGTTCTTGGACTAAACTTGCTGGCAGCCAGGCCACATGGGAAAAAACCAGGAGTGTGATCTCATGATTTATAGTAAGAAATATATATTTGGTCTTCATCCCATTCCTGGCACAGAGCTCCTAAAATCCTTGCAATTTCCTAAGTGATAAGAGCGATAAAAGCGTCTTGATTTACAAAAAAACCCATTTCAACCACACCTGAGATTATGTTAATGAGGTGACGTTTGGAAAGGATGAGAGCTTGTTGTCAGGGCAACCAACCTTATGGTTGGAGAGTTAGTACTTCCAGTCCCACCCTCCCGACCTCCAGGGAGGGGACACAGGCTGGAGGCTGAGTAAAACACTAGTGGACAATGGTTTAATCAATCATGCCTATATAATGAAGCTTCCACAAAAACTTACAAGAGTGGGTATCAGGGAGTTACTGGGTTGGTGAACCCACAGACTGGGTTGGTGAACCCACAGGGTGGTATGCTCAGAATGGGCATAGAAGCTCTGTGTCCTTTCCCCATATCTGTGTATTTCTTCCATCTGCCATATGGGTTTGCATTCTGTGCCTGCAATGTCTCTTCCTGCACCATCTCCAAGGTCGTATAAAGTGTCTGATTTACTGATAGGAGATTCCTACATAACTTTGTATCAGATCAATAGATCTATTTTACAGTGAAGAGGAGGTGACATTTGGCATATAACTATGGCACTCATTCTTCCAACTATGTATCAAATCACCTGGAAGGCAGCAGCATGATATAATAATGGAATGGTCAATTAAAGACTCCACTATGGCCTCATCTCAGGAAAAACACCCTGCAGAATTAGGGGGCTGTCTTCCAGGATGCAGTGTAGACTCTGCTCCAATCACTGATATATGGTGCTGTGTCCTCAATAGCTAGAATACATGAGTCTAGGAACCAATAGGATGGAAGTAGGATTGTCCCCTTTCCCCATAATTCCCAAGGACCCAGGTGTAAAATTTATCCTTCCTATCCCTTTAATCTTAGATTGTGTTGGATTAGAAGTCTTCCCATTCTCCCCTGACCTGGATGGTATATTTTCACAAGACGACCCACTAATTGCCCCCACTGAACCAGAAATTTCCATAGGCATCTAGTTATTTTGGTTTCTTAAGCCAATTAACCAAAAGGCAGAGGAAGGAATCACCATGTTAACTCATTTACCAGATTATCATGAGGTTCTGTGATTACTGTTATATCATCAAGGCAAGAAGGAGTGTGTCTTGATCAGAAGTGTTTCTTAGTGCCTCCGTGTCCAATGATAAGCATAAATGGGCAACTACAGGATTCAGGATCCAACCAGGATAAACAACTAAGAGTTTCAGTCCCTCAGAAATGAAGTCCTGGGTCACCCCATCAGGCAGCCCACCATACCTACTGAAGAGCAGATGAAGTTGAGAGACATGTAAAAAGGATGGTAGAGGAGGTAAAGGATAACTATCAGTCATAGAAGAGGACCAGAGACTGTAGCTTATTCCAGAAGCAGAAGCAGAGACTGTAGTTTGTTCCATTTAATCTTCCTGGATTGGGTGGAGACTGGTCACCACCATCTAAGCTCTCTGATGGGCTGCACTGAGCATAGGCCACAACAGATCCAAGCAGTGGGAAGCCCAGATTTGCTCCTTGTCTCACATCCTGTTGGTCGACCTTTATACTCCAGTCATTGGTGCCAGAATCTGCAGGTATAACCCCCAAACACTATTGTCTTCCTTGTCTTTCCTCGGGCCGCCATCACATATTACTGCAGATCTGTGTGGTTGTTCTTTCTGGCTCTAGACCAGCATTCTTTGTATTCCTTGGCTCACAGCCCCTTCCTCCATCTTCCAAGCCAGCCATGCAGCCCCTTCTCTCTCTGATCCTGTGTGCCTCACATGGCTTTCTTTTCCAGCATGTGGTCAAGGGTCCCTCTTAGAGGGACTCTGTGCTTGCACCTAAGGCTCACCTAGACAATCCAGGATGATCTCCCCATCTCAAGATCTTTAACTTAATCACATTTGCAAAGTCACATTTTGCCATATAAGGCACATTTGCATGTTTCAGAGATATCTTTATCTATAGCCAACATCATACTGTAATGCCTAAGGGAATCTGCTGCGACATTCAGGGACACACACAAATCTGGAAGTTTGAGGGAGGCAACACCCCGTGGAGCACCTGAGATCTAGTGGTTTCTCCTCTATCTACATCTCTGACAGACAGTTCTGAGGCATATTCTACATAGCTCTTCAAAGTACCTTCAGCACAATTAGTGCTCAATTGCCTACAGTAATAACCAGCTCAACATTGCAGCCAATTTTATGACTTACAATCTCTATACTGATAACTCTCAAGTAAATCTCCAGAATGGATGACAACTCTCAACTCCAAATGTCTTAGGTCTTTTAATTCAGTGATGTCTCTGATAACTGTGTGGGAACTTGGCGGCTACAGTCAAGGCAGGAGCTCTAGGTTAAGTGGTTAGATTCAGACCCAGGTTTTCCCAGATCTCACGGGTCCCAGCTTTCATTGTTAGAGGCCGGAAACTGCAAGCTTCTGTGGTTAGGCTATGGCTGTGTCTCCTGCTCAGGAAGTCAGCTAACCATGGCAGAGCTCAGAGAGCAAACTGACAGTGCGTTCCTTCCGGGTTTGGCTAGTGGCCGTTCAATTCCATTAGCAGTGATGAGTACACAAAGGCAGGGGGGAGCTTTTGTCTGCTCTTTTCAGGCACTTTTGTCAGAATCATATGCTACTAGTCAGATAGCATGAAATTCAGAAAATTGGTTTAGGGTGAAATCCAATGTAAACTGAGGACATTTAATACAGTTTTGTGAAGAGTTTTGTTTCGACTACTTATTTGCTCCCTGCACTGCTGGTTTAAAAAATAATTACCTGAAAAATTACAACCATGCGTGTGGAAAAAAAAGGTTTGGGAGGTTTGGTTCGGGTTCTCAAAGTATTCGGAGATTGTTTTTTGTTGTCGTTTTTGCAAAGACAGGCATGTTCTGTTTGGCTTCATAGTAATATTGTTTTCCACTTAACTGGAAGTCTGATGTATAAGTAGGTTGGTTATCTGTTGCTTCATAACCAGCCACCCTCAAACTTTGTGGTTTAAAACAAGGATTTGTTCTCCTGATCCCTATGGGATCAGGACAGATCTTCTGCTTGCTTCACTGGGCTCACTCACACAGCAGTATTTGGCTGGAAACTCAGCTGTACTTAACACAGTGCTCAGAAAACTTTTTCTACAAAGGGCCAAATATTAAATATTTTAGACGTTCATGGTCATATGGCCTCTGTCACAAATACTTGAGTCTGGCAATATATAAATGAGGGTGGCTATGTCCTAACACAGTTTTATTTGTGGACTCTAAAATTTGGATTTCACATAATTTCCATGTGCCATAAAGCAGTATTCTTCCTTTGATATTTTCCAACCATTAAAATGGTTAAAACCATTCTTAGTTCATAGGCTATATAAATATAGCCGGACTCAATTCAGCCCATGGGCTACAGTTTACCAGCTCCTATTTAAAAGGTCCGGGATGGTCTCACTCAATGTCTGGCCGTTGTTACTGGCTGTTGTCAGGGGCACCTTGGTTTCCCTCCACAAAGCTTCTTATCCTTGAAGGGGCTGGTCCAGCTTCTGGTCATGCAGGCTCACGGGAGCAGTCCAGATGACAGAGGCTGCAAAGATTCTGGAGGCCTACTTAAACTCCACACTTTCCGTGGTGTCATTACTGTTATATTCTCCTAGAAAGAGTAAGTCATCAGTGCTATCTAGATTCAAGGAATGAGAGAATAAACTTTACCTCTTGAGGGGAGGAGCTATAAAATATTTTGGTCATGTTTTTCAATCTACCACAGTAAGTAACTATTCCTGGTTGAATTGTATCTCCTCCAAATTCACAGGTTGAAATCTTAAACCAAGTACCTTAGAACGTGACCTTCCTTGATACAGGGATGTAGCAGATATAATTAGTTAAGATGAAGTCATGATGGAGCAGGGGATGGGCCCTAATCCGATATAATTGCTGTCGTTTATCAAAAGGGGAAATTTGGAGACAGGTACGTACACACACACACACACACACACACACACACACACACGAAGTATGCCATGTGAACATGAAGGCAGAGATTGGGGTTTTGCCTCTACAAGCCAATGAATGGCAACATTGTGAGTTTATTAGTTTCCTAGGGCTACCATAACAAAGTACCACACACTGGGTGGCTTAAACAAAAGAAATGTATTGTCTCACAGTCCTGGATGGTGGAAGTCCTAGATCCACCTGTTGGCAAGTTTGTTTCTTTCTGAGGGCTGAGGGAACATTCTGTTCCAGGCCTCTCTCCTTGGCTTGGAGACAGACATCTTCCCCCTATGTTTCCACATAACCTTCCGTCCATATGAGTCTGTGTCAAAACCTCCCCTTCTTATAAAAATGCCAGTCATAGTGGATTAAGATGCACCCTAACGACCTCCTTTATTTTCATTAAAGACCTTATCTCTAAATAAGGTCACAGTTGGAAAACTGAGGGTTAGGACCTCAACATACAAATTTTGAGGGACTATAATTCAACCGGTAAGAGCCAGAAGATGACCAGAGGCTAGGAGAGAGGTCTGAAACAGATTTGTCCTCAATTCCCTCAGAAGGAGCCAACTCTGTTGCTTACACCACCCTGTCTGTGGACCTTTGCTTTGGCAGACCTAGGAAACGAGTATGGGAGCCATAAGTAAAAGGCAGTTTTCTAAGAGCTAAAACTGCAACTGGAAATCAATGAGAGGTTATAACACATTAAAGATCTAAAGTTCAGCACTCAGATGCCTCTACCCAAATCTCTGACAGATAAAAATATTCCAAAAGTTACTGTGAGTGATTTTACATGTGTTAGTTACAAATACCAAGGTTTGAAAGTCTTCACATTTCACACTTTTTCAAAATAGAAATCCAGGCAATAATATTCCTGATCCTAATTTATATTCCTACACAAATATGGAAACATAAATTGAAGCAAACCAATGATCAAAAACCAAAATATTTAGGTATAAAAAGGGGCATTTAACTAATTTCAGTTAATAGTTGAGAAAAATCAGGGTTTTTTGAGAAAATTTTAAGTTTTGGTTTTGTTTTGTTTTGTTTTGTTTTAATATATGCTTTATCTAAATTCAGGAAGTTAGAGTGCTAGGTCACTTACTCAGACCCACTATGTAAATACTGTGATCTCTTTATTCTTAACCAAATGATTTTTCAGCCACCCAGCTACCTCCCTCCTTTTGAATTCAACACAGAAATATCATACTGTATAATTTCAGTTTAGGGTTTTTAAAGTTTTTTCATACACACACACACACACACACACACACACACACACATCTCCCCCCCCCCAAACCATCTTCGTCCTAAATGGCAGAATTTGTTATATTAGTTTCATAGATGACAGAATGGGAACTCAAGATCACTCAAGATAACTAAGTCAGGTGGACAGAACCTGAACCCTGGTGTTTAGATTCCAAATTCAATCCACTTTCCATTACAGTTCAGGGGCCTCCCTAACACTAAACAAAGGCATCAGAACTCAAAGCCAGTTGATTCACATAATTGGGGAAATCAGATCTGGTGTTAAGTGGTGAAATTAAAGCTTCACTATAAAAGTTCTATGAGTCACTGTTTTTTTAAACCCATATGTGCTTTCTTCAAAAACAAATACATGTACATTTTTCAAAGTCCTGCCCCAAATATGGTGAGAATGGTGTGAATTTTCATTTCATGTTGTGAAAGACCAGCTAGTGTTGAGCATCACCCCTGCCAGGTGGGGTTTTCAAACACTGTTAACCATTGTTGCCTTTACAAAACTATAGGATGCCACCAGCGTGTTCGTGCCTCAGGTAAGCAGAGTGCTCCCATCCCTGGGCACTTGGGCTAAGGCAGCACTGTCAGCATTCTCTCATTTCTGATAACAACACTACGAGTTGGTTTAGTGAGGAGTGTGGGGCTAGAAACCAGCAGACTTAACTTCAGATTTTGGCTCTGCCACTTGTTAGCTGGGTCGATGTTGTTCAGTTACTCAATCTTTAAATGCCTCAGGGTCCCCATCTATAAAACGGGGATGATGACTAGAAGTGCTAGCACTGCACTAATATGTAGTGGTTCTCAATTTTAGTCATCGGTAGTATTAATCTGAAGCAGCTCATTAACTGGAAGGCATATCTAAGCCATCGAGGCAACGGCGGACAGACACTGGACAGTGATAGCCATTGGTGTTCGCTCCTTGATCAGACTGTATACCTCCCAATGTATTTTTATTCTGAAAATTATTAGTGTATTTTATCCCTGTTCTCATCTGATGGATCATGTTCCTCCTTCTGCTTTAGCTGTTGGAAGATCAGAACCAAATTGGCGGCTCAACCCTAATCAGTACAGAGCTAGAAGCCCTATGAATCTTTGACCCAAAATTTCCTTTTCTTAACCAGCATTCTATTCAGTTTATATTTTTTTCTTATCCTAGTTTTCATTTCCCATTGTATATAAATGCCTTCTCATAAATTATTTTAAGTCTTTTGTGGAACAAAGTCAGGTAGGTCACTAGGTTCCTGAGGACCAGTAACTGGTTGGAAGATAAACATGAAACATTTTTATTTCTTTCAATAGTTGCTCCCAAGTCCCAATTATCTTTTATAAAATCATTCCATATGCTTTCACAGTCTCTTAGATAGAGTCCTTAGCCTTCTCTTCACTTTCAGATGTTAAAATATAGTTTGGTACAATATAAACTCCAATCTCCTATGCATTTCAAAGCTCTTTACCTTTCCTGTCCACTCATCATGGTCCTAGCTCCTGCAGTGGGTTGGGGTGATGTATTACCCAGGCCTCTCCAGAGAAACAGAAACAGTAGGATATTATATTCAATATATAAACATAGTTATAGAGACAGATAAATAGGTAAATAGAGATTTATTATAAGGAATTGGCTCATGTGATTACAGACCCTGAGAAGTCCCAGGATCTGCAGTTGGAAGCTGGAAATCCAAGAGAGCTGATGTTCTCAGTTCAAGTTCCAGTCCAAGTCCAAAGGCCTGACAACCGCAAGAGTCAATGGTGTGAGTTCCAGCCTGAGTCTGAGTCTGGAAGCAAGAGACTAATGCTCCATCTCAGAGACAATCAGGCAGAGTTCAATTTCTCTCTTACTCAGCCTTTTATTCTATTCAGACCATCAACAAACAAACTGAATGAGGCCCATCCACACTGGGGAGGGCAATCTGCTCTACTCAAGTCCACTGACTCAAAGGTTAATTTCATCCAGAAACACCCTCAGAGATATACCCAGAATGTTTCAATCACCAAATATCTGGGCACCCTGTCCATTACAGTTGACATTATAAAATTAACCATCACAAGTGGGGAAGAGAGAAGGAGAAAGGGCAAACATGTTTTTACTTAACTGGTTGAGGTCTTCCCATGCTGTATTGTTAATTATCTAGCTCGTGCCAGTCAATGACCACACCTCCTCTATGATGGGTATTCATGCAAAGGTTCTTTGAGGCTCCTGAAAGCCCCTTCTCCTTCCTCCTACTTTATAATTCCCTGACTGGAAGATGTGGCTCCAGTCCCACTTCTAATCCTTGGCTCTTCTTCCACTTCAGTTCCTTCCAAGGGTGGCTTATGCAATATCCACTTATTGTTGGGTATCTGCACAACAGACAATCCTCTTTGAGGGGAGAACAGCAAGATGGCTCAAAGCCCAAATCCCTGAAATCCACTGTGTCCAGTTTTCCCTTTGGAAACTCAAGCTCTTTGCCAGGCCCAGTGGCATGAGAGCATCCAGCTACTCCACGTGGTAGACAATCCCCCTGTACTCTCCACAGTTCTCCAATCCTCCTTCACACAGATGAGGAGGAACTAATCTGCTGTGAATATCCAACCAGGGGAAGGAGATGCCAGTCTCCTTTTCATGGCAGAAGCCCCAATCTCTATACCCAAGTCTCTTGCTGATGCCCCCATCTCCCTTTACTTGGCTTAGGTGGGAAGCTTCTTCCTAAACCTCAACTGGGGAAATGCAGTTGTAGCCATGACTGATGACACTCTCTTAGACTTTCATTCCTTTCTTGGTCTTCTCTATAGAGGACAATGTCTGCAAAAAGTGTAACACCATCTCCTAGGAGCACTTTGGAAATACGTGAAGCTGTTATTGGTTGACACGGTGACTGGGAGACTGCACTGACACTTAATGGGCAAGGCCAGGAATTTCAGACTGCCAGGAATGTATGGGATGACTCCATACCAAGAATGGTCTCATATCCAGCATGTCTTTCCAGTGCACTGCAAGATATTTTATAATTATCTGAGCCTAGAACCTAATTCCATTGTACATAAAAATAAAAGGTATTTTTTATAGCTTTAATAGACCTTGTTTTTCCAGAAACAGAACTACATGTGAATCAAGGGAAGATTATACAGTTCTTATTCTTTTTTTTTTTTTAATTTTCCTAAGAACCATTGATGATTTTGGACAATCACACCATTGATGGCAAGATCAACTGTGCTGCTTAAGCTGCCAATCTATCAATCCACATGCTACCTGTTCTATTGATAATAAATCTACATGTAAAAAGAAATTTACTTAGGGGAGAAAGCAAGATGACAGATGAGTAAGAGACTGAAATATCATCAGGTCCCAGCAGTACAGCTAGATAGTTATCAAACTCAACAGGAGACAGAAGAGAAGAAGAGCAGGAATTCTAGGAACAGAAAATTGACCACTTTCTAGAAGGTAGGACGTGTGGAGGAGTGAATCTGAAGTGATGGGAAGATAGACTGCCGGGGGAGCGACTGGTTCCCAGCAAGTGGTGGAGCAGCAGAGCACAAAAATAAAAACTTTTAGAAGTCTGCTCCACTGAGGGATGTCACTCCAGAGGATAAGTGGGGGTGGAGCCCTCACGGGGACAGTGTGGTCGCCAGACCTGTGGGGTTACAGAAAGACCAGGAGTGCCTGAGGGTGGCAAAGCTCCCAGATATTGGAGCAGGGAAGTTGGCTGCAGAGATGGAGCCAAGGTGGTGGCTTTCAGTTTGGCGTTACCTTAAACCGTGATCTGAGGCACAGTCAGGCCACTGCCACAAGTGGCAGATCTGGAGAGACCCCTTCTTTCTTCCTCCAGGAGAAGCAGCAGGAGCATGCTGCAGGAATCTGCTGGGTCTGGAGACTCCAAACGGGACTGTGTGCCAGAGATAGAATCACTCGGTCACGGCCTGAATGAGCACAGAGTGCAGCCAGAGACCAGGGAGACGGGAGGGATTGAGCACTTTTCTCTGAGAGCACTGAGGAATGGGGCTACGAGCTCCCGGCTCCACCGAGCTGGAGATTGGGAGGCCGCCATTTTCATTCCCATCGTCCAAAGCTCTACGGAAAGCGTTCAGGGAACAAAAGCTTCAAGCGCGACCCTGAGCAGATTGCTTAACCCGGCCCCTGGCAAGGGCGGTGCAATTCGCCTTGGGCAAAGACATTGAGAATCACCGCAACAAGCCCCCTCCCCCAGAAGATCAGCAAGAACATCTGGCCAAGACCAAGTTTACCCACCAATGAGAACTGTGGATGGAACTCCAGAGCTAGGGGAAAGAACATATAGAATTCATGGCTTTTTTACAATGTTCCTTTAGTCTTGCAAAGTTAAATTTTTTAAATTTTATTTTATTCTTATTCTATTTTTTTAACTTTTCCTCTTCCCTCTTTTAACATTTTTTAACTATTTTATCTTATCAATACCTTTTAACAAAATCTTTTTAAATTTTCATTGTTATAGTCATATTATATCCCTTCATTGTATTTAACCTTATTTTTTTGTATACAGATAGGGTTTTTTTTTTCTTTAAAATTTTGGGATACAATTTCTTTTAATAGATCAAAATATACCCTAAATCTAGTGTGTGGCTTTGTTCTAGTTTCCAGCCTGATTACATTCTTTCCTCTTTTTTTTTTTCTTTTTCCAACCAACTTATCAATTCCTCTTTTAGAATCTTTTTAAATTTTCATCTTTGCAGTCATATTCCATCCCTTCATCATATTTACCCTTATTTTTGTATATATATATGTTTTTCTTTCTTTAAAATTTTGGGAGGTATTTGGAAGGGTATATTTTGATCTATTAGAATTAATAGAAATTATATAACTCAATTAATAACAAAATCAAGGAAACACATAGACAATAACACAATAATAGTAGGGAGCTTTAACACCCCCCTCACTGAAATGGACAGATCATCTAAGCAAAAGATCAACAAGGAAATAAAGTCTTTAAATGACATACTGGACCAGAAGGACATCAAAGATATATTCAAAACATTATATCTCAAAGCAACAGAATACACATTCTTCTCCAGTGCACATGGAACATTCTCCAGAATAGATCACACCCTGGGTCACAAATCAGGTCTCAACTGGTACCAAAAGATCATTCCCTGCATATTTTCAGACCACAGTGCTCTGAAGCTAGAACTCAATCACAAAAGCAAAGTTGGAAAGAACTCAAATACACGGAGGCTAAAGAGCATCTTACTAAAGAATGAATGGGTCAACCAGGAAATTAAAGAAGAATTGAAAAAATTCATGGAAACAAATTAAAATGAAAACACAACTGTTCAAAATCTTTGGGGCACAGCAAAGGCAGTCCTGAGAAGAAAGTATATAGCAATACAAACCTTTCTCAAGAAACAAGAAAGGTCTCAAATACACAACCTAACCCTACACCTAAAGGAGTTGGAGAAAGAACAACAAAGAAAGCCTAAATCCAGCAGGAGAAGAGAAATAATAAAGATCAGAGCAGAAATCTATGAAATAGAAACCAAAAGAATAGTAGAACAAATAAATGAAAGTAGGAGCTAGTTCTTTGAAAGAATTAATAAGATTGCTAAACCCCTGGCCAGACTTATCAAAAAGCAAAGAGAAAGGACCCAGATTAATAAAATCATGAATGAAAGAGGAGAGATCACAACCAACACCAAAGAAATACAAACAATTATAAGAACATATTATCAGCAACTATACACCAACAAATTTGACAATCTGGAAGAAATGGGTGCATTCCTAGAGACATATAAACTACCACAACTGAACCAGGAAGAAATAGAAAACCTGAATAGACCCATAAACAGTAAGGAGATTGAAGCAGTCATCAAAAATCTCCCAACAAACAGGAACCCAGGGCCAGACAGCTTCTCAGGGGAATTCTACCAAACATTTAAAGAAGAATTAATTCTTATTCTCCTGAAACTGTTCCAAAAAATAGAAATGGAAGGAAAAATTCCAAACTCATTTTATGAGGCCAGCATTATCTTGATTCCAAAACCAGACAAAGATCCCATAAAAAAGGAGAATTACAGACCAATATCCTTAATGAACACAGATGCAAAAATTCTCACCAAAATACTAACCAATAGGATCCAACAGTATATTAAAAGGATTATTCACCATGACCAAGTGGGATTTATAACCGAGCTGCAAGGTTGGTTCAACATCTGCAAGTCAATCAATGTGATAGAATACATTAATAAAAGAAAGAACAAGAACCATATGATAGCCTCAATAGATGCTGAAAAAGCATTTGACAAAGTATAGCATCCTTTCTTGATCAAAACTCTTCAAAGTGTAGGGATAGAGGGTACATACTCAATATCATCAAAGCCTTCTATGAAAAACCCACAATGAATATCATTCTCAATTGGGAAAAACTGAGAGCTTTTCGGCTAAGGTCAGGAACACAGCAGAGATGTCCACTATCACCACTGCTATTCAACATAGTACTAGAAGTCCTGGCCTCAGCAATCAGACAACAAAAAGAAATTAAAGGCATCCAATCGGCAAAGAAGAAGTCAAATTCTCACTCTTTGCAGATGATGTGATACTTTATGTGGAAAACCCAAAAGACTCCACTCCAAAACTGCTGGAACTCATACAGGAATTCAGTAAAGTGCCAGGATATAAAATCAATGCAAAGAAATCAGTTGCATTTCTATACACCAACAACAAGACAGAAGGAAGAGAAACTAAGGAGTCTATCCCATTTACAATTGCACCCAAAACCATAAAATACCTTTGGTTAGGAATAAACATAATCAAAGAGGCAAAGAATCTGTTCTCAGAAAACTATAAAGTACTCATGAAAGAAACTGAGGAAGACACAAAGAAATGGAACAACGTTCGATGTTCATGGATTGGAAGAACAAATTTTGTGAAAATGTCTATAGTACCTAAAGCAATCTACACATTTAATACAATCCGTATCAAAATACCATCAATTTTTTTTTCAAAGAAATGGAACAAATAACCTTAAAATGTATATGGAACCATAAAAGACCCTGAATAGCCAGAGGTATGTTGAAAAAGAAAGCC
Organism: Lontra canadensis; assembly: GCF_010015895.1. NCBI lineage: Eukaryota > Metazoa > Chordata > Mammalia > Carnivora > Mustelidae > Lontra > Lontra canadensis. Next base: position 25,322,991 of record NW_022630997.1, read on the forward strand.
AAAGTTGGTGGCATCACAATTCCAGACTTCAAACTCTACTACAAAGCTATAATCATCAAGGCAGTATGATACTGGCACAAAAACAGACACATAGATCAAAGGAACAGAATAGAGAGCCCAGAAAGAGACCCTCAACTCTATGGTCAACTAATCTTTGACAAAGCAGGAAAGAATGTCCAATGGAAAAAAGACAGTCTCTTCAAAAAAGGGTGTTGGGAAAATTGGACAGCCAAAAGCAGAAAAATGAAACTGGATCATTTCCTTACACCACACACAAAAATAGACTCAAATTGGATGAAAGACTCAAACTGGATGAAAGACATCTACAAAGAGTGAGAGTTTGACTTCTTCTTTGCCAATTCAGATGCCTTTAATTTCTTTTTGTTGTCTGATTGCTAAGGCTAGGACTTCTAGTACTATGTTGAATAGCAGTGGTGATAGTGTGAGACAGGAATCTATCAAAATCCTTGAGGAAAACACAGGCAGCAACCTCTCTGACCTCAGCTGCAGCAACTTCTTCCTAGAAACATTACCAAAGGCCAGGAAAGCAAGGGCAAAAATGAACTATTGGGAGTTCATCAAGATCAAAAGCTTTTTTTTTTTTTAAATTTATTTATTTGACCGAGATCACAAGTAGGCAGAGAGGCAGGCAGAGAGAAAGAGAGGGAAGCAGGCTCTCTGCTGAGCAGAGAGCCCGATGCGGGGCTCGATCCCAGGACCCTGAGATCATGACCTGAGCCGAAGGCAGAGGCTTTAACCCACTGAGCCACCCAAGCGCCCCAAGATCAAAAGCTTTTGCACAGCAAAGCAAACAGTCAACAAAACCAAAAGACAACTGACAGAATGGGAGAAGATAAGGACAAATGACAAATGACATGTCAGATAAAGGGCTAGTATCAAAAATCTATAAAGAACTTATCAAACTCAATGCCCAAAGAACAAATAATCCAATCAAGAAATGGGCAGATGCCATGAGCAGACATTTCTGCAAAGACGACATCCAGATGGCCAACAGACACATGAAAAAGTGCTCCACATCACTTGGCATCAGGGAAATACAAATCTAAACCACAATGAGAAACCATCTCACACCAGTCAGAATGGCTAAAATTAACAGGTCAGGAAATGACAGAAGATGCTGGCGAGGATTCGGAGAAAGGGGAACCCTCCTACACTGTTGGTGGGAATGCAAACTGGTGCAGCCATTCTAGAAAACAGCATGGAGTTTCTTCAAAAGTTGAAAATAGAGGTACCCTACAACCTAGGAATCACACTACTGGGTATTTACCCTAAAGATACAAGAATAGTGATCCAAAGGGGCATGTGCACCCAAATGTTTATAGCAGCAATGTCCACAATAGCCAAACTATGGGAAGAACCTAGATGTCTGTCAACAGATGAATGGATAAAGAAGATGTGAGATATATCTATATCTGTCTCACATCTTCTTTATCTATATATATATAGATAGATCTATCTATCTATCTATATATATATATAATGGAATGCTATGCAGCCATCAAAAGAAATGAAATCTTGCCATTGGCAACTATGTGGATGGAACTAGAGGGTATTATGCTGAGTGGAATAAGTCAATTAGAGAAAAACAATTATCATATGATCTCCCTGATATGAGGAATTTGAGAGGCAGAGTGGGGGGTTTTCAGGATAGGGAAGGAAAAAATGAAACGATGGGATTGGGAGGGAGACAAACCATAAGAGACTCTTAATCTCACAAAACAAACTGAGAGGGTTGCTGGGGGGAGGTGGATTATGGAGAGGGTGGTTGGGTTATGGACACTGCGGAGGGTATGTGCTATGGTGGGTGCTATGAAATGTGTAAGCCTGATGATTCACAGACCTGTACCCCTGGGGAAAATAATACATTATATGTTAATAAAAATAATTTAAAAATTAAAACCTTACATGTAGAAAAAAAAAGAAATTTACTTATTTAAAGTATATGGGAAAAAAAGAAATTTACTTATTTAGGCCTTATTTCAATATGTTAACTATAAAGACAAAGTATTAACAATATTCAACTTGATGTTGGCTTCTCCTTTTTTTTAATCCAAACTTATTCATTATAAGCAGGCCAAGTGATCGGCTACTTTGTTATGACTTCTAGTGTCATTGTGCCCCAGGAAATAACTACTAAAGCAGATAGTACTTTAATTACAAATTACCTCCCTTTTATTTATATCAAACATTAGTTTTTCACTTCAATTCATTCAATTCTGTTTCATCTCAGCTGGAATTGACTCAATTAGAATTTTGAGTATTCTCAGAATTTCTGAGATCTGCCTTCATTCCTTCTTCTGGAAAATTTGAGTTTGCACAAAATAGATCAGAGACGACATAATTATGGCAAGTGTGCTGCCACTCCTCATTCTAGTGTCTGTGCTGACATGGTTAATCAATCATGATCCTTTTTCTCACCAAGTCTTGATCCATCCTAAGACTATTTTTCGAAATACTTCAGAGTAGTCATGATCAATGGATTGGAGTTGGCCTAGCAGAAGCAGCTTAAAGGACCCTGAACAAAGATTCAGGTGGACTTGGCCCAGGTCTTGGCTCTGAAGTTACCAAATATGTGACCTTGAGAAAGTACTTAACCTCATTGGGTCTTAGTCTCTTTTTCTGTTAAAATGGTAATACCAACCCTTAAGTCACAGAGTTCTAGAAAAGATCATCTGAGATCATAGATACTGAACTGCAAATGGCATAAGACTTGATGAACCTGAGTAGCTCTTTCTATGATGATCTCCATAACATTCTGAGATTTACTGATTAGGCCCAGGGGAGGCTTAGCAGGATCCCCATCTAGGACATTTGTTGTCACTGGTGCTCAGAGCCAATTTTCCCTCTGGATCTGGACTCCTTGGTGGCAAGTCTGGCCATGCGACAGGTATTTAAAAACATAGACTCTAAGGTCAGCAATTGTGGGTTTGAATCTCAGATCTCTTTCTTCTTAGCTGTGTAAACAAATTGCTTTAACCCATCAGGCTCTATTTGTCCATCTGTAAAAGAGAGAAAATAATCATATCTGTATTTAAAAATGACTATGAGATTTATATGAACAAATCAAACATTTGTCCCAAAGGGTAGCATATGATGAGTGCTCAGTAAATGGTAATAAATAGGTTAGATTGAGGGAGAGTCCCATTACAGTTCAGAATTTGTCCTAGGTGGAAAATTTCATACCCTATATAGCCCTTCCACAAGACTTTAAAAGCCATTTCTAATCAATTTCATGAACCATGAATTTAAGGGATAGGTTTCCCAGCCTTTCTGGCTTGGAATCCCCTTGAAAAAAATTCAATGGGCTAGACCCTTTACATTCTTCACTTTTGCCTGTCTGTCTCCCCTGACCTTCACTGCAGCTGTTTTCTGCAGCTGAAATTGGTGTCGTCCATTTTGAAGATTTCCTGCAGGTTCTAGAAGGATTCAGTAAAAATAAAATCCCTAAAATGCCATGGAGGAACGCTTGATTAAGCAAAGCTCTTTAATAAAAAAGATATTTTCCCATAGATTGGTTTGAAAGGTTTTTAGCTAGGCTTTAGCTCAAGGAGCACCTTGGAAAAATACTTCTCAGGGGGGTTGAATCTCAGACAAACAAAATCATTCGCTATCCTTCATTCTAAGAAATGAGCAATTGCAGTGTTCTAGAATGTTCCTGGCATTAACCACAGCAAGAAATGAGAGGAATTCTTGACATTTCAGAGCTCTCATGGGGCAAATCTTTGAATATTCTTTTAAAAGGAGGGTGAATTTAAAAAGAAAAAAAAATCTTTCAATAGTTGCATTTTTGTATCTGAGCATTCCTTATCCAGTGGATTTACTCTAATTATCTAAATTGATTCTAGGGAAGATGGTTTCCCCTCCACTAAGGGCACAGCAAAGTGATCATAACAGAGACATGAATGTAAATTGCTTTGGGATGGAAAATCGACGGAACTGTAACAAGTGGCAGCTGCCAACAGAGAGTCTCTGCTGCCTTTTATAAACCAGGGTCTGGCTACATCACTCCGTTTCCTCTGATCTCAGGAGGATGGATATAAGGTGGGCCAGTGTTTGTGACAGGCTGAGTTTCCTGAGCATGGTGCAGGGTGTGAGCATTGCTTGTCTACCATGATCTCAACCCCGACTGAAACCTTTACCATATTTGGGCATCCTTAATGCTCACTCCATCAATAGAAAATGCATCATAGCAGCAGGGGCAGCAGCCAGAGCCAGAGCAAAAGGCAGGAGTAAGGAAGGGAGGGGGACAGAGAGAGGAAGAGAGAGGGGTAGGCAGCCAATGACTGAGAGGAATACACTGAACCCCACACAGAGAAATGCAGAGACAAGACCTACCCACTGGCAGACACACAGGGAATGAAGCGCTGTTAGACTGGAGAGGAGAAAGAGAAAAGAGACTATAAGGAATGACGAAGAGGCAGACAGAGACCCAAGTTAATCTCTCTTTCTCTCTGCAGTTAAATATATAGAGATATATACATATGTTACATATATGTATATGTGTGTGTATGTGTGTGTGGCTAACCCTTTCACATACCGGCCAACCTTGTTAATGACCTAGTAGGGTCTCCAGTCCATGTTCCCACAGTTTGGATGTAGAACTTAAGGCACTAGTGACCTCAACTACATCAAATCCCCTTCAGGTGTGAGAATTTACCTAAGTACCTGACACAGGATCAGGAAGAAAAGGTCCTCTTCTCTTGGAAAGCTATCAGCATGTCTAACCAATTCATTGTCTAATTTACACTTTCCAGAATAAACTCTAGATTAGCATGTACTAGTTCTTAGATTTTCCTTCAATATCCACTCAATTTTCTTCCCTTTACAAGATATCATTTAGAATCCTAGATGCCCAAGGTTGTCCATGGACAACATTTTTCCTCATTAGCTTCTTGCCCCCCTCCCCCCACTGCTGGAGAAGATGAGATCTGTTTAAGAACTAATTGCTTCAGTTCCACATTTTTGCTAGGAATTTCATGTCCCCTATTAGAAGCTCTAAGCAAATCTTCACTCTCTTGCCCAGAATGTGGTAGATATGAATTGAAGTAACTGGTTTTCTTTCCGTCTTTCTTTCCATTTTTGGCAGGAAGGGGTTCAATATCCTGGCATAAATTCCTTTCCTGGATTCATGCCCACAGCCCTGGAAGAGTTCAGCCATCAATTCTCTAAAGTTTGATTGATTTGTCATTTTCTGATGCTGGAATGAGTTTGTTCGGGGAAATTTATGAACACATTACCCTAACTGGCAAGGGCCTTGAGTGCTTGAGGATTTCCTGAAGAGACACTCCAAGAATCTTCTGTGGCTTTTTGTTTTTCCTTAGGATGTGGTGTGATTTTCACGGTCTATTTGTCATAATGCTTCCCTGACGTAAAATACTCATACAGCATAAATAAGCTCTCCCCGAAATACTTTGGATCTTTTCAGTCTGAAAGTCTGAGCTTAAGCTCCCTGCCTTAAATATACTGCAGACAATTTATCCATTGGAAGAGACAGCGAGTTTCTGTCGGGTCCAAACAGTACTTTTTATTATGTGTACCTGTTTTTAGCATGCCTGAGTATACAGATTTGGTCTTTCGATGTTTCCAATGCTATGTTGTTGAATGCATGCACAGTGATGATGCACAGAACTTCTTCTTGGATGTTGTTCATCTCTCTTTCTCCCATTTGGCGCTTTTTGCCTCAGATTTATTGTGTCTGGTACTAATATTGCCCCTTCTGCATACTTTGGTAGCCTTTACATGGCGTCCCTCTGTCCATCCCTTTATTTTCTTCCTCTCAATCTTGTGCTAGCATAAGTGTGTCTCTCATAAATAGCTGATAGCTTGATTTATATTGTTTCACCCTATATAAGAGCATTTGTCTTTTAAAAGAGGCATTGAACTCATTCATATGTATCGATTTGGATGTATATCCGCCACTTTGTTTCATATTTATATCCATTCATCTGCTGATGTGTTTAGCAAATATTTTCTCTGCTTTCTTGTTGTTTCTCAGATATAGAGACTTTGTCCATTGCATCTGAGTTGTGGTTGTAACCCCAGTGGATGTTGATGGACATGCAAATGTACCTTTTGATACCATGCCTTGAAGAAGGAATGCTTGTCTTGAAGTTAAGGATACCCGAACTTGGCAAATCTTCTCGTGGTGACTGCCATCAGGGATATGCTCAGTTCTGATGGGATTTAACTGCAATAAAGGGCCTCTGGACATGGAGTCAGCCTGGGCTTTGAATTTGAACTCTCCTCGCCCCCCAACACGCACACACTCATACGTGCTTGCTATGTGACTGTGGATATTTAATTAACCTCCGCACCCACTGATTTCCCCATCTGTAAAAATCTTACGTTGACTGAGGAGAGACCCTGGAGCAACACGGGGAAGCACGTTCCATAATTCTAGGCTTACTGCAACGTCTTAACAATGTCTCTATAAAAATAAACCTCCATCTCTCTTGGTTTGTGGTGTGTTCCCTTTTCAGAGCTGGGGTCTGGTTGGTATGCAGGGAAAGGAGAAGGCATGTGAGCTATGTTATCTGCTTGTCATCACAAGAGGAGCCAAGTGGCAGGCCATGGGTTGGAGCACTTCCGGAGTACTAGGGTGGGCCTCAGAATTCCTCAGTGAAGACTCTGCGATAAGACAAGGGGCTGGGGAGGGGTGGGAAGGGGGCACTGAATGGCTGGGCTTTTGCTGACCAGGGCCTAGTCCTCGTGCAATGAGAGATGAGGAGGGAACTTGGCTTCTCAGGCCACCAAATAAGGAAGGACATCATCTCTCTCTGCTAGATGTCAGCCACCAGAGCTACTCACCCCACACCATCCAGTGCCCCCTAAACACAGGTTTGAGAAGACCTAGGTCAAGCTCTCAGCTAAGTAGGGAACACATACACCAACAGGTCAAGTATTCCTCTTATTTCTCCCTAAGTGATTTCCAACTTCTCATTTTTTCTCCTTTTCCTTCATTTGCCATACATAACTTACCTAGAAAAGAGAACAGCTGTCCTTCAAAGGCAGGAGTTGCTTTAAGCCTCACCAAGCTCCCCTAACCCTCAGCCCCCTCCCCCACCCCACCGAGTAGGGCTTTGTCCAGGTTGGTGGTTCTGATGGTTACTATCCCAAACTGAGTCCCCAGGGAGCGACCGGCTTGTGCCTCCAGAGGTCATTTCCTTGCCAAACATTCCTTTTCAGTGAGAGGACATCTTCATTCCCTGTAAACAATCAGAGAAGGGTGCCTAGCCCTCTTCCTGGCTCTCCACTGAGTACTGAGCTGATTCCAACCCCAGAGGCGTCAGTCTGCTCTATAAATTCCTTTGTGAAACCTGAGAGCCCCGGCTCCGGCTCTGAAGGAGAGCGAAGATCTTGGAGGGGTTACAGTTTCCCTCCTCCCTAAAAGGTCTGCTTGTGTTGGCAGCAGAAGAGTATGTTTTTCCAAACAGGCTCTTCCCTTTCTTACGTGAATTCAGTTCAGAAAACCCTGCCAGGCTCCTTCTGAGGGGGAGGGGTAAGAACACCTTCCCTTGCAGGTTGACACAGGAAAGGGATGACATGCCTGGGGGCGGGAAGAGGTGGGGGGCGGGTGTTTCTAGTTAAAAGGTCTGAACCTCTTTCTGAAATAGTCACTTAATAGGAGGGCATGGCCCCACTTATCAAGTTTTAGGGAGGATGAAGGCTGGGGTCCTTCGACCTTCACCTGACTTTGTTTTCAGTCCCTCTGGTTTTTGAGGTGGCTTGGGGGTAGAGAAAAGAGGAAGAAAGGAAGGGAAAGGAGGGATGAAGGAAGGAAAGAAAGAAACCTTTAGGTGGTCACCCTTGGGCTCAGCCCCTCTCTAGTCTGCCTCACACCTGAGTCCCCCACCACCCCTAGGGACTCTCCTCCTCCATTAGCCTCCAGGGCCATTTTTGTTCTATTCATCTTTTAGCCATTAGTACACATTCAAAGAGAATTTGGAAATGACGTAAGAAGTCATCAGAAGTCATCAATGTTAGACAACTCATCTTTTGAAAGCAATACACTCTTTTGGTGGCAGGAAAGGAGATTTAATAGAGAAAGAAGTCAGCTGCCCCCTGACCATAAGACTTTCAATTTCACCATTTGCGTGGGGGGCTCTGGGACCTCATGACCCCGGAGGGTCCACACATGCTCACATTTCCCCTGGGATCCTTGGGGTGTGCCTGAGTAGCTGTGTACGGACAGAAGCCCCAGTTTTCTCTTCCTTTTTTTTTTTTTTTTTAAGATTTTATTTATTTATTTGTCAGAGAGAGAGAGAGAGCACAGGCAGACAGAGTGTCAGAGGGAGAAGCAGGCTCCCTGCGGAGCAAGGAGTCCGATGCGGGACTCGATCCCAAGAAGCTGGGATCATGACCTGAGCCGAAGGCAGCCGCTTAACCAACTGAGCCACCCAGGCGTCCCCCAGTTTTCTCTTCTCACCAGAAACATCTCCATGCCATTTCCAGCTCCACGGGTGGCGTTGGTGGGAAATCGGGTCACGGGTAAGCCCTTCAGGCTGAGGGACTCTCTCCCCAACCTGCTGCCTCTCTGGCAGCTCAGAGGCAATGCAGACAGAGGGCTTGGCCAGAGGGGCCCCGGTGCGGGCGTTCCTGCCGCCCGGGTCTGCAAACTGCAGAGGGACAGGCATGACACCCGCAGGCTCCCCGCTTCCGGCCCTTCCCTCCAGCCCCAAGCCCACCGCCTTCTTCGTATTCGCTTTGCATTAGACCCAGGTTTACTGAGTGCCTACTATGTGCCCCGCGTACATCAGTGAAACAAGCAGGCAAACATCCCCTGCTTCATGAAGCTTATGTTCTAGGGTTCCTATTTTACTAAAAAGTTGTAGGTATTTTTTTTTTAAGCTTTTATTTATTTGAGACAGACACAGAGAGAGAGAATATGACTGGATAGAGGGGCAGAGGCAAAGGGAGAAGCGGACTCCCCGCTGAGCAGAGAGCCCAGTGCGGGGCTGGATTCCAGGACCCTGGGATCATGACCTGAGACGAAGGCAGATGCTTAACTGACTGAGCCACCCAGATGCCCCAAGTTGTACTTATTTTAAAGTTTGAAAAGGTACAGAAAAATGGAAAGAACAGCAGTCAGTGAGAACCCCTATACTCTTCACCTAGAGTCAATTGTTAATATTTTATAGTTATGCTCTTTTTCTTTCTCAGTCTTTTCTCTCTAGATACAGATACACACACATAGAGTTTTTCTGTTTGAACCATTTGAAAGCAGGTATCACGACATCCCACCCCAAAATAATTCAGAATATATAAGGACATCCTCCTGCAGTACCTCAAAACCATTATAAAACATAAGAAAACTATTGTTAATAGTGTTTAAAATTCAAGTTGTATTCAAATTTAATTGTTCCCAAAATATATTTTACGGCTTTTATTTTTTAAATTACAAGATCCAACCAAAATCCATGTATTTTGTTCGATTGTTATGTCTCTTTAAGTTTCTTTTAATCTAGAAAAGCCGATTCTTTTTTTTGTTTGGCTTTTCAAGTCATTGACCGATTCGAAGAGCCCAACTGGTTGTTTTGTTGAGGGTCTGACGTTCTGGATTTGTCCAAATGTTGCCTCATGATTGGACTCAGGTTAATCATTTTTGCTAAGGATATTGCATAAGTGATGACATCCACTTCTTATTGCAACACTTTAGGAAATACATGTCAGGTTGTCCTGCAGGAACAGGCTAAATAAACACTGAGTGAATAATTTGCATATAAGATGTATTTTTTCCCAAGGTCTTATAGTCACGACTCTGAAACTGTCACAAGGATGCTTAATTGTTCACTATGACTTCAAAAATACATATGTATGTATATTTACATACATATTCACATAAATCTCAGCCCTAGGATGGTATTCTCAACTCTAGATGGAAATTTGAACAGATGGAAAGTTTTAAAAACTACTGAGACCTGAGCCCTAGTGCTTCTTTTGATAATAAGTTTGGTCACTCCTGAAAATGGTGCTTGCTGGGTCTCCCCATTTTAAAGGTGCTTTTTGCCCCTTATTGTCTAATAAATAATCTCTGTGTGATCCTTTAGTACTATGAGAATATCCTGATGCCCAAAGACCTTTCATAAAATAGTCTTAGCATTCATTGATAATTTTTGCTTGGGTCAATTATTTTACTGGGATGAACTTTCTAATTTTACCCTTCTCTCTACATTAATTAGCTGGCATTCTTCTGTAAAGAAGAGCTTTCCTTTCCCTTCCTTTCTCTATTTACTTGCTTACATATTTATATTAGTTATTTTATTATAAACTTTACAAGGTTTTTTAAAAATTTATTTTAGAGAGAGAGAAAGAGTGCACTGCATGCACATAAGCATGAGTGGGGAGGGGCAGAGGGAAAGAATCTTCTAGCAGGCTCCCCACTGATCATGGAGCCAGATCCCACCACTCATGGCATCATGCGTACCTCCGCAGAAACCAAGAGTCAGAGGCCCAACCAACTGAGCTGCCCAGGAGCTCCATATTTATATTATTTATTTATTTTTTGAGTATCACTATGGACCCAACAGGTCGTTTCATTCGTAAGTTACCATCATTATTCTTTTTCACACTCAGCATACATTAGTCATGAGTACCTGCTTGCTTTCTGACACAGAATATTCTAAGCTCATCTTGTACCTTCCTTGTTCCAAACCTGAAGTCAGCAATTTCCCCAAGGGATAAGAGGCTATATGTATTTTTTAAGTGACAGAGCTATAACCCTCTGTATACAAGGAGACAGAAAACATGAAATAGTACCTGTGTGGGCATTTACTTTGAAGGGAATGGAGCACCAGATATCAGCTAACCTATCTTTGTGAAGAAAAAGTATTCTTTCCCATCCTCATCTGGGAATGAAGGATGGCGTAGAAGTGGAGAGAGCTGGATTTGTACCCCGGCCCTGTATGCGATTTGGGACAAGCCCCTTGACCTCTTCAGGTGTCACTTGCTCCGAGGTGTTTAGTTAGGGGACTGGGCTAGACAATATTGAAGGCTTTTCTACTTTCCAAAATTCAGTATTCAAAAGAACTCAAAAATACCTAGTTAGACGAAGGGTTTTGAGCCAGCAGAAGGGGGGTAGTTCCAGGAGGATTTCAGTGGCTGGAACTTCATCTTTCAGCTCTGTCTCCCTTGATCTAGGAAGACTCACAGTAAAATGTGCTCAGTGGATGTTTTTGTTGGGGATGGCCTTTTCTGAAGCTAGAATGAGACAAACTGACTAAACCGCCAAGACTTAGGTGAGCCACGAGAAGCAATGTTGCGGTGAGATTTCATGCATCAGGATGTTTACAAAGGGAGGTTTTAGTCTTCAAAGTAGAAGGGTCCTGGCTGCCTCAGCTTAGCCCTTCCTAAAGGCCAGTGACTCAGTAACCACTAAGTGCTTTTACTGATTTTTACTAAATTTCTCTGCTTCCCAAAGAACCCATACTTAAGATGTCTTGCAGCACTTTCTTTTTTATTAGGAAACTCCAAACTATACCGAGACATTTTTTTCCAATACCCCTTACCTGAAGTCAGAAATTGCATTTAAAAAATAATTCTTCCCTGCTTTAATAAATTGGCTAAAGAGGTTAAATGCATTTTCCTTCTATGTTTGCAGTCATAGAAGCACTTATCTCTCACCCCAAGTGGATGTCCTATGTAATTGGATGTGAAGTAATTCCAAAGTTGCTTCAAAATCTTTTCAGAGCGTTACTATGACAATTGGACTTTTTTTTTTTTTTCCCAAACTGCTTCAATGCAAACTCTCTACCATGCCCTTGTCCATTCAGTGAAATTTCATTTTATGAAGTAAGTTTAGCTTTTCAGAAACGTTAGGGGCAGGAAGGGGAATCGTTATTCATTCACATTAGCTGATTCTCCTGCACACCCACTCTTCCCGTAGTAAGAGACAGTCCCCTCAACCTTATCACTGGCTCAGAATGTTGATTGTTAAGAGCTCTGTCTTACTAAGACTATGGAAATTAATGCAGGAGCCTAAAAAAGAATCCACTGTTTGGAGAAATAAGACTTTTAATATAAAGTCCCTGACAGCCCTTCCTGTCCATTGATCTGTCCTTTTTCTACTTGGATTCCAGCAAAGGACAGAACTACTGGGGCAGAGATTCTCACATGGGAAGGAGGAGGGAAGAAGCCTTATCAAGATCTCTAAGGTCTGGCGGCGGGGGGCGGGGGGGGTGGGGACGACTTTGGAAAAGCGTATTCAAAATGACTATTGCTTTGATTTGGTTTTGGCGTCAAGTTCCTCTTGACATTCCTATTCTTGTTAACAGAAGGTGTGAGATTTTCATGGTTATCAAATGGGGGTGTGTCTTTAAAATGTCTGGGCTAGTGGAGGCTTTATGGACCATTTCCTCTTTTAGAGGATTTGGAGAATCACCTCTGTCATCTGTATGTAATGCTGCAGTCAGAAATGTTTATTTCTACCTTTTGATTCAGTGGTTTGAAGACCTCCGTAAAATTTTAGGGCCCCAGAGATCATTTCATTCAAAACTCTCCTTAGATAACTGGAGGATTTGAGGTCCTAAGATGTGAGAGGACTTGCTCAACCAGACACAGGGCAGGGCCAGGATTAAAAGGATATCTCAGCTCTATAAAAATGCCTGACACATAGTAAGGCCAAATATTGAATAAATAAAGTGTGTGTGTATGTGTGTGTGTGTGTGTGTGTGTATGTGTATTTTCCATAATCATCATAAAGGCAGAATCTTTAACAATCAAAATTCAGAAACTGGGGTAAGGATAGTTTGACTGCCTCCTATACCTTCAAGAATATATGTACATTTATTTATATACATAGTCACTTTTTTTTTCCCTAAAGATTTATTTATTTGACAGACAGAGATCACAAGTAGGCAAAGAGGCAGGCAGAGAGAGAGGAGGAGGCAGGCTCCCCGCTGAGCAGAGAGCCCGACGTGGGGCTCAATTCCAGGACCCTGGGATCATGACCTGAGCCGAAGGCAGAGACTTTAACCCACTGAGCCACCCAGGCGCCCCTATATACATAGTCACTTAAATCTAGATCCTGTGTTGGTATTCTCAAAGCTGAGTGGAACTTAGAATCAGCTGGAGAATTTTTTTTAAATGCCAATACCTGGAACTTACAGCAAAGGTTCAGATTTTGTTTACCTAGGGTGAGGCTGGAGTATTATCATCTTTTAAAAGCTTCATAGCCAATTCGAAGATGCACCCGGCCTTGAGAACCACTGCCCTGGGAAAGGTTAATTCACATCTGACCTGACCTAACTGGGCATGGTACACTTGTGGTTACTTAAGGTTTATAAGAAGTCTATCAGCTATGCACGTTCTGGAAGAGACTACCACAAGCCCTTTAACCATCTTTAACTCTTACTAGTACTAAAGCATTCTTTATTAATTAGCATTAACAATATTTCAAATTATTTGTCATTGAAAGGAGGATTCAAGATATGTGGTGTGGCTAGAAAAGCATATAACTATACTGCCAGGTATTACTTAAGTATTAAGCCCTACTGTGTGTCAGACATTTTGTTATGCCTGTTGGAGTCCTAAGTCTATAGTGAGTACAAGGACTTTGTCAGATCTCATGTTGGGCCATACATGGAAGGTTCTGTCGCCTGATTAGACCAGAAACTTACCTAAAATTTGCTACTAAGATGTGGTTTCATTGGCCTCAACTCAACCTTTTATGCTGTTTGTCGTATGAGGGCCTAAGATGGGGCCGGTTTCATTGAGTTTATAGAAGAGCCTGTGTGGCTGTGTTTGCCTATTGGCTGACATGGGTTCATATGTGTGGCAAAATTCGGGTTGTGACATGTAATTTACAAGGCACCTGCCATAAGGTGTGGAGGTAAGACCTACTGTCTCACCTACCTCTCCCTCCGGGGGCCATCAATACCTGCAAAAAGAAAGCTTGTGCCCCACTGCTTACAGGCAGTGTGCATGTGCTTTGATTCTAGAGCCCTGGGCAGAAAAGGACTTTAGTCTTACCTTTGTCTCTTGAGAGGAGATGAAGGCAGATACCACCATCCTGCTCAAATAGGTCTCCAGTGTGTTCAGCTTTTCAAATATAGGTTGTTCCGTTCCTGGTAGGTGGGGGTGGGGAAACAACCTTGAACCTTCTTTGCTTCATTTTATGACCTGCCTTTGGCATTTTCAAATGTGTAAACTGAGCCATGGCTTGGCCGTAAGGCTACTTAGATTCCTAGTCAGGCAGAGTCAGCCTCTTCTCTGAGCCAAGGGAGGTGAGTAGCTGCTGGCTCCGGGAAGGCTATGAAGAGGGATGGCAAAATGAGCAATTGAAGTACAACCGCGGAACAAGGTGTCTTCTGAGTCAGAATCTGGCTACGGTCCTTGGAGTCATTCCTTTTAGTATGGAGGTGGGTGTTCTAAGGACACGGAATGTTAATAACAATGAAATGTTATGCGCTATAAGATGTCTTTGATTGGAGCAAATAAAGGGGCCTGTTTTTTTTTTTTTAAAGATTTTATTTATTTATTTGCCAGAGAGAGAGCACAAACAGAGGAAATGACAGGCAGAGGGAGAGAAAGAAGCAGGCTCCAGTTGAGCAGAGAGCCCGATGTGGGACTCGATCCCAGGACCCTGGGACCATGACCTGAGCTGAAGGCAGAGGCATAACCCCCTGAGCCACCCAGGTGCCCCAAGGGGCCTGTTTTGAAAAACAGCCTAAACATCCACAGATGGGACAGTGGGTAAATAAGCAATGGTCTGTCCACACGTGGAAATACATGCGGTTGATTAAAATAATGAAATAGATTGGTCTGTGCTGGTAGAAGACGAGTGCTCAGACACATTATCAGGTGAAAAAAATCAAGTATGAAATCTAAGATTGCAAATAAGCAACATTCTGGGTCTTTTTACTTTTTAACAATGGCATGCAGAGATTACTTACATAGTTAAGAAAATATAATAAGAGAAATATCTTAGTAGAAGTACAGTGAAGTACAAGGTCCCCATATTTGGAAAGATGAGATTGCCCTTGGAGCGGAGCTGCCGCACAATTCCCAGGGTGGGGTCTGGGCACATCTTTGGAACCTGGGGTGACAACAGTTAGTGTTGTGGGCTCTGTTCCTCTGCCTCTCTCTCCAGCTGGAAACAGGGTGCTAATTCTGGTCCCACCGAAATGCAGAAATGCTGTGGAAACTGGGTGAAAGGCTCATGAGGTAACTCCAATAAGACCCAGGAACTATTTCCCTGCTCCCTCTGTCCGCAGACGGCTGATGCTGGGTAAAGAACGGTAGAACCACTGAGAAGCTTTTTTCTCTGAACTCATCTCGGTAAGGCAGGGTTGTGCCTAGTGTGAGAGTAAGATCCAGCCAAATATATACGTTTCAGAACTTCCCCCAGGAGGTGCTTTTACAGGAGGGAAGTTTTTAAAACAAAACAAAACAGAAGAGACAGAACTTCCCTCTAGTTGAGAAGTTCTTTTCTCAATTTTGATAAGAATGATTTGAAAATACAATTTTGTCTTATGCGTTGTCAGGGAGCCAAATGCACCTAGAATCCCTTTTTGAAGCACAGATCCTGTCCTATGTTGTCATGCCTACTGGCCCAGCACGGGGACAGTGGCGCAGAGAGGAGTCCAGCAGGGGCTTTGCTGACCTGACGATCATGGCTGACCTGCCCGGTTCGCTCCTTTTCTCTCAGTTCAGCCCATTCCACGAACTGTCCTCCACTCTCACTCTCTGCAAAATTCCCTTCAAGACTTCCTGGAGGGGCACCTGGGGGGCTCAGTCAGACGGGGGGCTGCCTTTTGATTTCGACTCAGGTCTTGATTTTGGGGTCGTGAGATCAAGCTGGGTATAGAGTCTGCTTGAGATTTTGAGTTCTCGATCTTCCTTTCCCTTTGACCTCTCCCCCTACTCACTCACTCTCACTCTCTCGGTCTCAAAAAACAAAACAAAAAACAAAACAAAACAGACTTTCTGGAGTGTCCCGTACAAAATCAGTCAGGTTTGAGAGGAAAAACTCAGGGAATAGTGGAAGATTAAAGCTTGATGTGCCGTCTTCCACCCACTTCCGCTTGCATTGTTGGTGATCTAAACAATGAGCACCTTTTATCAGTTTTGGTTGGGCCCTGCCCTTGAAAATCTCCTTTGTGCTCTGTGAGCTTCAGCTTCTGTTGGATGGAACCGAAACTCTTCAACCGAGTATCCACCAACCTGCTATGTATCTGCAGCAAGTTACTCACTGTTTCTGGGCCACAACCTCCTGTGTAAAATGAAAGCATGTGGGTCTTGCTTGAACTTTCAAGGCACTGATGGTGGTGGGATTCCATATTCAAGATCCTTAACCTGTGACCCTTCCCCAAAGATGTCTCCTAACACTATTCTTGGTTTGGGTCAAGCCTGGAACAAAAAGCCCTGAGAAATGGTAGGAAAAGCTAAAATGGCCATTTCTCACTTGGATGGAAAAACCAAGGAAGACATAAGAGTTGTGTCTGCCTCAAAGAAAACACCAGGAGATTTGCTTTAAGTAAAACCCCTTTTAGGAAAGAACAGTAGGAGACCAGAACAGATAAAGGAGTTATTAGGAGGGATCTTCTCTGCCAGCGTAGGTAGTCAATGTCTCATTCTGGTGGTTCCAGAAGATGTCCAGGAGCTGATCAGTTTGAGGGGAGAAGAGGATGGCAGCCATGTTGGTGGGGCAGAGTAGTCTTGAGGGGTTACAGATACATAAATTCAACATAACATCCTAACAATCCCCTCCATAAATACTCCCTCTCATTCTCCGCTTTGTTTTTCTTACTGAAAAAACTAAGGTTATAAATGGCTTTGAAGGTACAATCCTAGTCTCTTCCTGAACCGTAAAAAGACCTAAATATTGGAGCTCCTGGGTGGCTCAGTGGGTTAAGCCTCTGCCTTTGGCTCAGGTCATGGTCTCAGGGTCCTGGGATCGACCCCCGCATGGGGCTCTCTGCTCAGCGGGGAGCCTGCTTCTCCCTCTCTCTCTGCCTGCCTCTCTACTTGTGATCTCTCTCTCTGTCAAATAAATAAATAAAATCTTAAAAAAAATAAAGGCCTAAATATTTTTAGATAATTTAACACCTCAGAATGAGAAACCAGAAACTGGGGTAGTCTTCACCCCTCCCCAGAGCAAAGCCCTCTGCCCCTTTAGCAATGTGTCTCAAACCTCGATGCATCAGGATTTTGTGAGTGCTTTGAAAAATACAGATTCCTAGGACCCACCATAAATGGATTCAGAATGCCCCGGAGTGGGCCCAGGAGATCTGCATTTTTGATAAGCTTGCACAGCTGAGTGTTTTAGCGATAGCCTCTGAGAACCTTGGCTCTATGACCCAATCAACACCATGCCGTTTCTAAATAACTGATCTCCTCTAATCTTGGTGGGGACCATTTGTATCAAAGAGGCCCCAGTAAGTATGTCCTTTTAGATGACAGGAAGCGTGTCATGTGCTAATTATGGCCAGTGACACCATAAAATAAAAGTGCATTACTGAATGCTTTCAGTTTCTTATAACGATGGTAAGGTGGCATGTCATGGGGCCTTTTTAGCCCTAGACATCACTCCAGAGAATTCCAAACCGATATAGACAAGGGTCATTAGGACCCGGATCCTTTCCTCTCAGACTGTTTACTGATAGGAATAGGATGTCCTAAAGCAACACTTCCCGCAAGTGAAGTGTTGATAAGTCTGGTTATCAGCAAGATATTACTGGCAGTGTGCTATGCAGGGCATTTACATTTTCTTGATAGGGTTAGTCATATGAAAGCTGGCAAAGAAGGAAAAGGAGCAGCCTGTGGTGCAGTATCAACAGACAGCTGTCCCCTGGCTTCTCGATAAATAGGATGACTTGCATTGCTGAGCGGTGTGGTCACCGCCCAAGGAATGGCCCTCTCACATTTCTTCCTGATTCACACATTCAGGGGGGTTACTTGGCAGCCCCTCCCTCCTCTGCTTCCCAGACACTGAGTCTGGAATGAAAATTCACCTGCCTCTGAGTTGGCCGCGGGTGGGGGCAGGGGTGTTACTTGGGTTCCCAGGTTGGGAGATGACCTCACCCGGCCCTTGCTATATAAGGCGACCGGTGTGGAGGGGCTCCGCAGGGCTGACTCGAGGCATTCGTTCCACAGCAGCAAACACGCAGACGAACCAACCTCAGGCTGACATGATGGTGATGAAAGTGGAAGAGTTGGTACGTAAGACACGTTGTTGTCTCACCGTGAAAACCAGTTTAGTCTTGGTTTTTATATGTCCGAAATGTCCTTCTTCTTCAGGCAAAATGCACAGGTACTCTGATGTTGTCCACAGAACAGGGTTGGCCTAAGTGATGAAATAAGTGAAATTGGGAAAACAAATCTGGCCGTCATGAATGTTCTCTGTATTTCCTATTTATTATCTTCTCCTTTGGTTTTCTTACTAAAGCGTGGATATGAGGATGCCTTAGGGAAGAAGTTCTATGGCTAGAATAGATGTCTGGAAACTTCCACAACTCAAGGCCAAGAGTCAATCAAAAGTACCTGAAATGGAAGAATTTTAAATAATCATGGAGGGGTTGTAGTTTTCTTAGGTGAAGTGTGATTAGGTGGATTAAAAGTGCATTTAAACGTATCAGCCTAAACTCAGCCTTGCTTTACCAAGAGAGGAGGACCATCGTCTGATGGCCTTCCTGGTCTCCTGCAGCAGCAGCATGTCCCAGCCTGAGATCTGAGAGCACAGCACACGGATGTGGCTGTCATCAGGCAGGGAGGACCAGGGACCCCCTGCAACATCGTCTCT
The DNA here is from genome assembly GCF_010015895.1 of Lontra canadensis. Taxonomy (NCBI): domain Eukaryota; kingdom Metazoa; phylum Chordata; class Mammalia; order Carnivora; family Mustelidae; genus Lontra; species Lontra canadensis. The sequence goes on from NW_022630997.1 coordinate 25,341,748, forward strand.
GGAGAATGATCCCAGGGTAGGCCCTGCTACTTCTGACCTACAATTTTTGTTCCCCCCAGGTCACGGGGAAGAATGGCAGTGGGGAGACTGGGGAGTTCCTACCTGAGGATTTCAGAGATGGGCAGTATGAAGCTGCTGTTACTTTAGAGAAGCAAGAGGACCTGAAGACACTTCCAGCCCACTCCCTGAGCCTGGGGGAGCAACAGTGGAAAATTGAGAAAGAGCGAGAGGCAGAGGTAAGGACCTTTCTTGGAATCCACTAGTGTGGGAAGTCAGGGATGGGTAAGAGAAGGAGGTGCCAGGCAGGAAGGAGAAAAGAGAGGAGACAAAATAAATGCAACCACTCCAAAGGTGTTTCTTTGCCAAATTCAAACCCATAAAGAGACAACTTCTATAGGACAGGTTGTAGGAACTAATTCTGTAGCAAGACAATGACTTCTGGATTCTGAATCAATGATTGAAGGTTCTAGGACTACGTTCTGATTTAAAGACTTGGAGAGAGAAACATGACCAGTGAATTTCTGATGTCATACACTGTCTAGTTAATCCAAGGCAAGAGAGACTTTTTCTCAATCACATGGCTTTGGCTGTGTTCATTATCTGTGCTGACAAACTCTGTGGTTTGTCAGTGTGAATTTTCATTCCTTACTAATTGCAGATAAAACATGCCTTAGTTAGCAGTAGTCCCAGGAAAGCCTGCTTCATGAGCCCTGCTCTGCAGGCTGCCTGAAAGAGACTGGCATTGATATTTCAGAACTTAACCCTTATTGTTGGATTCTTTTGAGTTAAATAAAAAAATTCGGCAGAAATCCAGGGTTTGTTTATGGAAATGATGACTCGATGCTCAGTTACAGACTACATCCTAACTCCAATGAGTCAAAGGCTGATGCTACAGGCAAGGGAAGTGAAGATGAAAATGTAGACGCCCAAAATTCTTGAATAAGAAGTCACTAAGTCAAAGTCAACGATTAGTTTTAAAGGTTGTTGTTGTTTTTTGTTTTTTACTGTTTTGCTCCAGCTGTTTCCCCTTGCAGATTTTGTTTAGACACAACCAGAATGCTGGTCACCATGTTTTGAAATATGGATTTCTTTTTTAGCTCAAGAAGAAAAAACTAGAACAAAGATCGAAGCTTGAAAATTTAGAAGACCTTGAAGTCATCATTCAGCTGAAGAAAAGGAAAAAATACAAGAAGACTAAAGTCCCAGCTATAAAGGAACCTGAACCTGAAATCATTGTAAGGACGGTTTGCTTTGGTAGTATTACATGTCTGGCATTAGGCTGCCGGGGAATAAATATCTGTGGAGGGTTTGATCGGATGTCGGAAAGCTCACGGTAACTCCCGCGCTCTGCTCTTGGCTTTAGACGGAACCTGTGGATGTGCCGAGGTTCCTGAAGGCTGCTCTGGAGAATAAACTGCCAGTAGTAGAAAAATTCTTGTCGGACAAGAACAATCCAGATGTCTGTGATGAGGTAACTTCTACAAAGCACTGCAAAATCCAGCTCATTCATTTTGTGCTGTTTCTGCATAACTTCTGCCTTGCTAACATGGTGCCAACAAGCACTCCACCTGGAACAGTCTCTCCAGCTGTTGTCCCAGATGCTGCTAGCATATTAGGGTAGTGCAGCGGTCCAGAACAAAGAGGCTGGATTCATGCTGAGAATTGCAGCATTTTTTGCACTCCCATATTCTTCCAGCTGACTTTTTAGTTTGTCTTTAGCTTTTTATGTTCTTGGGGTAGACTTTTAATAAGGCAGGACCAACAAGTCCCTTTTAGACAGACACACAATAGCATCATCCTTTAAAGAAAAAAAAAAAGATTTTATTTATTAGAGACAGAGAGAGTGAGGGTAAGCACAAGCAGGGGGAGGGAGCATGATGCAGGGTTCGATCCCAGGACCCCGGGATCATGACCTGAGCTGAAAGGAGATGCTTAACCAACTGAGCCACCCAGGCACCCCAATAGCATCATCCTTGATTGGACCTAAACACATCACCACTACTCAGGGACTCTGTGACTCAAGTTCAAGTGCTGGCTCTATCACTATGTGACTATTTGATTTTAGCAGCTACTTTGCATTTCCTAGACTTCTGTTTCCTTGTCTATAAATAGAGGGCACTGGAGTGAACAATGGCAACAGTTGTTCTAGGCCAAATAGTCAATCCATTAATATGAAGTCTTTTTACCAGAAGCACTAATCCTTTTTGTATCCTTTCTCCCCGGAACTGAATGGGGAATCATTTCTGAAGTTGAACTAAAAATGAGTCCCCCATTCTCTTAAAGAATTGAATACTTTTTGATATTCAACCCAGCAACGGGCCCAGATGGGAGAAAACCTTCTGGTCTGCATGGAAATTCTACACAAACAATGAAGGCACAAAAGTCAAGAAAGGGAAATGTCAGTGTTGAGGTAGTTGTGAGCTTGAAGTTCACATCCCTCCACATAGACCACTGAGCACTTAGAAATGTATCTGCAGGAAACTCAAGCCTCAGTTGCAGGATCACTGTTCTAGTTCTGAAATTTTAGTGCATTTGACAATTCTAATTCAAAAAGAAGTACTCGAGTTTCTATCAGTGAGGTTGTAGGAGTCCTCAGCTTCCTACCTCTTAGAAAGGATTTCTGATCATTTTTATATGCATCGCTATCTCTCTTTTTAAATCTCTCTTCTGACAGTATAAACGGACGGCTCTTCACAGAGCATGCTTAGAAGGACATTTGGCAATTGTGGAGAAGTTAATGGAAGCTGGAGCTCAGATCGAATTCCGTGATATGGTAAATATATTTCTTTGTTTGGAAATGAGCCAAAATAAGGAATCCATATGACGCTTGAGAAAACCTATGATGAAAAATGGGGCTGATTGGATTGAAAATTGATCTGAGAAAACCAGGCAAAAGCTCATTTCTCCATACAAAAGGAAGTTGGGAGATGGGGCTAGGTCATGTGGAAAGTATTTTCCATACATACTGAAGAGGAGACGAATGTTCGAGGGAAAAGAAGGAAGTGAAAGCCACTGCATGCAATTCAATATCCCCATCAGAGAGTTGGGTTAGTATCAAGTCAGTAGCATTACTGAGAAGTAATACAGTCAGCACTTGCCTCTTGGTGTCCCTGTCCTTCCATTATACACGGCAGTCTGCTCGTGGCCCCTTGGCAGCCAGCGATGTGTCAGAATTCTCTAGCTGTACACCTTGTATGATAGATGCCATCAGTGAGATCAGGGGCTAAACTGCATATGGAATGAACTGCATCCATGGAAAGTAGCTGCTATTCAGACTTCAATAATTCAACTACTGTGAGTTCTACAAAGACCAGCATACAGCATATTTTATGGACTGAAGATTGAGCTGGGAAAATGCTTTATTTATTTAAATGCAGCTCAATTTGACTTTATAGCAAAGTGGAAGAGGGATATTAAAAAAGTCCAAAGAATTTGAACAAAATTGAACCCTGAAGACAAACACATAGGAAAGAAATAAAAAAAAAAAGTTTGCATGAAAAGACACTAACATTCATGAATGCATGATTTGGAAGGCCAGGAACATGTCAGAGAGGGGAAGAGGGCATCTCCCAAGAGTCAGGGCAGTGTGTGATGACCTCGAGTGGGGACACTTGAGGGACACTGTGTTGGCATAAACAACAGCACAGAACCAACAAGAGATGGGGAAAAAAGCACAGGGACACAGAAAGAGGTGGCAGATCCAGATTAAAATCTCTTGGAAGGGACTACTTTTATTCTGCCAGAATTTTAAAATGCATTTCTCTAGAACTTCTGAGTATATTTGGCAAAAGTGGCTAAAAGTTCCAGGCAGATGTGGGTTTGGATATCTATTCTGATACTTACTAGCTGTTCTTCCTTGGGCAAGAAACTTGACTTTTGGAGACTTGTTTTTCTCATCTGCCAAAGGAGCGCAGTCACACTTACCTCATAACGTTGCTGGGAAGACCAGTCCATCTAAAGTGCACAGCACCTTGTCGGCATGCTGAAATTCTCAATAAACTGTAGTTCTCAGTCATTGTAGTTGTAGTCCGGAGGGGGACACCCCACTGCTACCATGGATGATCTAGCCAGTCTGGTGTTCCCGGGTCTCAGAAACCAAGTATTAACTCCTCGGACCAGTTCTTTACATTAACTCATGTCCTTTTACCTTCTGGTATAGCTTGAATCTACAGCTCTCCACTGGGCAAGCCGTGGAGGAAACCTCGATGTCTTAAAATTGCTACTGAATAAAGGAGCAAAAATCAGTGCTCGGGATAAGGTATTTATTTCCCCCCTCCCCGACTCCTGGACCCCTCTCCCCTCCCTCCTCCTCTCCCAAAGCCACCTCACCATTTGGGTCAGCGGGAAACTTATGCTGTGTGGGGCACCATAGTGGCCACTTGTCCCCCTTGCACATGCCTTGGGGTCTGGGAGAGCCTCTGTCCCTGAGCCCCGCAAATCAGTCGCATTCTTCAATTTCCCAGTTGCTCAGCACAGCGCTGCATGTAGCTGTGAGGACTGGCCACTACGAGTGCGCGGAGCATCTCATTGCCTGTGAGGCGGACCTCAACGCCAAAGACCGAGTGAGTCCCTGGGCCAAGTTCCACCTCCAGCAGCTCCAGCCTCACTTATCTGGAATCACTCCCCAAGCCTGGGCTCTTGTGGGACCCACTTCCTAGCCTCGGGCCCCACTTTAGCCTGTGGTCTCTGCTTCTCTAGGAAGGAGATACCCCTCTGCATGACGCCGTGAGGCTGAACCGTTACAAAATGATCCGACTCCTGATTATGTATGGGGCCGACCTCAACATCAAGAATTGTGTAAGTACCCGAAACAAGCAGCCCCGCTTGTGGGCTTTCTGATGCATGAAAGCATATCTGCTCTTCTTGAAAACGGTCCCATAGTGGTAGGGTTTCAGGGTTGGGGGTGGTCTTGTGATGCTTTAAATGCCCCTGTCTATTCCCCTAATGACATTGCTAGTCCTTGGCAATGACTCGGGTCACCTGTTCAGAGATTGGTGGAGCCATTATGACACAATCACAGTGTCCAGTGATTCTTTTAAGATTTCCTCTTGAAAATATGAGACGGTCAAATTGCTCACCTTCACAAACCTAAGCACTGTCTTCCCTGGACACCCGTGGCTGAGCAAGGCCTGGGATTGTCAGGAATAAAGACAGGCACCATTCCTGAAAGGATTAAATTCCACAGCAGTCAATAGGGCCAAGAGCCAATGAACTGAAATTAATCAATATTGAATCCGAGTAATTCTGAGTAGTCCTCCCCTCCTTACAACAGCAGGACATGCTACCACTTTCTTCCAGGGTTAGCCATGCTTTTGCCTATATTTTTTGAGATAATTTCTATCCATTCTCCACTGTGGTTTATCTGCATATCCCTCAAAATAATTTCCTATATTTAGGCCCTGAAAATGCTCATATAAGTCCCTTCTACAAGTACGTGTTAATTTAGCTTCATCTGCAAGCCAGGGAAGAGAGCCAACTTTTCCTCATGGTCCCAATTCCCAGACAAACATCATCTAATATAAGCTTTAAAAATATCACTGGGAGGAATGGATATAAATTACCAAAGAAATAATTTGAAAGATTTGGTAGAGAACCACTTTACAAAGAAGGAAAACCCCAGTCATCTTCTATTGTGAATAATTTCTTCCCCTTATTGTGTTACTATGAGACTGAGAGGAATATTTTATCATAAAAAACACCCCCTCAAAACTGTCTTGGTCTTAGGAACAAAGGATAAAAGCAATAAACAGAGGCTGCTTGGATGGGAAAGTGTTAATAATAGGATCCCCTCATCCTTCATATTGGGATTGGTCTTATCTAATCATTTAAATAAATTAGCGGGAAAAAAGTAGATTTAATGAAATCTCCCAAACTGCGAAACTATGACAATTATTTTTAGGCAGTAAGACATTACCAGCCCAGAGAACTAGCCTACAGATTTGGGGAGACTGTGTAAGTAGCCAGAAAATCAGGAGATAAATTCTAATAGAGATGAGGTAAAGGAATTCGTGGAAGAATAGCCCAAAATATACCAATGGGGCTCAAGGCTTTGAATTATCAGTTAGAGCCCAACATAAGGGCCCTAGAACTATTAATGTCATTGATCCAATGGCTGGATATTCAAAGACCACTAAGCCACACCATCTTGAGGGGGACTGGAAACATTATTCTGTTGTCCAAAGCTCTGTCACCATGTGTACCGATGAGTGTTTCTCAAGGAACATGCTACAGAGGTAGGGAGTTCCAAAATGAGGGTTACAGGGCCACTAGTTCAAATAAGCACAGGGGCCAGGCAGATCACCTAAATTACATAAATGTTGGCTGCAGGGGTCTGTGCACATAACTTTTAAAGACGGTGGCTCCTCCCCACCCCAGCCCATTGTTGCTCTGTGAAGCCCTAGGTATCATGCTGGCCAACTCTTCTGATTTTCTCAGAGAGTTCACGGATTCAATTGGGAAATCTGCTAATTTCCGACTGTTGCCAATTAATTCCAACTTTTAAGAAATCTGAGTTCTGTCTGGGCCCAAACAAAAGAGGTCTCTAGACTGATTTGCATCTTAAAGCTGCCAGTTCACAGTCTCTGAGTTAAAGAGACTTCCAAAAGAACAGGGGTGGGAAATTTGAAGACTTCTCATATTTAAAGACAAGAATTGAGAGGTGACATGGTATTCATTTTGTAAATGTCTGGAGACCTACGCATAAGTGGAAAAGCATTTTGGTCTCAAAAATTATTAACACGTTGTTGATGTCCCCCCAAGAAAAATGAAATTTCCCAGGAGATCCTAGTGTGAAAACTAGCCCTCTCGGAGCAGTAATAGTTCTACCCAGCACCTGAGGACTTCGCCAAGGTGTCCAAACAGCTCGTTTACCATCATGTTTTATCAGGAATTGTTTTCCCAATCGATAGGAACTGGTTCTTGACCACTTTCTCCCCAGGCCTCTTCTACAGGATACTGGATATATAGAGAGGCATTTTTTAAATTTCAGAGTGACTTGGAATGCTCTTCCCATTTACTGTCTAGGAACTGGGGATTGATTTTTTTTTTTTTTTAACCAATACCTGGGGCAGTCCCACAGGGCGGCGGGGGGGAACCCAACAACAAAACCCCAAAACATTGCTCATCTGAAATGCCATAAAGCATTCCTGTGAGAAACACTGAAGGGCTGATTTGAATATAAACTGCAAATCACTCATAGTGGAAAGCATAAAACAGGTCAACAACACAGACCCATCCATTACCTCATTAAACACACACACACACGATGTGTAGAATTTATAGATGCCTTCCATCTGAAAGTCACATTTCCTTCTGCATTTTGACTAGGCTGGGAAGACCCCAATGGATCTGGTCCTGCACTGGCAGAATGGAACCAAAGCGATATTTGACAGCCTGAAGGAGAACTCCTACAAAACCTCTCGCATAGCCTCCTTCTGAGGGAAATGGCGCCGCTCGCATCCCGTTGTTCTTCACCGGCATTTTGAAGGCAAGGCCCCAAGGGAGAGCAACTAGTCCTAACACCCAGCTCCTATCCACCTGTTGTACAGCTGCACCCAGTGAAGTCTGGAGAAAGCACAGGCATATAGTTAGGGGAATTTCCCTTAGTGAATCTCACCCTATTTATTTTAATTTATTTCTGTTTATTTATTTATTTATTTACTATGATGCCACTGGAAATTCTGATCCTTCACGATGACCCACTTGGTGAGCAAAGCTTCATTTGTATCTAACACTTCGGAGCCTCCCCGTAGATTTGCTCTTGAACCATGTTAACGAGCAATGCTGTTCGTGCCTACTCATGTGCATCTAGTTGGTGGAAGATATTTCAAGGTGTTGTTTTTTTTAAAGGACAAGGGTGATTATTACAGCCTTCTTTTCTCCTGAATTTTTAATGCTGAAGTTTGGGGCAGTGGGAGGCGTGTAGAAACAGGAGGAGAAACTGTCGAATGAGAGGGATTCTGTGAGAAGGACGGTAAAGCCAAGCCGTCAGCCGCCCGGGCCTGGTATTCCTTACCAAGTCACACGTTGTACCAAGGTGAAGAGAATGTCGTGAGTGTAAGTGGCATGTTCGTGGCAGGTGCAGGCCACTGGGCCATGATGAAGTGAATTTGCTGAAAAAAGATGAAAGTGACCACAAAGTGTAAATGTGTAAATGTATATTATGTTGTATGTCTATTTTATATTCATAATAAAAGCAAATTCTAAACCTCTTTCTAAATGCTTCTGGAAGTATGGTGGGAAAGAACCATGTGAAAAAAGATGGAGTTTTTTGTTTTCCAAGTTTTGGGGATTGGAAATGTCCTGTAAAATAGTACCTCTCACAGTATTGACCATGTATGCAGACCACCTGAAGATCTTGCTAAAATGCAGTTTCTGATCCCTCCCATTCGTTGCAGGGGTTGGGTGGGGGGAGGCAGACTCTGCATTTCTGAGAAGCTCCCTGATGATGCAGAGGTGGTGGTACACCAGAAGCACACTTTGAGCAGCAAGGCTGGGAAAACCATCACCAAGATAGAGGAGTTCAAGTTCTTTTGGCCCCAGTGATGGGGAGAAAGAGACCCCTGGTGGGCAAAATGATTACTGCACGTTAAACAAATGATCTTCGACATTCCCATCAGTGCTAATCGGAGACTTAACGATTATTGTGGACACCAGCTGTGTGTCAGAGGCTGCCCACGAGAAAATACACCTGGTTAATGATTTCTGACCTTCAAGGGGAGCCATTTTGTTGCCAGGTGCTAGGCCAGGTGCTAAGACCTGTGATGAGAAAACCAGATTGTCCCTGCCCTGCTTTCCGGGAACAGATGAATATTAAAGAAATAACGTCCGAAATAAATACATAGTAATGATCTGTGGTAAGTCCAATGAAGGGAAAAAAAACAAGAGTGCTATGAGTCTCAGACGCAAAAGCACACTCATTTGAAGGGGAGGGGCAAGGTGGGGAATTCTACAAAGACTTCACTGAGGTGCTGACTTTTTGGGGCAGTCTGAAGGATGAGCTGGAGCTATTCCAGACAGCAGAGAGGCCACCGGAAAGGACATGATCATGGGGAAAGTCTGGCACTTTAGGAAATGTATGAAGGCCAATATAAAACAGTAGCACTGGGGTCCCTCCCTCCAAAACTCTCTCCGGGTGGAAGAACACACACAGCCTCTTGGCTATGCCTCTAACACTGAGAGCATGCGCAGGTATGGTCCCTAAGCAGAAGGTATTCTAGTCAGCTGCTTCAGGACACCTAATTTGTGAGGATGGTTTGAGATATCTTTGAGCCTTTTGTATCTAGTCTCCTAACCTCCCAAGGGCATCAGAAACTTGAGTCCCTCCATTGTCTCCCTCCTGCCAGGGTCCTGGCTCTAACCAGTCATGTCCTTAAGGCTCGGGTCCTCCCACTTCTTCCTCTTAAAGCACCCACGACACAAGTCACATTTTTCTTGCTGGTATTGGCGTCTCCCACAGCACGTTATTAAGTGACCAAGTGACCAAGTTCTCTCTTTATGATGGCTTCCTCAAACTCCCCTCCCCGCAACAGCTGTGAGGGTGCAGAAGACACTTTTGAGTCACCACATGAGATTTCCACCAGCACAAAGGTAGAGGGCGAAGGTACCCCATGAAAGGTACCCCATGAAAGACAACATGGGCTAAGTTCCATTTGAACAAGGCCAACTATGTCACCTCTGCTAATGGAGAAGATAAACACTTCAGGCAAAGCTTTCACCTGTCTCACAGGTGGTCAACTTTAAAGCTCTTTGTCTTGCCACCTGAGCCAACTCTTTGCCCACAATCTGTCTCTCATCTTGGCTCTTCCTCAGTAAAGAGAACGTCCCATTGACCAACAGATGCCTGGTAGTTTTTCTCGCTTCTCTTTTCCTCACTCCTTTATCCCAATCAACCTCCAAGTCTTCTTACCAAGTATCCTCCCTAAGGGGCTCTGCAGTCTGTCCACTTCTCCCATCCCAGGGGCTACTGCCCTAGCTCAGGTGGCCACAGTGTCCTCCCGTTACTCAAATGGCCCTTGCTGGGCTCCTGGCCTCAGGCTCTTTTCCCACCAGTCTGTTAAGGTGCAGTCAGTAATTTATTTTTATTTTTTTAATTAACATATAATGTGTTATTACAGAGTGATTTTTCTAAACTGCACATCTGGCCAAGCCATTCACCTCTTTAAAATTCTTCAGTGGCGGGGTGCCTGGGTGGCTCAGTGGGTTAAAGCCTCTGGCTTCGGCTCAGGTCATGATCCCGGAGTCCTGGGATTAAGCCCTGCATCGGGCTCTCCGCTCAGCCTGCCTCTCTCTGCCTGCCTCTCTGCCTACTTGTGATCTCTGTCAAATAAATAAATAAAATCTTTAAAAAGAATAAATAAAAATAAAAAAATAAGAAAAATTCTTCAGTGCCTTCCCGTTGCCCTCAGGATGAAATGAAAACTCCTTAACATTTTTCAAAAATTCTTGAAATCTGACAGCCTTTAACTCTCTATTCTCATCTATTTCTCATCACTCTCTTCACTAAACTCTGAATTTCGACTCTGTGGACTTCTCAGTTCCTTAAAAAATCCAGGTATTCTTATGTTTCAGTTTATAATGGACCATTTAGTCCTATTATTGGTCGTCTGGGTTGTTTCCTTTTTCCCGTTATTCTAGACATTGTTGCAATGAATATTCTTATCTCAATACCCTTCATACCTAACCAGCTATTTCTGAAGAAACACATTCACAGAAGACTCTGTAAGATTATCAAATTAATCCCCTTCCATTGTTATTCATTTTTTTCCCCAAATTATGAGAATTCTCATCTTATGAATCTTTTCTCTTCCAACCTGATCAGCAAAAGATATATTTGTGGTGAATCTTCCTAATTACTGAAAAAGTTCACCATCTTTGTTTTTGGAACATTTTTTGGATCCATCTTTATTGCCCAGTTTCTATTATGTCAGGTTCCTTGGAAGCAGAACCTGAAATGAGGATTCTTGTGTTAGTGATTTATTGAGCGCGCTCTATAAGGCGATGAGGAAAACAGAACAGGGCAGAAGAAACAGGCAAAGATGTGCTTTCAGGAAGAGTCTCTCCTCAGCCTTATCCCAGCTCAGGAGCATCAATCACGCTGCGGAGGCCAGAAGGCCAGGTGATAATGTCCTGCATCAGGCACAAGCCACGGGCCGAAATGGGTTGGGGGTGGGGGGTGGGGAGGTAAAGCTTCCCAGGCCTCTTTGGGTAAGGTTGAGTTCCATCAGCCCAGGGCAGTGCTCTGGGGAGAGTGAAGAGAAACCATGAGTGCTCACATTTGAATCAGCTGGAGAAAGGGTACACCAGCCTGGTGAAAGGGATTTGGTGGACACTAACAGCATTTACCAAATTGCATATGTTTTTATTTGTTTTTTAGATCAGTGGGCGGGGGTGGGCAAAGTGAGGAAAGAATCTCAAGCAGGCTCCACGTCCAGTGTGGAGCCTGACACGGGGCTCAAGCTCACCACCTTGAGATCATGACCTGAGCCCAAATCAAGAGTGGAACACCCAACTGACTGAGCCATCTAGACACCCCTCAAATTGCGTATGTTTTTAAAAACAATTTTCTAAAGTTCTACTAAGGATGCTAAACTCCTCTGCTCTATAAGATGCCTCATAAATCTACTCTCTTAGTTGTACTTTTCTAACAGAACATTATTTTTATAGAGGCAAATTAATTTTCATGTTTTCTGGCTTTAACGACCACATTTATGTTTTTTCCAACCCAAGGTTATTTTAGACAAAAAATGTACCTACCTTTTCTTTAATATTTTATAAACTTTAAAAAAATTTAATTCTTTAATCCATTTGAATTTAGTGTACATTGGGTAGAAGATAAGGATTAGACTCATTTTTATTCCTAAATGATAGAACAATAGCTAATACTTAGTAGGTACGTTCTGTAGGACTAGTCCTTCTTTGAGCCTCCTACAAATATGAATCTGCTTAACCCTTGCAGTAGTGCCATCGGTAGGGAGAAAAGAAGAAAGTGAGTCACAGAGTGATTATGAAATTTGTTCAAGGTCACAGGTACGGAGTACTGGCAGGTTCAGATTTTAATATGCAGAGTCTTTAGTCTTTGCACTTACTTTGTTTGCTGTACTGCCTTTCCTGCATAGCTAACCAGTTATTCCAACACCACTGAATTGAGAAATCCACAACTTCTTGTAAATGGGAGTTGTTCTGGACCCCCAAGTCTTTCACTCATCTATATGAATTTCTGCACCAGTTACACAGTTTTAGTTACCAGAGTCCTGTTGTACTCTGTAATACTGGATGTACAAGCCCCTTCCACTGGTGTTTTTTTCTGGAAGACTGTATTTATTTATTTGAGAGAGCAGAGAGAGAGACAGAGAGCAAGAATAGCAAGGAGGGGCAGAGGGAGAGGGAGAGGGAGAAGCAGACTCCCCATTGCACAAGGAGTCCAGATGGGGGCTCAATCCCAGGACCCGGGGATCACAATCTGAGCCAAAGGCAGATGCTTAACTCACTGAGCCACTCAGGTTCACCCCCCCATTATTTTTCTATGAATTTTTGTAGGTATTTTATTTATTCTTTCAAATCCATATATACAAGGAGACCAACATATGTGGATGGTTTTAAATTTTGTTAAATTTATAATTTGGGGGAAAATCTGATGAACAATGTTTCATCAAAAAACAAAAACAAAAACAAAAAACAAAACCCAGAGTGTCTTCCAGTCTTTAATTTCCCTTTAAAGAGTTTTCTTCATAGAGGACCTATGTGTTTCTTAATTTATATCTTTGGAATAGTACCATCTTTTAAAATGACATTTTTTTTTTTTAAAGATTTTATTTATTTATTTGAGAGAGAGGCAGTGAGAGAGAGCATGAGCGAGGAGGTCAGAGGGAGAAGCGGACTCCCCATGGAGCTGGGAGCCCGATGCGGGACTCGATCCCGGGACTCCGGGATCATGACCTGAGCCGAAAGCAGTCGTCCAACCAACTGAGCCACCCAGGCGTCCCTTAAAATGACATTTTATAGCAACTTACTATTAACCAAACAATTACCTTTTGTGTCTTTAGCTTGTAACTGACCACAGTGCAGAACTTTTCTTTAAGGTACTGACATTTTGTTGCAGGAAGTCAGTAATGCATCATGTTCTAACAAAGATAAATATTAGAAGGAAACCTGCCTGCCACTCTCCACTGAGGACCAGCCATCATGCCCACCTATTCTGAATAGGATAAGTGTCTGTTCATAAACTGAAAGAAAGGCACATCTGCAAATATGTAGCAAAGATACATAAACGAAGGAGCACCTGTATTTCTAAGCTTTTCCCAGTTGCTTCCCTTTTGAAGAGGCCAGACTCATCTGCAATAATTTTACTTCCTAATGTAACAGAGGCCCTCGCTATTATATCTGATGCAAGTGAGGCAAATCTACACATAATATAACCAGTTGATTGAAACAGTAGACCAAGGTGGGACCCCAAAAAAAGATGACCATATTCCCCCTTAAATATTTTGAGTTTAAAATCTATAAATGCACACTCCTGTGCCGATCTTGGGATTATGGACCCTCCGATGGGACACCTACAGTTGTCTTTGATTGAGTTCCTGTCTCTTTAAGGAAGAAAGACAACTTAAGACTTGAGTGAAGCAATCCAAGTGTGGAATTTTTACTGGATCCCCCCAAAATCTTGGTTGTCCTGTTCACACCTATTGTGACAGGTTTTTTTTTTTTTTTTTAAATGGCTCATCTTTTCAAGCCTTTCAAAAGCATAAACTTGGATTTCCTGGGAATTCCTTTTTTGTGCTTCATAGTGCAACAGTTTTCATAATATTTAGTTAATATATATGTAACTTTACAATGCTAACCACAATGGCATCAACAGACTGGTGAATAAACATACATTAACCATTGGTGAATCCAAGTGGGGTGAGGGCAGAAGCAAGAGGGCACTTGAGGAGTGGTGGACTCCTGCGTGGGCTTGGCAGCGACGGTGGCATCAGCATCATTTTACGGAGGGAATGGAGTTGGCTAATCCATCAAATTGCTCAAGTAGAAGTCAGACAAGAATGTTTTTAGAGCCACCATGTTCAATACATACAGTATGTAAACATATGTGTGTGTGTATGTGATATATTCTATTTGTAAACGTTTGCCATGGGTTTTTATAATTTTTAAGACCAGGAGTGGATTTTAAGTTTTATCAAATGTCTTATCCATTAAAATGATTCTGATTTTTCTAATTTGATTGATAAATAAATATGATAAAGTACAGTACATTAAAAAGAACTGAAACATCCTTACATTCCTAGAATAAATCTCACTTGTCAGGCATACTGTTTTAATGGTCTCACTTTACCAATATTTTACCTAAGCAACTGTATCCCTAAGTGAGACTAATACACAGCTCTTTTAAAAAATTATCTTTTCTCTCTCAGAATGGTGCCTTTTTCTCACTGAAACGATTCTTTATATCAACATAACGTGAATACAGATATTTGCAAAAAAGGCCATTTCCATTTATTTTAATGATTCTGCTACTTTAAAAAAAATCATTTCCAAAGTTGGTTGAGTACAATGGTTTGATATTTTTAATACTGCTATTACAAAAATCAGTATTAGGTTTTCAGGGACTTCCAACTCAAAGGAGGGAATTCTATTTCAAGAATATCATGAAGGTAAGCAGCAAAGGAAGAGCCACATGTAATTTTACATGCACTTGCTCTCTCCTTCCACAAAATTTATAGCAATTCCTTTCAGAAAGAACTTTGACTTGATGAATACAAAGAGAGAGGTTTACAACAAAAATAAATCACCTAAAGGCCAATCCCTTGGTATGCCTTAATAGGCCTCAAAATAACCCCTTTTTGAAGAGTAAGATTAAAAAATAATAAGTCATGTATATCCAGTAAAGCAGCAAAGCATGTATTTTTAAATGAAGAAGAAACATTTTAAAGAGTCTCCTGAAATACGGAAACATCTTATTCAATTATACCTGCTGTTTTATTCTTAACACAAAAAATAAATAAACTCGTCTCTGATTTTTCTCTTAAGGTGTATCTAAATTCATTAAGTGGGCAGTCTTTTTTTTTTTTTTACTGTTTCACTAGGTTTTGTTACTTTAACGGCTTGAATACAGAATTGTTTTTATAGATTACTGATTTCTAGTTCCAAATGAAAACAGTAAATCATAAAGGTTCTATTGCGGCTGATGGACTATCAAAGGGAAGAAGGGAGTGTTGACAGAGACTGGGGATTCTTTTCAGCTCTCACACTTGGCTTTCTTGCAAGCTGGAAGAGAATCATCATCTGCTTCTGATGGTCGAGGTTTCTTCACTGTGGAAATAATTCCAAAAGCAGTTTTTCTAGTTTCTATAAAACAAACAGGGAAACCATAGGCCTTAAGTTAAGACCTGATTTAAAAAGATGTGGTTTAACAAGTATCACCATGTTACTTTGACTTAACAACATTAGTAAATAATAAAGCCAGAATAACTGCTATTGATACTGATGTCATTCACTGTTAGTACTTTGTCTTCCCCAATGGATACAAATACCAGTATATTATTTACATCTAATTCATTCTAAAGGGATTACTCAAGAGTAAAACTGCAGGACAGGTTCTCTCCAAAGGTCTGTCCATGGTACCTTAGGCAGCCAGGGACCAAGTCCCAGACTTTGGTGCAGCAGATGTTTTAAGTACGGTAGAAAGGCACACGAATCAAGACAGCCTGGTCAACAGTCAACTGTGTTCCTCCCATGGTGATGACATGTGCTTACTTCATTTTACAGCATGTACCGTATCTGGGTCCCTCACTAGGTCATCTATGTACCTCTGACGAATAAGTCGTATTGTATTAACACCCAGCAATGCCTGGTTATCTAACAGGTGTTCAATAAATACCTGTTGAGTGAATGAAAAAAATCAAACTCACACATTTATTGACCTCTCATATACTGAGGACAATGGATAAAGAATGGGAATTGTGAGATGTCAGGTCAGGCTGGCAGCAGAGTTCAACTTAAATCTATCCAATTTTAGCTAAAAATGTACTACTGGGCCAGGCCCTGTGTCATCTATAAAGGGTACTGAGATGCCTACCACAGAGATAAAAGAATGTGAGGGGCAAATGTAATGGGAATGGAGGCACCCATAAGAAGAAACTCTGCCTGGATGAATCAGGAAGGTATCATAACAGAAGTAACACTAGGAATACAGAAAAAGAAAAAGATGGGATTCCTTTGCAAAGACATGCAGGAAAAGGTAAGAAGAACCTAGTATGTTTAGGGGACAATAAGCTGGTGTGAAGGAGGAATGTGAAAAATTTATGGGGAAATGGGGCTTGATGGGTAAACTTAAGGCCATAACGCCTTGAAAAGATCCAAATTTAGTCCTTATGAAATAAGGACTAGGGAGGAGAGAGAAGGAGAGATCCACTGGCTACAAAGAAGACAGAATCAAAAGAACTTTGATGAACATAAATTCAGTTAAGATTTCTTGTTTCAAGTAATAAAAGTAAAGTCAATTCTAGAGTTACATAGGCATGACCTTCTCACTTATCAGGATTAATTTACCAAGTTTACTGAATCTTTGCCAATTATTTAAAGCATTCTAATTTGTAAAAGGACAAACTTCTCTCAAGATCATTAAAATGCCAACTTCCTCTGTCCCTTCTCTACAACCTCCTTAGAATTGCTATTCACTGGTTTCTGGAACCCTGAATGGCCCACCTAATCCTGATTCCCTATAGAGAGCCTTCCAGTGTTGAATGGCAGCTATTACATGTCCTAAGTCTTCCGTTTCCAGATATCCATTTCAGCACTGCTTTCTACCATTTCATGTTAAGGTTTCCAGACCCTCTAAGAACCTAGCAACCGTCTTCT
The DNA here is from genome assembly GCF_010015895.1 of Lontra canadensis. Classification (NCBI taxonomy): domain Eukaryota; kingdom Metazoa; phylum Chordata; class Mammalia; order Carnivora; family Mustelidae; genus Lontra; species Lontra canadensis. The sequence goes on from NW_022630997.1 coordinate 25,358,602, forward strand.
GGTAGTGCTCCCGTGCACTGCTGTCCTTCTGTAAAGGGGCACTCGGGATAATACACATGCCAGCTGAGACTTCATCAACGCAGAGGGTAATAATAGTGAGACTCTGAATCCCCTTGCTTCAGATTCCTTTATTTCTTCTAGTGTAACCTGAGGCTGAATTCACAATCTTAGGAACCCACCACAGTGCAGTCTAATATTGATCCCAATGTCAACTAAAAGCAGGGTAACTGTAATGTATCCTCCAGATGTGCTATTAATTCTGCAGGGACAGCAGCCATAAACCAGGACTCTCACACAGTGGGAGGGTAATGCTACCTAAGTCCATAAGGCTTCCTTTAGTTTAGCTTCATAAAAGCCTAGCTTTACACATATCCTCTGCTGAACAGCTGAGTTTTTTTAAGTCAAGTGCAGAACTTCATATTTTTCCCATTAATTTTCTTATTTAGCTTCCTTTTCATATTTTAGAACACCAATTGTTCTATTTTGGAACACCAATGGTTATCCAAAATCTTGATGACTCCTTATGTTCATTTAAAACAGACAAAAATAATGGCAGAACAACCAAAGCACAAACCCATATTTCTTAATTTCAAGACAATCTTGATAAAGTCCTAATGAATCTGGCCATTCCCAGAGCTTATGTGATAGGGTCTAGCCTACATAATACAATTATCTCAAACTAAAAATGTTGAAAACAGAAGCAAAATCATCTAATTTACAGTAAGTCAATACAGGAATCAGTTCTCCCAAGTGGGGATCAGATCATTAAAATCTAGACACAACACACAAGGCCTCAATAATTCACCTATTCATATGCCAAATAACCTAGTCTACATGTAGCCCTATTCTGAAGTTTAAATTTATCTAGGTGATATCAAGCGAACTGCTTCGTGACCACTACTACTAGCGCTAAAAATCACAGGGAGAACAAAGATAAAACAGATCGAAAGTATAAATACTTTTCTTTTTTTTTTTAAAAGGGAAGGAAGAGAAACAGTATGTTTTGAAAAGTTTATTTACTTGAGAGCACACGTGTGTGCAGGAGGGGCAGAGGGAGAGGGACAAACTGACTCTGTGCTGAGCACAACGCCTAACGTGGGGCTCGATCCCACAAACCTGGGATCAAGACCTGAGCCAAAATCAAGAGTTGGGACATTTAACTGACTGAGCCACCCAGGCGCCTCTAAATTTTTTTCTTTTTAAAAAACCTCATCTTCGGGGCACCTGGGTGGCTCAGAGGGTTAAGCCTCTGCCTTCGGCTCAGGTCATGATCTCAGGGTCCTGGGATCCAGCCCTGCATCGGGCTCTCTGCTCAGCGGGGAGCCTGCTTCCCCCCTCTCTCTGCCTGCCTCTCTGCCTATCTGTGATCTCTGTTTGTCAAATAAAAAAAAAAAATCTTTATAAAGAAACAAAAAAAAACAAAAAACACCCTCATCTTCATTCTCTAAAGTCCTGGCATAGCAAATACTTCTGGTTTAATTTTTATCATCTGATGAATATGAAGTTCAGTGGCTGCAAATAGTGGAATTAAGGTGAGGAGGTAGGTTTATGTAAATGAAATGTGAGTAAAAGATATACAGTCTGCACACAGTTAAGCATGAAAAAAAATGAGAAAAAGGATCATGAGTTGTATTAAATATGAAAAGACACTATTTGAGTTTTTTAGTTGGGTTTTTAAAATGTATTTGCTGTTTCTGTGCTCCTAATAAATGGTTTAACATCAATTTTTTCACATTTCAGTTCTTGCAAACAATGACTTCAAAAGGGGAAGCATGCCTCTCTGGAGAGGAGGGAGGAGGAAGGTAGACAGGCCCAAACATGTGGAGCTTGGAAGACACATTCAGTACTCAGTTTTGTAACACAGACCACATTCGGTCCACAGAGTACACAAAGTCAAGTCTGAAGCAAAGGGTGAGAAGCATTGGTGGGTAAAGTTAAAACAGGCTGAGCAAAGATGAGCCTAAAGGAGGTTTGCAGAGCAGGATAGTAAAAGTAAATAGGCTCCATCGTCTGATTAAAAAAGACTGGCTTGGGGTGCCTGGGTGGCTAAGTGGGTTAGGCCTCTGAGGTCATGATCTCAGGGTCCTGGGATCGAGCCCCGCATCAGGCTCTCTGCTTAGCAGGGAGCCTGCTACCCACCCCCTCTCCCCGCCCCAGCGTGCCTCTCTGCCTACTTGTTATCTCTGTCAAATAAATAAAAATCTTTAAAAAATAAAACAATAAAAAAAATTAAAAAAGACTGGCTCCTAACATGAGCATTTGGTGTTTTTATTGGAAGAACTTGCTCACCTCCGTGCAGAAGCACCGCTCGGCAGTTGGTGGACACGGCGGCCTTGGCGTCACTTTCAGACAGCCCAAACAGTAGTCCTCTGGCGGGCCCATTAAAGCTTTCAACCCAGCGTCAGCCAAGGACAGGAGACTAACAGAAACCCAACTGCCAACCCCGGCTCCCCTGGCCACACCAAGAGGGACTTTCACTCTCCAGCAGTTCTAGCCTGAATGCAACGGGCATCTGTGAAGAGACTCAATCTAAGCTTTTATGATATAGAGTCCCTTCTTCCCCTTTTTCTATTTCACCCTTAACGCAGGAAACAAAAGGATGAAGCTCTCTACAACCTATGTAATTTATTTTTGAAATTTTACATCGGTAAACTCACAGTAAAAGGTTAAACTATAATATCACATCAATTTCCAAATTTCCTACATTTCAACAGCTTCCAACTCAGAAAAGGATACAAGTTTGCCACATCGTATGGGCCTCTTATTTCTAAAGGCTAAAATAAAGTGAACAAAAAAAAAGACAGGAGAGAAGTTATTCATAGTATTTCAATGACTTCATTTGCAGTAAATTAATAGGATGCTTAAATATCCAAAAACTAAAGGAGTTAGCCACATCAATTTAAGTCCTTACAATTTTGATGGTTTTCTTAAGTTTCCAAAAGTTTCTAAAAGAACCCTGAAAGCATTCTGTAACAGCATAAAGAAAAAAACTTCACATAAACAAAACCTGCATCCCAGAAGAAGTGGGGATACATTTTACTCTTCAACAACCGCAATGAGCACAGGCAATTCAAAATGCAAATATGCAATAAGCATTCATTACATTACTATTAATTTTTCCTCTAGAAACACGTTTCAAAGTTTTATAACTTGAAAAGACTTACCCTTTCTGCAGCACTAGACACAATCACATTCTGCCAAAGAGAAAGTGTTCAGTATTAATTTCAGATAAATGAAAAAAAAAAATGGAAAAGTCTTCTAATACAAATAACCAGTTATCACTTGCTAACATTTAAGTTTCTACAAATACCATTCTTCTAAAGATAAGGTAAAGAATCAAAGTCAAAGAAAGACCTTAGGATCAAGAGCAGCCTACAAGACAAGAAACAGAGTAAGCCTTCCCACTGGATCTTACAAAAGGTGAATTCATTTAAAAAACTACTTGAAAAAGTCATATAATCTTAATTCAACTAACTGATGACAAACAATTGTTATCCAGACCATTCTTTTCACAGTAGGGGAACTTCAAATTCCTTATTAGTAGATAAAGGGTTTCAACACATCTTCCTCCCCCACCCTGCCATTCTTCTTCCTTTGGTATTTCTCCTTCCCTTAAAACTTGCAGGGTTCACTGACATGGGAGAATTTGTTTCCCGGCTTCGAGAACTTTCTGCTTTAGGGAAAAGGAATCAGTTAAACAATTCCAGTATATTAATAATAAGAATAAACTGCTGGATTTGAAAAACACCTTGAAATTTGGGACCCATACCTTTCCTTTGCAGACCTGCATCAAATTGAGGGCATTGGAAATTGTGTACCTTCTCATTGTGGAATCTTTGATAGCAGGGCTGTAGATGAGTTCAAAGCCCACGCCTCGGTCAATTGCCTTCACAGGAGATAAAGGAAATAAACTGTCAAGGAGAAACACACACTGTCCTACTTTCTTTTCACTAAGAATCTCCCTCACCTCCCTCCTCAACGTCACCTTAGACCTCCCACATGCCAAGGTACAGCTTGAAACAAAGGCAGATTCATGCCTGAATGGCACCATCCGCAGGAGAAGGCCGATGTTTGGCTCTATCTGATCAATAGTGGATCTTAGCTGTGGGGAAGCTGACTTTATATAAATAGGAATCGTGAGGCAGCTACAGAGAGCAAAGTCCCAGTGGGGTGGCAAATGGGCTATTCCTCCACGAACTATTAAAAGGAAGATGGAGATGTGCTCCCTACACTTCCAGTAAACTGTTTGCAAACACAGAAAACAACAACAAAAATTAATTGGACCCAACAATGTAAGAGACAAAGAAATGAAGAGCTGAAAAATGCTTGAAGAACAGGGGTGGGAAGGCCCCTCAGGTGAGTCAATTATTACATATGTTGAATGAAGGAAGTATCGTGTCAAGTGCATGCTAAGAGTCTTATGTGTGTATTTAACCCTAATGACACCTTTATGAGGCACTGTGACAGAGACTGCTAACTGACCCCAATATCTGTTCTCCCCTTGTCCTTTACTAGAGTCCTGAGTTCTGGCTGGGCTCAGGCATGGAAGAAGCCTGGGCTCTTAACTATTTTGCCCAGCTCACCTCACCAGACAAGCTTAGTCTTTTACATGAGAAAAAGAAACTTCTTTCCTACTTAAGGCATTCTTAATAGCTGGGCATCCAGAAGTAAGAAAACAGCCTGGAAGGGGTGGAAACAGAACTGAAATCCACCACTACGCTGTCCATCTTTTCTGATGACCAGCTCTGTATCTTCATTCATTCACGACAGGTGTGTGTTCAGCCAACTATGTGTGGGAATGGTGAGCAAACGCTGACATGGTTCCTCCCTTTTCAGACCTTTTACTCTAAGGGGACTACCAAATAATTAGCAAAAAACCTAACACTTCAACTGTGGAAAGTGCTATCAAGAAGTTTAGGAGTAGATGACGAAGGAACTGAGTAAACAGGCATTTTCAGAGGGAGGAGTACACGGAAAGGCTTTGGCGTTGGAGGGAATGTGGGAGCACAGAGAGGAGGTAATGGCTGGGGACAAGAGTGAGGGGGCCCCCTGTGGTGGGAATAGAGGCTAAGGAGGGTGGGAAGGGCCAACTGTGCCAGTCTCTAGGACTGCAGGCACACTCATCTTAGCAGTGGGAAGCACCTGAAGGATGCTAGCTGGTTGCAGTGCTCTTCTGAACGAACAATAGAAGGACGGCAGGCACAAACTGGGCAACCCCTGGCAAGTGAGTTTCTATTACCCAGAGGATGAGCTGGGAGTGGTCAGCTATGGCCACGGGAGGTCTACTTCTTAATGTTCACAAGGAACGGAAAAACGGGTCTTCCAGAACTGGCAGCCCACCTTAAACTAATTCAGGTGCACATGGAAGGCCCCTACTTTCCCTCCCTGAACCGAGACTCCCTTTTTCCTATCCCCTAATCCTCCCTTCATTAACTTTTCCTCTTGCCTTAAGGTTCTGAGATTTTAATTGTAGAATTCCTTACATATCTGATATTAGTTAAAATTTACATGGGATTTTCCATATTGCAACCTTCCCTGACAACTTCTTCCCACCTCTAAACCTTGGGCTTGTGTTGATTATTTCTGGGAATGGTGTCTGTGATGATACTCTTTGTGCCAAAGTTAAATGTGCACCTCGGTCTCCCTGCCTGTCTTGTACACAGCTGGAGAGCAGCGTCATGATTATTTCTTTGTAAGAAATAACTCCCTTTTATGCAAAAAGTGTTAAATGTATTTATATTCTGAGTAGATAAATAGTAGCTTATAGGAAAGAGGTTATGTAATGCTGCTGCTCACCACAGATTATTCATGTAAAAGGAACCAGGATAAAACTGGCGAATTATTCAACAGTTAAACCACAACACTTCCTTTAGCCAGATTCTCAACTATTTCCTTGGCTACTTCTCTTACCAAAATTACTAATTAGTCAAAGAAGCTGACATTTTTTCTTCATCCTGCTATTTGCTGAACTAAAACACAAGGCAGTAGGATGGAGAAGGGGAGATGTGGATGATACACAGACCTGGGGGACCAGGTCATAAAGTATCCCTAACTGTATCTAAAATTTTAGCCCCCTCTGGGGATGAGATCAAAATAAAAACTCTCTTTCACAGGGGGAGAGAGCAAAGACAATAATCAGCTTAATTAGTCTTTAAGAAAAAAGTTCTGATTTTGTTCTTAGTACATTAATCAAGTTCACTTTTAAACAGCTAAGAAAAGTCTGAGACAGAGAAATTATACATAATGTGCTATTGAAGGTTGTGAGTATTTCTTACTATTTTTCAAAATTTTCAATGGATAAAATATAGACTCATTACCTGGGCCTGTTTCTAAGACCATTCTAATGTAAATTGCCTTAAGCTTGTCAAATGATTGTTCTTAACAGCCTCTTCATAAAGCATGACAGTGCCTGCCTGATTGGCTTTTGTTCGCATCCTGACCAAGGTTCTGGAATAGGCAGATGATCAGATTTCTTTACGAATGAGAAGTTAACAGTCATAATGACGCTATAAAGGGCAGGTGTGTGATACGTGAATCAAGAAAAAACTGGTGGTAAAATTCCCAAAACTAAGCAAAGCTGAAGATGACAGGAAGAAAATAGAGAGTTGATTACCAGGCCAATATACAGATTCTCTGGTAATTTCATAAAAATTCTTTACTGAGTTCAAAAGGATTCAACACCCTTTGGTGTAACATTATTTAAGGTAATTTGTTCATCTAATTCACTAATGAAAGTAACATAAAAAAACAATAAAAAGTTTTACTTGTATGTCTGCTCCCATCTGCCCCATTCCCACCTCTTGTAATTACTTCTATTAATTTCTGTGTCTTCTTCCAGAGTGTCTTCATACAAACATAAGTAAATATGAATACATATTATTTTTCCTCTTTCTTACCCAAAAGGTAGCACACCATATTCTTGTTCTGACTCGAGGGCTTTTCTATGTCAGCTCCTAACTCCTGAATTCTGTCTTATAGCGGCACAGTGTTTCACTGGAGAGATACAGAGGCGTGTAATTAACCACGCCTCCATCAAGAGACTTTGGGCTGTTTCAATCTATCTGTAGAATAAACACTCAAGCTGGGTATTACGGGTTGAACTGTGTCCCCCCTCCCCACCCACCTGAAAGGTATGCTAAAGTCCTAACCCTCAGTGCATCAGAATGTGACCTTACTTGGAAACAAGGTTGTTGCGGATGTAATTAGTTAAGATGAGGTCACTGGTCTAAGATACACCCCTGATCCCAAGACTGGGGTCCTTACAACATGACAACCACATAAAGACACAGACACACAGGCAGAACATACTGCAAGATGAAGCCAGAGACTGTGGAGTCACACAGTTGCACACCAAGGACCCCCAAAGATTATTTACTGGCAAATCAGAAGCCAAGAAGGGGCGGAGAAGGATTATCCTACAGCTCCTACAGGGAGTGTGATCCTAATGATATCCTGATTTCAGACTTCTAGCCTCCAGGAGCATGAGACAATAAATCGCTGTTGTTTTGAGCCACCCAGTTTGTGGTGCTTTGGCAGCCCTAGAAAACTAATACACAAGGTCAGAAAGGGAAAGCAGTTGTAATTTGGATGGTTGTTGCCAAATCACCCACTTCCCCATAGGGATCGTTCCAATTTACACTGTTCCAGCAATGTACAAGAATGCCTGCTTTCCTGCAACCTTACAGCAGAGTGTACATCAAACTCCCAGGTTTGTGCCAGTCAGTTAGGTGTTTTTCATGTGAATTTTTCCTATAATGGAGAATTAAATAACTTTCATTTTTGAGGGCCATTTGTATTTCCTTTCCAGTGAAATGTCTTTTCACATTCTTAATCCATTTTGGGGGGACTGTTCATCTGTGTTTTTTAGCCTCTCATTAGCCTTTTAAAAAGCTTTGAAATATGTGAAAATATTTTCACCAGTCTTTTAACCTTCTTTCTGGTTTTTTTGCCACACAAAAATTGTTGATACTGGCAAGTTTGCTAGCACTGGTCTAAGCACTGGATTGATAAAGCACTCAACACATTTAGGTTCACAATATGTGTGATGAAAAATAAAGTTTATAGAGCTCTCACACCCAACTCAAGTATATATGGCATCATTCCTGGAACAAGTTCACGGCTTCAGACACTATTTGCTGGACACTTCTCAGTGGGGACTAATTGGACCATGAAGACAGAAATAGATTATAGTTAAAGGGAGTGCTGAGAGGAAAACATCAGGGAACATAACACATATAAGCACTGAAATAACTCCATAAACTTGAAGTCATTGTTGAATGGCAAGAACACTGGGAAAAAGAAAAAAAAAAAAATCAAAGGGAAAAATCAAAGGAAGGTAAAGATATGTGCTGCTTAAAAAATTGTTCTCGAAACCTGAAATCCTAAAGATCATGTTCTAAAATATCAGATTATTCTATGCTTAAGAGTTGTGCTGTAAAGTAATTTTAAATAGCATTTCCCAGTGGGAAATGACAGCAGATTTAAAATCAGAGCTCGAGTACAATTCCCAAGTCAACTTGTGAGAGAAGTGTGAGCCACAAACTACCTGAGTCTGATCTTATCTGCATAATGGAGATACTTCACATCCACACGCCCTATGGCTGCTGGGCTGGAGCAGCTGAGAAAGTGCCTAAACCATAAGATAAGTAATGAGAAGTCACCTGACTGTCTAAGAAGATGAGCTGAATTCAACTTTTTGAAATCCAACTATCACATGATGAAGTTGTGATTTCCGTACAGGTTACTTAGACTCCAGAAGAGGTTTGTAGGAGATTTTAGAGGGAATTACATAACTGATGTTACGGTGCCCCAAGCATGTGGTGAAGATAACTAAGGGGGATACAAGCTCTAAGTTGTACAAAGGAATGCTCTGGTGTGCTGCTCGAGCTCCTGGGCCACTTTCATGACCCCAGCTGTCGTCTTCTAACTTTACTGAGGAATAACTGACAAATACAACTATACATATTTAAAGTATATAATACAATGATTTGATACACATATACATTGTGGAATGATTACTAAGATCCACACAATTGGCACATAGATCACCTGACATAGTTAATGTAATCTTTTTTTTTTTTTTTTTTTTTTTGGTCAGAATGCTTCAGGTCTATTCTCAACAACTTTCAAGTACACAACACTGTACTATGAACTACAGTCACGCGAGTACATTAGAGCCTCAGAAGTTATTCTTCTTGCAACTGGAAATTTGTACCCTCCAACCTATCATCCCAACCTTTTGAGCTGATAACTGTCACATGGCTTAAGGCCTCTGGGAAGAAGACTAATGAATTAAGTATCTTAATGTTCCTGCTCCTCACCACCGCAAAATAAAGGGATACATATCCTTCCTAAATTAAGATCTGCGCCCAATACGGTGATCCTTATAAAGTCAACCTAACAACTTTTCATGGCCAAAGACAAGTTGACTCACAAGTCCAAAGGAGCATGCAAGGACCAGGACCTAAGATTAATTATTACTCTCATTTACCACATTTTCTATCCTTTCGTGGTGAACGTATTTCCATATTTTAATGTAAAATCTTAACAGCTCCATATCTAGAATAGACATTATTAGATACAAATAATAAATACATATCATACAACTCTTACTTACCCTGAACAATAAGCTAGCTACCTCTTATTATATGTTTCCAGCTTACTCTTTCAAATAAAAAATGGGTGGTGAATAAATATGGACTTTAGTGCTTCCTGACCAATTCACACCACAGCCTACTTCTACTCTAGATGAAGACTAAAAATAATCCTGCACAGCCCTTCCTTCCACTCCATCATCTAGTTTTTATTAAACAACATATGTAAAATGTTCACACCAGATTTTTTAAAAAAGCAGACACTGTGTTAAATACTGCATATCCCTCTCGCTTGTCAAATTTTTACTTTTCAGAATTTCTTAAATTGAAATAGATGGGAATTAAGCCAAAAATATCCATCAAACAGCAGTTTTCCTGTACCTACAGATGGAACTGGAGGGTGGGCGGTCCTACTGCCACTGTCCCCACTGCCATCCTCCTCATGCTGCCCCAGTGCCCCACTTCCCTCCATGCCCACACTTCTGCCAGACCCTGACAGCCAGATAAAGACTGATGACAAGGAGGATTTGGCCATGTTCCCCAAGCTGCACCTTGATATGCTAAATTTGACATATATTCATTCGACTGACAAAATCTAAGGAGTATCCATTGCAGGCAAGATTTTGCGGATAATTAAAAAGACCCAGCCCACAGCTGGTGCACTCTATAAGCTTACAATCTGGGTTGAACAGTAGGGCACATTCATAAGGAACTAACTAAAAGCCCTTGCCAAAACAGCCATTGAGAAGCCTACCACTGTTGAAGGACATGAGGAGTTATGTGCTGTGCACTGCTGTCCATCTGTTCCATGGAATTGGCCTTAGCAATCCATGCTACTATCTCCTCCCAGTCAAGGGCACAGTACGGTAGGTGGGTTTACTCAGGCAAAGAAGTCTAGAAAATGGCCTTCCTTATTTATTAAGACAAAGAGAGAGGTTAAAAAAAAAAATGTAAGCTGAATAGCAATTTACAGAGTGGCTGTACCACCTAACTGCAGAAATTGGACTGGTAGTTGGAGGCTGGTAAAAAGTCTCGGCAAACTTCTAGAGACAGAGCTTGCTATCTCTGAAGAGGAACAATATATGAGGTGTATGAGACTGCCATCACCTCGGGTACTGTATTTGTTTGTGCCTTTTATCGCGGGTAGCTGGAGCATTTCAGAGTTCTCTTTTGACAGGGTACCAACCAGAACTTTCCCCATCCTATGACTGATGGGCTAAACGGCTTCTCCTTGCTAGCCTGCATTTACCACACTGCACAGGTGACCTGCTAAAAACAACACAGATCTCCAACCCGAAAATGTGATGATTCAGGATTGTTTTTAGGGTTTATTTTTTTAAGTACCAGCAAGAAGACAGGAAACATGATTTGAGCTTAGTAAATACTGTTTTATGTTCAGTAGCACTCTCTGTATTTATCAAAAAGAGCTGGTTTATAGTTTTCCCCTTACATATATGACTTTAAAATTTTGAGTCCTTTTCAAGTTCTTTAGTAGCATATTTTTAGGGCTGGAACATAGGCCAACTTAAATTTTTCCACACAGATTCAATTTTTGCACACCACATAGATCAATGTTCTCCTTTTACTGTCTCCCCCTACTCTTGGCCTCGAGCCAATTCCTTAGCAGCGGCGACAGCGAAAGAAAGCTCGAGGAAGTTGTGATTCCACAGAGACAGAAGAAGAGGGGAGTTATCGATCTTGAAAAAGTGCCTAAGTTTTTAATTTTCCAATTCTGACAGGACAGGGTATGGAATCTGGACTGCCTGTGAGACCCTCGGTCTCCTTCGAGAGGAATTCTTTAGAAGTGGAGCCAGGTTTGGAAGCTGCTCTTCTGAAACAGCATCCTAACCCTTCCCCAGGACCCGGCTGCCTGCGCAAACAGCTGACTGCCGTGCTGACCTGGCAGCCATGGAGGTCAAGCTCTACCACCTTTCTGATGAAGACTGGCAAGAAGGTGTGACAGATGGAAGATAAAGGGTTGGGAGAAACCAGAGAAACTACGTAGAAAGGTAAGGAGAATTCCATTGCAGAAACAGGAACAAAACTTTCCTGAACACATGGCCACCTTCTAAGGTTATTATAAAAGTGATCCTGGGCTTTTGCATCAACCAGCGAGGTTCAGGGTAGATCTTCATCCTGCTTGGACCTTGACGGCTGGGCGTTCTGCACCTGGCTCCCTCCTCTACACACCCGCCCGAGCTCGCTGGTGCCTCAGGAACCCTCTCTGTTTTTTTCCCCTACCTCTTCTTTCTAGATTGCCTTATCCCCTTACTGTTCAATGCTCAGGCTCTAAGTGTCTGTGATTATGGCTATCCTTTTAAGAAATATCCTTCATTAACTCTGGCTTCTGAGGTCTTTTAAATGCATCTTAATAATTTACTGGATAATTTTTGTTTCAAGTTCCCTTTCTACCTCTAGTCAGCTTTCAAAAATGAAAATCCTCTTTCCTAAACTGCCTACTTATCTCCCAGCCTTCGGTTTTTCCTTCTAAAGAATACTAGGTCCTTCTGCCCCTTTTCCAGTTCGTTAACGTGGGTTTGTACAGATTCACATATAAAAGAGAAAGTACAACACTCACCACATTAATAGGTGGTCTTTTGAAGTAAAATGGTAGTTTCTCTGTTACGGTTATACAGACTAAATCCACATCTAAATGTGTACAAGCGACCTGTCAAGAAAAAAACAAAAACAAGAACAATAGGTAAAGACGAAAGAAAGAAATGACACACATTAAGAATGGGAGACATAGTCAAATCTGATTTAAGGAAATATAAATTATATATGGTTCAGTCCACAGGCATCATAATGGTATTGAAATGTATCTGTCAATGATTAGCCACTCCTTCACATTCGGTTTGAGTGGTTTAACTGTAACCAAGCTGGAGCACAGTGGAATGTCCACGGATCATCTCACCAGACAGAGCCTGGAGACCCTCTAACTCACGGTTGCTACAGAAGGGTGGGATGCTAAGAGAGGCTCAGTTTCCGGAAGGCTACATCAGATTGTTCCAGAAAGTGGTAACTAACTGTTCCGAAATCCAGGAAGAAAAACAAGCCAAAGGAATATGTGCATGGTCCATTTATTCCACAGATTATTTATTTTTCTGCCAGGAACTGTCCTAGGACTGTGGCTTCTATCAGACTACTGAGGGGCTAGGATACTAGCATGGCCCTGCTGATGGCATTTTGTTCCAACTAGAAGAGAAATAGTCTACATAATGGGTGTAATGCATAAGTTGTCTCCATAGAGGGGAAAGAGATGATAAGAAAAAGCAGCAGGGGGAGGAGGAGGAGATGGAGAAGGAGGGTGGTGGTGGTCAAAGCACAGTTGTTACAAATCAAATGATGCTGAATGTATTTTTCAACTTCTAAGTTCCCTTTCCTTTGTTCTAATTTTTGTTCTTGCTTATTGATCAATACTTTGCATTTACCTCCAAGAGGTTTGAAATGGCTTTCAAAAAAACGAAACAAAAACATACAAAAGAAAATAGATAAGGAAAACAGAATGAAAAGAAAATCAGAGGAGCAAAATAAAGCTGGGAAAAGATTACGAGCATAAGAGTATATGCCAAAACCACTGCTAGAAGATGCGTATCTGGCTCTGATTTGGCCTTTACTTGATTTACAGTGACAGAAAGAATTGTCTGTTTTATAGTGTATTGAAAACAAGCCTTACTGACAATGCTGGTGTAGACAGGCTTGATGAACAAAGTCAAAATGCGAGGTTGGCTATGCTGGCAAACTAACACCAGGGCTCTGGCCAGAGGGGAAGGGCAGAGTAAGGAAGAGGGGTAAACGATCAGCTTGGACTTTTAGCAGTGACAAGAATGTCACATCTTGCCTTTCTTCTTCAGAATTCCCACTTTGGTCATTCCTACCCCCACTCCAGGGCTTTAGGAAGAAGCAAGCAGTGATAAGAGACTGCCTGGCTTTAGACGCTCATAGTAACTTAGTAAGCCTGGGAAGTAACACTGTTTTGGCAGAAACACTTGGCTCATAAACAATCTGCCCCATCCCAACTGCTACAGCTGTCCACCTCATAAAAGACTCACTGAGAATTTGATAAGAATGGATGAAAAGCTCTGAATAGAAGATATAACAAATTCAGCTTCTGGTCACCATTTTTAAGCTATCAGAATAGCAAAGATCCACAAGTTCAGTAATCCACTGCTAACAAGAGAATGAATAAACAGGCACTCACAGGGTCTTTGAATCAGTACAGGGACTTGAAAAGGATTTTAGCACAGGGGTCAAAATTTTAAACACACACACCAGCAATTCACCTGTAGGAATGTATCCTGTAGAGAGCCTGTGGAAATATATTCTATAGCCTTATACCCAACAAACGCTCAAGAATATTAGTGCGAGGAGAGTCATTGCAATACCAATCACCAAAGACTAGACACAACTTGATATCCCTTTATTTTACTTCAATAAAATATAGTCCCTTTATACAACACAGTATGAGGACTCCAAGGGAATGAAGTACATCTGTAATTGATATTATGGAACCATATATACTGTTAGGTGAAAAAAAAAAGCATGGTATTAGGAAGGAAGGAAAGGTAGAAGGAGGAAGAGGGGAATTAAGGAAGGAAGGAGTACGTATATAATTACTGCTGAGAAGATACCCAAAAACTATTAGTAGTGGTCGCCAAAGGAGAAAAGGGAGTTTCAGATGGGAAGAAAAGTGTACATTTCAATGCATGGCCCTTTGTCCAGTTTGAACTTATTATCATTGTTTTTCATCTAAAAAAAGCAGATTCATTTTTTTAAAAGCCCATTAAGGATTCTTCCTCAGAATAAAGCTAAATTAGGTTCTTTTTTTAACAGATCTATTGCTCATTTTCCCCCTCTTACATAATGGCAGCTAATTAAAAACAATCCCTTGTGTTGGTGTAAGTACATATAATAAACGTTCATGCACAAAGGACAGCTCCACTTGGCTCCCTCTGACACCTCAAACTTAAAATGTTTCAAACTGAATTCTTTTGTTATTTAACTTTCTTTTAATCCAAGTGTTTAACTGATACACTTAGGAAACTATAAAATAACAGCTCATTTTACATTATAATGATATTCTTCCTAAATCACTAAAACAGATTATGTTAAAATACTACTTGCAGTTGAGAACCTGATTATAGTGGTTTTGCCAAGTTGCGTATCAAGCCATCTCGGCTCTTTTCACCTTTCAGGGACTCCTATGAGGATTTAAGGAAGGCATAGTCTCCAAACTGCACATATGCACACATACATTTACTTTTGATTCAACAGAACTGGGAGAATGGGAGGGTAGGGGTTCAGTCTTCCACAAATCCCCTACATGGGTGTCGGGTTAATACATGTTGGTACTTTATGAGAAATAAGATGTAAAGGAGAGCCAGACTTACCCAGAGAAAAGCTAGATGTCCATCAAGGGTGACTCTCAGTCTCAAGTGTGTGTATATAAATTCCTCTGAAGAATTTAACTAAACTGGAAATTATCAGGTCTTACTTCCGGTAATAAACTCAGTAATAAGTAGGGCCTAATAACCTGCACTTTAACAAACAGCCCTGTCAGTTCTGAAGCTGGTGGAGCCAGCTTGAGGAGCACTGCCTGGAAGGTACTCCCTCTCCTGAGGAGCCTCTGGTGTTGCACATATGGTCTCCGACAACACTCTTTGAAGGCTACCGCACGGATTTCGGAAGGAAAAAAACAGACCTTCTATTTCCCTTTATTTTTTAATTCATTCTCTTAAAACTTGTTTTGTGTGCGTGTATTATTTAAAAAATCACGCTGACATAATGGAACATACACATAATTTATAAGAAAATAAACAAGGTACTGGGGATAAAGACTCAATTTTTTTTTTTAAATTGATGGAGTACAAAATCAAAGTACTTCAAAGCGCAATGGACTAAATAACTTGAATTTTCCTTATCCTGTTCAGTTATTTAAAATCCTAAATGGGAGTAACTCAGAAGTTCCCGAAGCTTCTATGTAATGCCACCTGCCAAATTCTGTGGCCATGGACTCCCCTTACAGTCTTTTACTTCTGCCTTAGCCCCTAGGGTAACTCTGGAGAGGGAGGGTTTATCCATGAGATATCTTCCAGATACTCCGAATGGAAAATCATATGTTATTTCCCATGGAAACAATGCTATTTAAGGTGGTTAGATTTTAAACTACTAAGTGTTAACACATGTGTGTGTGTGTATTTGCTTTTATGACTCATTTTAGAGACCTTAGTTTTAGAATATCACATCTACAGGGATGCTTGCTTAAATTCTAGATAATCTACTTAAAAAATCAAACAAATAAAATCACTTAGAGAATACAACCTGCTAAGCTACACATTGCTTGCATCTGACCCAGTTCCAAACCATGATATACTTGTAAAACCTTTAGGATTAAAAGAAAAATGTCTCTTAAAATTGATTTTCTATAGAAAACAGGGAGAGTGCTAACTTTAACTGCTCCTTAATGAATGGGAAAGATGTGGACAGATAAAAGGAAGATGTTCCAATTTTAGAATCTATTTTCATGTAACTTTTCATGTAACTCTCTGCATAGTCTGTTCCAAACAAATACCTTGTATGTTATTTATAGCTTCGTTCTATCTTCAGGAGTATTTCTGACAGTTCTACCCACCATACAAAGCATGTGTTCATGCTTTTGAATTCACACTTTTGAATAATTGGAGAAAAACAAGTACAGCTGACTCATTAGCAACCTAGGATTAAGGGGTGCCAACCCCTCACTCAGAAAATCTACGTACAACTTCTGATTCCCCCCCAAATTTAACTTCTGTTGACCAGAAGCCTTACTGATAACATAAATAGCTAATGAACATGTTTGTATATTACATACTGTGTTCTTACAACAAAGTAAGCTAGACAATAAACGTTACTAAGAAAAACATTAGGAAAATACATTTACAGTATTGTATTTATTGAAAAAAATCTGCACAAAAGTGGACCCGTGCAGTTCAAGCCCATGCTGTTCAAGGGTCAACTGTAATAAGATAAAATTGCTAAATGAAATTTTAATGTATTCCAAAAGTCCTGGCTCTGCTATATACTATCCAAGATTTAAAGCAAATCATTTAGCCTAAGTCTCAACTTTCTCTTCTAAAAAATGAGGAAAATAAAGTATATTTGTTCTGTTTATTCCCAGGATTATTGTGTTAAAGAAATAAATACGTAGAAGTTTCTGGTTAAATATATAAACATATGCTTCTCCACCATGTTATATAACTATCAAAATGTAAATTGTGTGTACTTCAGAATCAATTAAAAAAATAAATGGGCAACAAAAAATTAGGGACACTGCCAACTTTCAGTCTACATTATAAGTAAGCTGCTATTACTTAGAAAACTAAGCTGCTATTCAATGAACTTGGATATGCTCATATTCCTCCTTGGGGTTTCAATACTGAATGAGAATCTCCTATGGGACTTGAAAAAAACAACAAAACAAAACAAAACAAAACCAGATATTCTAACCCCAAACCTAATGGATCTGAATCTCCAGTGGTAGAGATCTGAAAGTTCCTGGTTTTCACCAGTTCCACAGGGGCTTCTGATAACTAAGAACCATTTGATCCCACTCACCTTTTTCTGAAACAAAATTCTCGATAACTACTATAGTTGAGCATTTTATGAAGTGCATCACCAAAGTAAAAAAAGAAAAAAATCACAGACAATTTCTGCTATTTCCTTGAAGTAATATAAACAATTAAGAATTGATAGTTGCCCTAAAAACTAAATTTAATCACACATCAGCCTCCTTAGTTAACAGCTCCACCTACTGGATAAACCAAAGGAAAATCATCCTACAATTTTAGAACACATTTTGCTTAAAAATGAGTGCTATATGTAGAAGAATGAAACTCGACCATTCTCTTACACCGTACACAAAAATAAACTCAAAATGGATAAAAGACCTCAACGTGAGACAAGAATCCATCAGAATCCTAGAGGAGAACATAGGCAGTAATCTCTTCGATATCAGCCACAGCAACTTCTTTCAAAATATGTCTCCAAAGGCAAAGGAAACAAAAGCGAAAATAAACTTTTGGGACTTCATCAAAATCAAAAGCTTCTGCACAGCAAAGGAAACAGTCAAGAAAACAAAGAGGCAACCCACGGAATGGGAGAAGATATTTGCAAATGACAGTTCAGACAAAAGGTTGATATCCAGGATCTATAAAGAACTCCTCAAACTCAACACACACAAAACAGACAATCATATCAAAAAATGGGCAGAAGATATGAACAGGCACTTCTCCAATGAAGACATACAAATGGCTATCAGACACATGAAAAAATGTTCATCATCACTAGCCATCAGGGAGATTCAAATTAAAACCACATTGAGATACCACCTTACACCACTTAGAATGGCCAAAATTAGCAAGACAGGAAACAACATGTGTTGGAGGGGATATGGAAAAAGGGGAACTCTCTTACACTGTTGGTGGGAATGCAAGTTGGTGCAGCCACTTTGGAGAACACTGTGGAGATTCCTCAAGAAATTAAAAATAGAGCTTCCCTATGACCCTGCAATTGCACTACTGGGTATTTACCCCAAAGATACAGATGTAGTGAAAAGAAGGGCCATCTGTACCCCAATGTTTATAGCAGCAATGGCCACGGTCGCCAAACTGTGGAAAGAACCAAGATGCCCTTCAACGGACGAATGGATAAGGAAGATGTGGTCCATATACACTATGGAGTATTATGCCTCCATCAGAAAGGATGAATACCCAACTTTTATGTCAACATGGACAGGACTGGAAGAGATTATGCTGAGTGAAATAAGTCAAGCAGAGAGAGTTAATTATCATATGGTTTCACTTATTTGTGGAGCATAACAAATAGCATGGAGGACAAGGGGAGTTAGAGAGGAGAAGGGAGTTAGGGGAAATTGGAAGGGGAGGTGAACCATGAGAGACTATGGACTCTGAAAAACAATCTGAGGGGTTTGAAGCGCTGGGGGGTGGGAGGTTGGGGGAAACAGGTGGTGGGTATTGGAGAGGGCACAGATTGCATGGAGCACTGGGTGTGGTGCAAAAACAAGGAATACTGTAATGCTGAAAAAAAAAAAAAGAAAAAAAAAAAAAAGCCCCCCCCCCCAAAAAAAATGAGTGCTGTGAAATGTGTAACAATTGTGAATCGTCCTGTACCCCTGTGGCAAATAATACAATATATGTTAATAAAAATAATAAAGTAAAAAAAACGAACTGGCTGTAAAATTAAAACATCAAAGACCAGTACACTTTTTTTTCTTTCTGCAGTATCCTTTTGGTGAGTATAGTTTTGGTAGTTGGCTATTTTCTTGAATCTAGATAAAAACAACATTCAGAACTTCCTAAAAGTAGCTATGCCTATTTTACACAGTAAAACATTCCTGAAAAACTGTATTACAGCTGATTTTTGTTTTTTCCTATAATCACTTAAAATGTGCAGAGTGAAAAAAATAAAATACCCAGTGTGCTCTGTTTCAACTTGACAAAATGACCATGCATGCTCAACAATGCTCCCTCCTGAAAAGTCACGGAAATGGCAATTTAAAAAATACAAAAGGAATTAAATTCATAAAGGCACAAAGAACACAAAGGGCAATAGAATCAGCAGATGGCTGATTCTGAAGAACTTCTGGAAGACTAAAGGCCGACATGATCTTGCTAGCATATGGACCACACCTCAGAGCACGCAAAGGAGAAAGCCAAACCAGAGAGGAGATCTCTTATGCCACAGCAGAACTCTGCACCTTTCTTCCCTCATGGGTAGCAATGCATGGTACAAAGGGCAGAAACCGAGGTGATTTCAGAGCTTTGAATGAGACAGAATAACATTCACCTAAGAGACATTTCAGATGAATGAACGAACAAGTGAATGAAGCAGAGATAAAGAAATAGAAAAAAACCTTGAGAGACTCTTTTCATCTGAGCCCAGCAAATATCCAGCAAGATGAATAAAACAAAACAAAACAACACATGCCACCTAAGTACCCCCTTGAGAAATTTCAGAATCCCAGGCATACATGAAAAATCTTAGAAGTTTCTAGATGGAGTGAAACAGATCACCTGCAAAAGCAGAACATCAGACTTCTTACATAAAATAATAAATACTATTTTCTTTCACTATCTGTTATTTACATACTCACATGAAAAAGTTTTTCTGTCTTTGGAAAAACTGCAACGATATCATACAGCCGGACCCTTGAAGACGTTGCTCTCTAGTAGTACAAAAAGAATGTTATTGTACAATAACCAAGAGTGTACACGTGGAATTCTGACTTATAGTCTAGCTGCATTTATTTTAATCACTTAATATTTCTTACATGCCATTTCTGCTTTGCTTTGTATACGGACAGAGAAACCCGCCTAAGCATACAAGGTTTTAGACCCCACCCATCACCCTCCTTCCCACATTGTAACCCTTTAACTGCATACCAAATTGTGCTTGTGATATAAAAATCAAATTGGATAGCTGGTGCTCTTATACATGAGTGAAGGAGGTTACCAGATATTTCTGAGCACCTACTGTGTGCAGGGCACTGGGGATATGAACTCATTCAAGGCATGTCTGGGCTCTCAGTGGAACTCACCATTTTCTTATGAGACAAGAAATACACACACATGATACAATTAGGCTCACAATAAGAATACTGTTAAGTAAAAATTAAAATGCTAGATGTGCAAGAAAATACCTGATAGTCCTCTGACAGTAGGAGAGGGATAGATCAGTTAAACAGTTATTGCTTAAAAATGAAAATCTCAAACTTAACACCATATGTGTATGTCTATGAAAAGGCTGGAAAACTATGCAGCTGAGCCCTGAACATGGGTTCACACTACAAAGGTCCACCCATACATTCTTTATTTAAAAAATAAATCTAGTACAGTACTGTAAATGTTATTACTGTTACTATAATGTTACTGTTATGTTATTAGTAAGGTTTCTGGTTGGCAGTAAGATGCCTTTAGTAGTGAAGTTTTGGGGGAGTAAAAATTTATACATGTATATTTAACTATGTGGGGTAGGAGTAATGGGGGTCTGTGCCCTCATCCTTGGCATTGTTCAAGGCTCCACTCTATGTTCAAACATGGTTTCTGAATGATGGAATAATATGTGATATTTCTTCTTTGCCTGTTTGTACCTTTAAAGTTTTTACCTCTGATTTTGTAGAAAGAAAAGGCATTCTAAAAATCAGAGCAGGAAAGGGGAGGGGTGAAGAGAAGCAGAAGCAGGCATGAAGGGCTGCTGGACAGACATGCTGACACAGGGCGGACCCCAGGTCTTAGAGAAGTTAGGACCTAGGATTCTGTGCCCTCTGCTTGTCCACTCCCAATTGAAAAGGAACAAAAAGGGCTTACCAGGATGCTCACGATAACAAGAGAGAATGAACATCTTTGTGACCCATCAAAAGTCAGCTCCCTTTAGGTCTATCTGGGCCCAGAGAACCAGAACCCTGCCTTGCAGTTGCATAAAATACCAGAACTTGGCTTTCCACTTTTGTTTTTAAGCAATGTTAATCATTATAAAAGGGGCCAGCCCTTCCTTGATGACTCCTGTTCTATGGCAGAGGAGTCCACTCCAGCTCAAGATAAAACTGCTCACATTTTCAGGATCTCTCTCTCTCCTTCATTAGATCCTTCCCATCAGCAGGCATACTCCTCTCTCCCAGCTACTAAAACCCAGAGATAGCAGGTTCTTGTCTGCCAACCTCCCTGTGCCTTCTGTTCCCCAGTGGAGTCAACTTTGCAAGCAAAGTTAGCATCACACACTGTCTGCATTTCCTCCCGTCCCTATCACTTCCATGGAGGTGGTTTTTTTGCTAAGGCAACCAATGACTTCTTGTCAATATTCCAAGATATGTCTGTGCCCCTCTCCTGCTGGACTACTCGGGCTCGAAGATGCTGCTGACCCTTCCTCACGTTTCCCTTCTCACTTTGCCCATTGTCTTCATATTTCTCACAGTCCCGCCTCAGTCTCCAGTTCTAGCTCCCCCTTCTCTGCTCCACCATTAAATGCTGAAGTTCCTCAGGACTCTGTCTGAGAACTTCTTCACACGTCCACGCATGAACCAGGGATTCTCATCCATTTCCATGACTTCATTTACTCTCTACAGAGCGACCGCTTCCAAATTAGTATTTTTAATCAGATCCCTCTTCTGAGGGCCACGCCCCTTTTTCCAACTACCCATTTTACAAACACCACTGGAATCCTTACAATAACCCATCATGTGCCAAACACAATGCCTTCAAACCTGCTTTTCTTTTTATATCCTGTCTCAGGAAAAGGTACCACCATCTACCTAGGGCTGATCAGACAGTGCTGGGAGCCACCACACTACATCCAATCAACCATGGAATCCTGTCAATCCTCAGCCCCTGCCAAGCCTCTTAAATCCCCTCAACCCCTCTGATCCAGTCTCTATAATGGAAACATCATAATTTCACTCTCATTTAAAACTTTCAAGGGCTTCCAACTGCTTACTCAGACTAGCTCCCTAACCTCATCCCAGGTTAGCCAGCTCACAAGGGTGAGCCCTACTGGTGTTGTTTCATTTCCCAGAAAACACCATGTTTTCTTGGGACCCAGAACCTGTGCCTAATCCATCCTGTCTGTGGGAACACTCTCTCATGTGCTCAGCACCTACATAACACTTACTGATTCTTCTGGTCCCAGGTGGAACATCACCTTCCTCAGAGTATCTTTTATTTACTACTTCCAACTCTTCAAACATTCCACACATTTTTAATTATCTGTTTAGTGCTTGTCTTGTCAATTAAACTATAACCTTCTTAAGTTCAACAATCCTGTCTGTCTTATTCACAGCAATATCTCCGGCACCCACTGTACGTCTGGTTCATGTGAGTTCAATGAAGAACAGTTGTCAAAGGATTTGTTAACTGTGGTACCCCTGTATCTGTGCCAAGAGTAGAAGAAACTGTTATGTTATATGAATTCTGAGGATAAGGAGAGTAGGCAGGTATCCTAACTGGGGGCGGGGGATTCAGGGATTCAGAAGGTGGTGAGGTTCAGGCTGCCTGGGTGGCTCAGTGGGTTAAGCATCTGCCTTCGGCTCAAGTCATGATCCCAGGGTCCTGGGATCGACCCCCATATTGGGCTTCCTGCTCTGTGGGGAGCCTGCTTCTCCATCTCCTTCTGCCTGCTTCTCCCCATGCTTGTGTTCCCTCTGTCAAGTAAATAAATAAAACCTTAAAAAAAAAAAGAGTAGGAAGTGAGGTTCAACATGAACCAGTACAACTTAAAAGGCCAAAAAGAAGAAAAATTAACTTACCAAAACATTACAGTGAGATGGATCTGAAACGATAATCGTCAATCTAGTTAAAACTTTGATCGGTCTTGATTTTCCCTATAATCAAAAACATTCTATCAAAAAAAGTTCAAATGCCAATGACTGACTTTCCTCTTTACCAGTGGGAAGTAGTCATTAAAAGGTACCAGCAATAAAAGATAGTGACGATCAGTAAAAGCTAGTCTTCATTACCAAGGAATTTATAATATAATTAGTAAAATAAAGATGTACATGTGTTAAACTACATAAAGAGATTAAAGGTTATAGGACTTCAGGAAAAAAGATCATCAAAGAAGTACTGAATTCATAGTAAGTGAATACTTCATGGAAGAGCTGAGTTTTGTGGAAAAGTAAGACTGGCAGAGGAAGGAACAGTGCCCGTTAGAAAACCCTACATAAAATTGGGCATATTTGAATAGTATTATGGTTCTTAAACAACAAAATACCCACCTGTACAATTGGCAAAGTTGTAAAGAGTTCAGAAACAGCTACTGGTTTTTCAATTTCCTATAAAAAACAATAAACAGTCACCCTAGATCATACATGTTAAAGGAATGAAGCATAATGGAAAACTTATAAGGGGTTTTCAGAAAAGTTAATTTCTGGTGTAGAGAAACACTTAAGTTTAAAAAAAAAGTAAAAGGAAGAAAGCTGGAAATCAGAGAAGCGGTTGGGAACATCAATGGAGAGGAGAGATGAAAAACAGTTTTTAGACTGAAATAATCTAAAAGGTACAGTTGTTGGGCCTGAAGAGAAATATACACATTTACAGGCATGTTTAAGAGGGGAATTGGTAATGAGTCCATGTCAGTAAAATAAAAAGGAGTAATACTGGGATTACAATTCAATGACAACGTACTTTTAAAAATTACTTAAAGTTGTTTAATTAACATCACCTCAACTTTAAGAATCTTTCTACCATGCCCTAATACTTCACAAAAACTTCGCACTGACTCAACAGTTAACATGTAAAATAAGATAGTACACAAGAGGGTGCATTTAAGAAATATGCTCATCTGTAGCTTCCACATTACCAATATAAACAAAGACAATGGTAAATGCTGGTTATTAACTTCAGAAATTGTTTTTTACCTGTTTCTTTTCCTTGAATTCAACAACATGATTGATGGCAACAACTGAATAGCCAACTAAAAAGAAAAATCGAACATTCTTATTAAATGGGACAACCTTTTCCCTGTATGTACAGGCTCGGCTCAATTCATGTCAAGATTAGGGGTCAGTAGTAACAGTGGTTGTGGATATGGGCTCCAGTGTCAGACCACCTGCCTTCAAATCTATGGGTTACCACTTACAAGTTACTTAACTTCAAGCTTCAGGTCTTCAACTATCAAATGGTGTTAACAGAACTTACCTCACATAACTGTCATGAGAAAACATAATAAGCACAGGATGATTGAGAGCAGTGCGTGACAGAGACAGGGCTCTGTTTGACTTCTGTGATGTATTATTAGCAGGATACTTTTTCTTCTAGCTCATTTCTTTTGCTTTTTACCCTCTCTACTTCCCTCAGAGTCCTTTTTCCTAGGAAGAAATGGAGTAATCACTCCTTCACACCACTGCTCACCACCCCTTTCCAGCTGCCCACCATCAGTAGATTGGGAACTCTCTGGAGGCCAGGGCCTTGCTTTATCAGCTCAATACAGCATTTTTCTGGACATTCGGACTACCAAAAATACGTCTGGATCGTGACTCCTATTTTTAAGTTATTTAAATACCAGTGGGGACGACAGGATACTAGTATTAAAAGATCATGCATATTAATGCCAGAAGAATGGCTCGCTCTCTCTCATCTGTTTGATTTCCTTCTTTCCTTCCTCTCCCTTAAATAGTTAATGAGCGTCCATTATTCGACAGGCTCCACAGAAACCTCCTCATTTTTAAACTTCTCTATCCCCACACTTTACAGTGGAAGGAAGAAGACAACACTCATGATTAACTACAATCATTAAAAAGCATCTCTCAGGGCTTTGGCCTTCCCTTGGATTCAAATATGCCTAACATTCTTGCATTCTGGCCATGCTGCTCCCCTCCCACCCGCATAGTACGTCTTCCCTCCTCCCCCTACCTCCTCTTCTTCTTAATATTGTCTCCACAATGTCACCCTCACGTCCCTTCCCCCTTTTCTTTGAATTTCCACAGCTTTACCCGCCTATGCTCAATTCCCCGAAATGCTCTGATAGTGCCGTGAGGCGGAAAGGGGTGATACCAAAAGCAGTGGCGTAGGTAACTTGTACACTCGGAAGCCCAGGCTTCAGCCATCCATCAGCTGTGGGGCTCTATGCACGTCTCCTATCCTCTCAGAGCCTCAGTTTTTTCAACTGGCAGGCGAGAAGGAGCTGGACGGGGTAACAACTCCCAGGTGCCTTCGAGTTTCCCGCGCCCGGGATCAGAGCAACACCGCGGCGGCATCAGCTACCAGGGACATCCCAGAGATCTCAGGAGACCTGGACGAGGACAGGCCTCGAGTCCCTCTTGAACTTGGCCCGATGGTCTAGGGAACAGCGAGACTGGGCAGGCACAGCGGCCCGCAAAGCCGGGGAGACTCACGGTGAGCGGCGTTCTCTACCAGCCCGCGAAGCGCCTTCAGGTCGGAACCCGCTCTCAGGTCCAAATCCGCGAACACCGCCATGCCGAAATCACGTGACCGTCGCGTGTCTGTCTGCGCAGCCGCAAGGCCCGCCCCCTCTGGCAGGCTGGGAATTGTAGTTTACCTGCGCCTCCCGCCCCTCTCTCCACTTAAATAATTATTCGCTTTAAGGTTCGAAGGCACTTGCCTCGCCTTCGAGTACCAGCAAAAGTTAGTGTGTTGAAATCCACGGCCTCACTTCAGTCCTTCTTTGCCGCCTTCTGAATGAGAATGTTTGGTTTCCCTCGGAGGCGTTCACGTCTCCCACCATTCGTCCAGAAAATACTGTGGAAAGTGATTCTTTCGCGAACCGGACACTTTTGCCAAGAGCTGGAAGGGCTTTTGAAACAGTCGTAAGAAACCCTTTTCCCTCCGCCTTCTGAAGTCCATTCTGTTCTTTGAAACGGGCTGATCCGGAAGACGGAGAACTGAGCAGAAGACCTCACATCGAGGGTCTTTCGGTCCAGTCAGAACGGGCGGTCCCCGGCGCGCGGCTCTGTCTTGCGGTCCCCGTCTCCAGCCACGAGATGGCAGGGCTCTCTCTCGGACGAGCGGGGAGCCCCAGGACTGGGTTAGCCAGACAGGTTCGACAGGGGACATGCAAAATTGAAATCTGTCCGTGTTCCAGCTGAGAAGTGAACAAAGTGGTACATATCCCACACATTGGATGTTTCCACATTTTTGGACTTCATTTAAATGAACTCTCGAAGATTGATAAATTATCCGACAACGTAAAATTGTGGAACTACAGTTTACATCGGGGCTTCTTAAACCGGACCGGGAGTCTCACCTCTACCCCATCCTCCGGTCCCCTCCCCCGCCTCCAGTTCTTCGGAGACCCCGTACGTGGTCCCTTGTGCGTTGCCGGTGAGCGGCAGCTCTGGCCGCATAAAACTGGTTTGACAACAACCGATTCGCCCTGTACTCCGCAGAATAAGAAGAGCCCACTGACGGGGGCGCTTAAATATCCAGACAATAACAAAGTGCTGTAAACGTTTCTAAACAGTTTCAATTTCTGTACTTAAAACAAACAGTACCTAGATAGTCTCTGGTCTGTGGACCACACCGTAATGATTAGTCCTTCTTTACATGCTTTCTTTCCTGATTTCAGAAGGCAATTTTAAGAGGGCTCTGTTCCATGTGGTAGCATGCAATTCTCCTTTTGGTTAAATTTAATAAAGAAGAAATATTTTGCCTTTTTCCAGTACTTGATATTTCTTAAGTAAGAACAAGAATTTTTTTTTTTACTTCTGTAAATAGAACAAGGTCATGCAAAGCAAACTCTGCTTTTCATCAGGAAACCTAGGGTTAATTTTGCAAGATCATACAGGCATCTTCACCTATGACCACAGTATCTAGAATGGTCAGAAATAGGACCAAGGCGTGGTGAAGGTGAATAAAATAAATGATTCTTTGATGTCAGCATTAGACTAAAGAGGGCTTCTTTCTTTGAAAGTCATTGTGCTTTTCTTGTGAACTGTACCATTTAGACTTCTTTTCCCATTTTCACCCCCCAGGCCTAGATGAGGAGGAAACGAAACGGGGAGAAAAAATGAATAGAGAAAAGTCATTGAACACTTTATTGAGGGCCAGCTAATTTCGGTGAGTACTTACTTGGATATCTTATTTAATTTTCAAAGCAACCGTGAGTTAAGTACTGGCTTTTTGTTTTTGTTTAGCGACATCTGCATTTTACATCTGAGAAACCTATGGCTCAAGTAATAGGGATAGATCTATATATACATCCAGGCAGTTTGGCTCAGTTTTCCCTTCCTGTATTGTCTCCTGGACAAAACAAGCAGTGGAGAGAGTTGGAGGTTGGGAAAGGAGGAGGGAGAGAGAGGATGGGATGGTGATAGGGGAAAAGAACAAGGAAGAAGGATTAGAAGTTGGCCTGCAGGGGAAGCTGAGGCAGCAAGGATCTGGAGTTTGAAGGAAACTCTGAAAATATCTGCCTGGAAAAGAATAGTACTGCATAATTACTCTGTGTACTTTGTGTCCATTATCTGATTTATCCATTTTTGTATCCACTTTGTATCCATTATCTGAATAATCATCACAACCAGCCAATGAAGGAGATATTGTTATTCCTATTACATCTGAGGTCCGAGAAGATGGATGGCTCTTTAGTCATTTCCTCTTCCCTGGGGAGTTTAGAAAGGGCGGCTTTTGGTATCCAAAGCAACCCTTAAGCCCTTTTTGGTCTCCCCAAAGGCCTTTCTTGAGCTTGTCCCCAAAAGTCAGTGTGTGTTCAGCTAATCTTTGGCCTTATCCTCTTTTCACTTGGTTCTCCTTTAGTTAATGAGCACTCCCGTGGGCCCCTGTCCTCTGGCAGTTTATGGTTGAGGTGGGGGGCAAGGCAAGAAAGCAGTATTATAACACCATTTGCACAGGTGTGTCAGGTACATCTGGCAGGGTCTTCTGTCCCAGACTGAGGGAGAGTTTGGGGGATTTGGAGGAGATAAAGGATGTTTTCCTGGAGGAGGGAATGCTTGATTTAGATTTTGATGGATGGAATTGAAAAGTAACAAGATGCAGAAGTCTGGGGTTTATCCACAATGGGCATAAAGTAGATAGTGCTCAGTCAAAATTTGCAGATTTAATCAATGAACCCATGAGCTCTTGTTCACCTTCATACCCACATCATCACAACTGTAGCTGTTGGATCGTATTCATTTATTTAAACACACAGCTAGAAGTTCACTGAACTGTGAGTATGGTATGCTGGCATGATACACCAGCAACCCCCAAAGCACCCCTTCTTTTATTCCCAATGATGGAGCACTTAAAGGAGCCCTTGTGCAGATTGGAAAATGGCACCCTTCCTCTAGGCAGACTTGTATTTGCCCCCATTTGCCACATAGCTGGTGAAGCCAAAAAGTGTGTGTATCATATGAGTGATTGCCTCAGGGGATTATGGAGGCTGACAAATCCCCAGATCTGCAGGTGGCCCTCTGGAGACTTAGGAGAGCTGATGTAGCTCCCATTCTGAAGGCCAGCAGGCTCAAGCCCCAGAAAAAGCTGATATTTCAGCTTGAGTCCAGTGACAGAAAAAAACAGAAAACAAAACCCAAAAAACACTGTCCCAGCTTGAAGGCAGTCAGGTGGGAGGAATCCTTCCTTACTTGAAGAAGGATCAGACCTTTTGTTCTATTCAGGCCTCCAACTAGGGATGAACCCCCACCCCCCATATTAGGGAGATTAATTCTGCTTTACTCAGTCAACTGATTCAAATGCTAATCTCATTCAGGAAAACAAACAATGTTTGATCAAATATCTGGGTACCCTCTGGACCGGTCAAGTTGATAGATAAAATTATGCATCACCATGGTGCTGCTTTGGAATTAGAGCATATTAAGTGAAAACAAAAATTGCTCAGGCAACAACTTCTTAACCGAAGGCAAGTTTACAAAGAATGTTTATTGAAAGCAAAAGAAAGAACAGGTCCTAAACAGAAATTAACGTTTACAAACATGGTAACTATAAATGCTATTGCTCAGGATGTTGGAAATACAGCTTGGAACTTGCAGAATAAATGACCTTTAAAAATCAAGTTATTTTGGGCATTTTCTATTGCAGTTGATAATCAAGTAGATATATAAAAGCTATTTGTGTTGTTGAAAATTTCGATATGACTAAATATCATCTGGAAAAGTGCCCCCCAAAAGGCACATCATTAGGAAGTGGCTTTTTTTGTGTGTATGGAGAAGAATTTTGAAAATTTTAAAGTAGATTTGTCAGAACTGGTAACCATGACTACAGATGGGATTCCTGCAGGGGTCATTTTTAACATCAGACTTATGGAACATAAGCACAATGTGACAAGATTTTGTCAAGACACAGAGTCTTAGTCAATTTATTGTACCATTGACTAGAAACCATTTTGAGCTCTAAACTTAAACACTATACAAAAATAATAGCCGTGGTAGTTAACCACGCAGTTCATGCTCCAAATAGCTGTAAATGGATATAGTGGTTGTTGAAAACATCTTGAATTGCAGAAAGAGATTTCCTTGCTAATGTTAGCAAGGAAAATATGTCCACCTTGTCTCATCAGGGAAGACTGGGTCAGATATAGTCTTTTTGGTTGATGATATATCTCCTTTAAATATTCTGATATCCCCCATCTCCCTTTAAAAAAAAAAAAATCACATAAACTGATTTGTTCATAGATAGCAAAATTGTGTCTTTGGGAAACTCATCTGGCTAGGGATAACCCAGGTCATTTTCTGCACAGAAACTGGTTTCCAGCTATGAAAATTATGGTCTAACCTCATATTGAGCATCAAAACTATGATCCAAAAAAGGTACTCCGATTTAAATATTTAAACTTTATGATAATACTGCTTAACTTGTCCTTTCCGATTTATGTCATTACTATGAATGAAAATTACACAAGGAAGTTTTGCTCTTTAAGGACCTATATAATAGCCTCAATCTTGCATCTTAGCCTGGAAAACATAAAATACATATATTATACTTTACAGAAAATACCTCATGAACCATTCTTTAAAACAATGTTCCACAACAGTATTGTTGCCCTCTCTTCCACCTCCCAGCCAACCCTGGGCAGGGAGCACTTGAAAATTTATGTGAGTATTTTTTTAGACTTATTGTTGTCACAATAATTGAGAGGTGAGATGGTTAATACTAGCTTTGGCAAGATGGATGCTAACAATCCTGCAATGTGTGAGAAAATCTTGTAGAATGAACACTCGCTCCTTGTCCGGCATGGGTAAAGCTTGTTTATCTTTTTTTTTTTTTTTTTTTAAATCTAGAACCTAAACAGGTTTTATATATAAATGCACAGCAATTTTTTTTTTACAATTTTTTTATATGCACAGAAGTTTCCAGGAATGTAACTATTGAGTAAACAGAGGGAGGCTTCTGCTTTGCTTTGCTTGGAATTATGAGTTGGTTAGAACTGCAAGAAAACTAGAAGAGTTGTTCCTCATTTCAAATATCATGTCATTGCAGTAATAGTGTTGCTGTTATTTGGGTTGACAATACAGCAGCCCTGCATCACTCTGCATTTGTAGCCCTCTCGTTTATGGTGACACACACATATGCATATTACCTTTATCGACATACATATATGTATATCATCTTAAAAATAAAATCCAATACATGTTAAACAAGTAATTATATATATTTAGCCTTTACTTACAAATAGTACATGTAAATTAGAAATACTGACAATTTTCAGTTAGTTAATTTAAATCTAAATTTAGGATGCCTCGGGGCTCAGTGGGTGAAGGGTCTGCCTTCAGCTCGGGTCATGATTCCAGGATCCTGGGATTGAGCCCCATGTCGGGGTCCCTGCTCAGCCAGGAGTCTGCTTCTCCCTCTGCCTCTCCCCCTGCTTGTGCTCTCTCTCTCTCAAATAAATAAATTCTTAAAAAAAAATAAATCTAATTTAACCGATTAGAATCTAAACATATTTATTTAAAAAGTATCCCCCATATTTATAGAACCCTGTCCTCTTTCTTCCAGCCTAATTTGAAATGTTAGCTCTGTGAATTCTTTGGTTTCCCCAGTCAGGTCCAATGCCTGTTTCCTGTGGACTCAACCTTAGTTCATACCTATTTGCATATTGTACTACAACTTGTATTATTAGACTCAGTAATCATTGGCTCAATCAATGAGTAAATGCTGCTTTTATCAGTTTTTCTTTACATTTCTTTAAATTGAAGAATTTAATTTTTCTTTTAATTAGTCCTTCAGGGTCAGAGATCGAAAGCCAACATTGCTGAGTTTGTTCCCTGACAAAACGCTCCATGGTAGTTTTTCTCTTTGTGGAATTTATACTGAGGAACGGATTTCCCACTAGGCGGCGCACACGTACCACTTTTATTTCAAAAACAGTCCTAGTATGAAAAAAATTGAGTAATTTAAAAATAAGCGTTCTTGGATCTATCTGTTCTTTGATTTTCTATTTATCTTTTCTTATGACAATTTTTTTAAAAGATTTATTTATTTATTTATTTGACAGAGAGAGATCACAACTAGACAGAGAGGCAGGCAGAGAGAGAGAGAGGGAAGCAGGCTCCCCGCTGAGCAGAGAGCCCGATGAGGGACTCGATCCCAGGAACCTGAGATCATGACCTGAGCCAAAGGCAGCGGCTCAACCCACTGAGCCACCCAGGCGCCCCTTCTTATGACAATTTTTAAAGGTTACATTTATTTTGTAAAGAGAATGGAAGTTTCCTAAATGGAAGGAAGCAAAGAAAAAAAGTACATTTTTTGTCGTCATCCTTGGGAGCTAATGCAAACAAAGGTAGCATAATTAAAGCATGTATATATCTAAAAGAAAACCAAGCTCACAATTCACTTTTAAGCTGAGGAATTCTTTTACACCATGAATGACACTTGGTTATAGGCATTATTCTACACTCAGTTCATTTGACAAATGTTTATTGGACACCTAACACATGGAAGAAATAAGAAAATATCCTTGTGTTTGGGGAGTCCACAGTTTAAGGGAGGATAGTCAGGTAAATATAAAGCATATTTGGGGATGCCTGGGTGGCTCAGGGGGTTAAGCCTCTGCCTTTGGCTCAGGTCATGATCTCAGGGTCCATGGATAGAGCCCCACATGGGGCTCTCTGCTCAGCAGGGAGCCTGCTTCCGGCAAACCACCCCCACCCCCTGCCTACTTGTGATCTCTCAATAAATGACAAATAAATAAATAAATAAATAAATAAGATCTAAAGCATATTGCACTGGTAGATGCTAGAATAAAGATAGGGGAAAAAATGCTTCAGGAATCTAGAAAGGATGAAACTAGCTATGGTAAAAGGGGTCCCAGAGAGAGGGGCATTCCTGGTTCCAGCTTAGCTAGCTGCTCTTATCCCAACTGAGCCTCCCAATGTCTGTTGACAGATTTCAGTCATTGTCATGAGGATGGGTGTTCTGAATTCTGTCCCTGTGCTATTGCCCCACAGCCCAACTGGTAGTCATAGGGTAGGGCAGTATTTGGTTATTGGCATCAAGGGACACCCTGGTGAATAGTTTAGTTGAGTGAGGCAATAGGGTATTAAAGTGAGAAGCTGAAAAACTTTGGAAAAGTAAGAGTAACTCTGTAGGAAGTCAGCAGCATTGGACATTGGAAATTACTGGAACCCCAGTCAGCATGCTTAACTGACCGGTGAGTTGCCAGTGGGTCCTATAACTTAGAAAGCTTTATTTTACTTGTGTTTCTTAAAGTAAATCTAGATTGCCAGAATATGCTGGTTTTAGGGGAAAAACTCTCTTTAAGTTTATGTCCTATAGATGGGTATGTGTGTGTCTGCATAGATATGATTAAGCATATGCTTCGGATGAGCTATGAGTACCTAGAGGGAGGAAGAGCTTATAAAAAGACGATAATTCCTGTTGTAGGACTCAGCAGCTCTTTTCTACTATCCCAGAGCAGTTTTGAGAGAGGGAGATTACCAGTTGGAAGCATCAGAAAGCTGTAGTCTCAAGTATCCTCACTGACAATTTTATGAGACCGTTGTTATAGGAAATGAGAGTCTAAACAAGGTTTCATACTTCTTAAAGCAGCAGAGTTATTTTTTAAATGAAAGAAATAAAAGGGATGAAAATGAACAACACAATTTGATTTAAATGCCAACACTTCTCTTATTCTCTCCAGTGTAACTGCCAAAGAGTAGGTGGGCAGGGGGAGGGTGAAAGAAGCAACACCTTGGTATGGATTTTAAACACTAGGAAACCAAGGACAAAACAAATAACAAATTTAGGTGAGTGTTTAGGGGTTTTGTGGATTTTTTTTAAAGCTCTACCTTTAGCTTTTCATTACAAGAAAATTATGGAAATGTATACATGAGATTTTTAGCATTTTTATGAAGAGAGGATTATTTGTTAGTCAAGGTTAGAGAGAAGCAAAAAATTCCAGGTAGTTCTGTCAGGATCTCGAAATAATGATAGATGAAATTTAAACTCAACATAAGTAAGGTAATGTTGCAGAAGCTGAGATTTTCAATAACTATGTTTATGCATTGTGACAGCTTATAAATTAAAAACCTAGCAACTCTAAGGAAATATACCCAGCCATCACCCAGGATAATGTAATAGAGGTGACGGCTCTATAAAAAGGGGAGTTTGGACCTGATGCTGTATAGAAAATGGAAGAGGAAGTTAATTTGAAAGTAGTACTTTACTGATTATCTGGCATCCTACAATGAAAAAATGAATGCTAAAAACGTCAGAAGCTGCTATGAAATAAGTAGGCCTGGTAAGAGCTGGTAGGAGTATAGGTGGCAAATTATATTAACTGTAGATTCAAATAATACAACTGTTGCTTTTAAATTCTTCATATAATTCATTAGTGTGGGCTATTGTTTATGAGAGCCAAGACAATATAATGTAAGTTGGCCTGATTACTCAGGGCGGAAAAGAGGAAAGTCAAGATAAGTTAAAATGATTAAAGAGTTAAAATAAGAAAAGTCAAACGTAGCTTGTGAAATTACCACCTTAGAGAATTTTCAAGAGTCCTTGAGACAATTCTAAACTCAAAACCGGAGAATTAAACCATTTCAGTGTAGTCGTATAAGATCTTGGCTCAGTCATTAAACATCTCTCAACCTCTGTTCCCCTGTCTTGAAAGGTAAACAATGGTTTCTTCGATGCCTTCCAGCACCAAACTAGTTTTCTTTTGTCTGAAATTATGTTTAATACTAACATAAGTAAGATTGAAGACATTTCCTCATCCATTTTCTTAACTACTAAATGATATTGCTTTGTGGCCTATGTAACTTTCACTCTTCCTCTGACTCAATGTATTGATCTGCTTATCTCAGTGAGAGAGACCCTGAAATGGTCATAGTGACCATTAGCCCACCATGTGGGTTTTGGTTTTTTTGTTTTTTTTTTTTACTTAAAAATATTCTGTTTTTAAGTGTAGAGAGAAGAATATGGACATACTAATCAGATAAACCTCGGTTTGAAACCTAACTGTGCCTTTCCAGCTGAATGCAGTAGCAACTGTGTTTCCTTATCTGGAAAAATAGGGCTAATACCCACCTTGAAGAATGAGTATTATTCAGCTCTGAGATCAATACATTTTGAGGTTTGTGTTCCCTTTCTTCCTATTTATAATCTGCTAGGGCCATCTAGAAAAGAAAACAGATTTGATTATTTTTAGAGTCTTTAAAGAAATCACTGCTGGTTTACAATAAAACCTTTATACAAAATGGAGTGAAGTAAGTGTCGAATAGTAAAAATCAGCCACTCTGACAGGGTTTGAATATCAAGGGGGTTTAAGGCAATAGGCACTAAGTCAACATACACCTCCAGGGTTCTTCTGCAGAACATTATAACCGGTCATTTCTTCGCTTATGGGCAAGATTTCCAGAATACCATGGGAAAATTAACCCTTATTTCAGTATATTAGGCTTCGAAGTCGGAATAGAAAAGCTCCCCGGATCTATTTGCAGAGCCCGAAAGGCCTGGTTCTAGACGCTGGAGGGTTAGTCACAATGGGTTTAAGCCCCGTGGTGGTCTCTTCCCCAGATCCCCCAGCTCCTACTGGGTGCCAAGACCTGAAGGCATCCCACCCTCTCCTTGATTTCTTCTGATCTCCCACCCCCACCCTACTCGGCTGCTTCTCCTTTTCCATCTTCGCTTTCTCCCAGAAGTGGTCAAAATGGGAAACGTTAGTATCTATTTGTTGCTTGGTGTGGTGCTCGAAAAGGTTTTTTAATTAAGAAAAAAAAAAAAAAATCCTCTTCAGGTTCTTCATTTTGCCGTGAGTCCGAGTGTCCGCCGGTCCCCTTGTCCTCCCCCATCCAAGTGTCGTTCATTCTGTGAGGAGGCTCGAGTCTGTCGGAGGGGGTCTGCGCCTCCAGCCGCACAGAGGGATCTGGGAGCAAACCGGCTCGGGATCCCGAGAGGCGCGGGGAGCACCGCCCCCCACCCGGCAGGGAGGTGCTGGAGAGGCGGCGGCCCGGCCCAGCCGGGGAAGCCCGTCCCGGGAGCCGGAGGGGCGCGGGCAGCGGCGGCGGCGGCGGGGACGCGGCGCGGCTGCCGCAGGGGAGCGGCGGCGGCGGGCGCGAGGGGCGGGGCGCACTCCGCAACTTCTGCCGCTGCCTCCCGGGCGCGCTCGGGCGAGGCGCGCGGCGGCTGCGGGCTGCGGGGCGGCCAGCCGAGCGGCGCCCGCGGGCCCGTGAGCCGCGCGTAGCGGGCGTCGGTCTGTGCTGGGGGCGCCTCCCGCGGGGAGTCTCGGCGCGGCCGCGCTCCTGCGTGGTCTGCAGCGACTGGGGCCCCGGGACGTGCGGGGCCGCGGGGCCGAGCCGAGGCGCCCCCCAGCGGCCGGCGCGGGCCCCATGGCTGGGCCGGGCGGAGCGGAACCGGCGAGGTGAGGCCCCCGGGCCGGAGGCCGGAGCGCGTGGCGGGGGCGCCGGCTCCATGGGCAGCAGCGCACAGCGGCACGATGATGGACGTTAACAGCAGCGGCCGCCCGGACCTCTACGGGCACCTCCGCTCTTTGCTCCTGCCAGAGGTGGGGCGCGGGCTGCCGGACCTGAGCCCCGACGGCGCCGGCCCGGTCTCGGGCTCCTGGGCGCCGCACCTGCTGCGCGGGGTCCCGGAGGTGACGGCCAGCCCGGTGCCCACCTGGGACGCGCCGCCGGACAATGCCTCCGGCTGCGGGGAGCAGATCAACTATGGCAGAGCCGAGAAAGTTGTGATCGGCTCCATCCTGACGCTCATCACGCTGCTGACGATCGCAGGCAACTGCCTGGTGGTGATCTCGGTGTGCTTCGTCAAGAAGCTCCGCCAGCCCTCCAACTACCTGATCGTGTCCCTGGCGCTGGCCGACCTCTCGGTGGCCGTGGCGGTCATGCCCTTCGTCAGCGTCACCGACCTCATCGGGGGCAAGTGGATCTTTGGCCACTTCTTCTGCAACGTCTTCATCGCCATGGACGTCATGTGCTGCACGGCCTCGATCATGACCCTATGCGTGATCAGCATCGACAGGTAAGGGCCGGGCCACCCCGTCCCGGGTCCGGCTGGGGATGTGCTGACGCTCCACCGCTAGCGCTCGCCTTTCTTGGGAGGATAAGCCAGACTCCTAGGCGGGATGAAGGGCTGCGCCGAAAACATCAACCCCTACACATCAACCCTACACCAACTGAGCAACTTCAGTTAGAGCGGAGCCTATATGCACCTTGAAAAGAAGAGCCCGAAATGTTTTAGTGAGGGTTTTAAGACCAAAGTTTAAGTATTTTAAACATTAGCAGTTCCAGCAGGGGGTCCCTGGGCTTGGTTTTTAGAAGGAAAGGATCTGATCCTTTCTGAGCTTGACAGACCCTTGCTGTGAGTCTGAAAGTGTCATTTCTTACTTTAAGAAATCAGTCGTTGGAAAGGCTCCTTGCTTCCAGATTGTGGGAGCTCCTTCCCAGGCCAGTGAGGGGACTGAGGAGGGTTCCAGAATTGGGGTTCTACATATCTAAACGTTGCATCCCTATCATTGCTGTTTCCAAATCTCATTCTCCTGGAAGTCTGATTTTAGCTTTCGGCAAAGCTGTCTGTATCCTGCAGCCCTGCTGACTGGAGCCTTACTCCCTGTCTGAATGGTTGGTTCTAGTCTTTCATCACATCCCTTGAGAATCTTCTCTTACGAACTCCCCAGTGGAGTAATTGCAACAGAGGCTGACCATCTTCAGAGATATTGAGGGGAAAATTTCGGTAAAATTCTTGGGTGACAGATAGGGCTAGGAGACCCTGAGGTTTCTTCAGACTCTAGGATTACAGGATGCTGCAATGGAGCTAGTCTTTGGTCCCTGAAACACAGTGCAACTGACAACTTGAAGGATGGTCCCAATGTCCTTTGGCCACCTAATAACTCTGTTTCTCTTGAAAGTGAAATATTAAACCTTTGTGTTCACCCACGTAATTCTGCTGGTGTTTTAAAACCCGCACAGGACTGGTATCCTGTTGTGTTTAATGATACAGAGAAACGATGGCTTATTTTCTTTGTGGATCTATGGAACCTTTAAATATATAAACCCTTCAGCATAGAAGAAATAATTGATGCCTCCACACTTAAAATGACAGCGCCTCAAAGGATGGTATAGCAGGAAGCTGAGATTTTCTTCCTTTTCCTCCCTGTAAACACTGCTGTTTGTGGTTTGTTGATGTTTAACATGTTGTCCTATTTTACTGCTTGACCAGGGTTTATAATTACTGAATAAAGGGAATGATATGAAAGGGGATATTTTCAAGGAAAAAATATATTGTAGCTGCATTTAAAGATCTAGGTTATTTTTAAAGAATTGATCCTGCCATTTCATATATCATGTCAGGTTGGAGCTTCTGAGAGCAAACAAGGAATTATTTTTAAGAGTAGTGCACGGATGGCATATACGAGAATATTAGCTCCAAACTTGACAGCTGAAGTTCTGAATTACTGTAGTGAAGAATGACAAAAACATATGCACTCACAGTCTGGCTGTGGCAACAGGAAATATGAGCGAGCACTCAATATACATAGTGAGTATATAAATGAATTGTAAGCATAAAAATTGAACTGCTAAGCCAACCAAATCGGCGCTTCTTGCATGAATGGAGTCCTTTTAAATGGAACTTGGTGTACTACAACACATGCCAATTTATGGTGCAAGAAATGCATTTATAATTTTTCTTCCTTTCGTAATTGATTAGTGATATGTAAACAGCACAGTATACTGACTCATCTCCTAACACAGGCGGTGCTTCTGTCCTGCTGGGCGCATTCAGGTTTGGCTTGGGACCACCCTGAGATTCCTGTACATGAGCTAAAGGCTTGTCACTCAGGGTACACATGTGACTTACCAACAAGCAGCAGGAATGTTTCCATGACAGAGGTTAATTCTTCTTGGCAAGAGCTTCCGGTTTCTTTATCCAGTATATCCTTACGATTGTCACAAATTGTGGTAATATAGGGATATAGACTCTATCTCTTTATTTCCTATGAGAATTGCTCCATTGGTGAATTCTGCTTCAAAATTATTTTGGAGGATGAACATAGGTTTTATTTTTTTTTCTGATAAAATGAAGAGCTGATAACACTGGAAGATGCAGATTGCTTTTCTTCCAAGAACACACAAAAATAAAAATGAGAAAGAGGAAATTGCTTTCGATATCTAAGGTGAATTATTTCTGAAGAGACTGTTTTTTTCAGTTCCATTGTAGACTATGACCAATGACATACAGATGTACTAAGAAAATATGAAACATTTTAATCTTCACTTATCCATCCCCTCTTGAGTACAAGGTTAGGTTACAGTGTGCTTTGTGAAGTATAATCAAGGGTGAATAATAGTTTTCCTGCTTTTGAGTATAGTGGGAGCTTCATTATCGTTCCACTACCAAACAATCTTTCTTACATCTTTTCTTTACATCTTTCTTACATCTGTTCCCTTTTTACTTCTGCCCAGTTAAAGGGCCAAAAGACATTGTGTCCTGGGAAAGACCAAACCACCTACGCTTCACATCCCATCCCCTCTTATCTCAAGGATTTTGCTCCTTCCTTGATCCTACTTCTCTTCTTTGTCTTCAGTGTTTCCTCTCAACTGGGTCAAGCTTGATCTTTTATTTTCCTTTGGCCTTACTTCTCCAGTTACTGCTCCACTTCCCAGTTAAGCCGCTCAAAGAACTGTGCCCACAAGCTGTCTTTATGTCCTTCCTCCTTGGGTAGATGAGTTTGGCACTATCAGGTCTACTGGAGTATTTGAACTGGTCTTGTTGGTTTCTTTTCTGTCAAGTCCATTGCCAATGAAGTAGCTAGAATGGTCTCTTAAAAATTTTTGTTTTAAGTGAGATAACATTTATCTATAGCAAAATGCACAGATATTAAATGCATAGCTTGATGTGTTTGACAAATGTCTATGCCCAATATTCCAATATTCCTATCAGGATATAGCATATTTTTATAATTTTAGAAAGTTGCCTTGTGCCCCTTTCAGAATGATCTTTTAAAAATAGAAATCGAGGCACCTGGGTGGCTCAATCAGTTCAGCGTCTGACTCTTGATTTTGGCTTGGTCATGATTCTCAGGGTCCTGAGATCTTTGAACCCCAGGTGGGGCTCTGTGCTCAGCAGGGAGTCTGCTTGAGATTCTTTCCCTCTGTCCCTTTCCCCACTTGCTCTCTCCCTCTCTTTCTAAATAAATAATTAAAAAAAAATAAAAATAGAGATCAAGTTATATTTTATATATAGTTTAAAACATATAAAAGAGCTCTCTCTATACATTGTTTAGATGAGTCCAAGGAGTAAAGGGAAAAAGAGTGCAGAGGAATGATGAACACTTCACTCACGGGAGTGGTTATGTCTGTGGGGGGCGGTTATAATGAGGGAGTAACACACATACCAACTATACCAGTAATGTTTTCTTTCTAATTTTGATGGTTGATACAGTCTTGTTATTCTCTGTATAGCTTTCTGTTAGTCTGAAATATATTTTTAATGTCTTTTGGAAATACATATAGAAAACAAACAATCCTAAGTATAGAGTTTGATAAATTTCCATAAAGCAAACACTTTGATGTAATCTGCCACTAGATCAAGAAACTGAATATTACCACCCTCCCAGAGGTCCCCTTCTGCCCCTTTCTAGTTTCTGATACTCCAAGGATAACTTATCCTGACTTTTTGCATCATGAATTAGTTTCACTTGGTTAGAACCTCATATAAATGTAACAGTATAGTATGTAATCTTAATTCTGGCCTCTTTTTGCTCAATATAATATCTCTGTGATTGACCCATAGTTTATAGTCTGTCGGTATTTTATTTTGTTTTATTTTATTTATTTATTTTTTGGGTAATACTCCATTTAATTTGCTTATCAGTTCATCTGTAGATGGACATTTGAATTGTTTCCAGTTTCTAAATACCACTAATAGTGCTGCTATAAGCATTTATTTGTATACTATTCATTTTGGGGACATGTTTTCATTTGTTTTGGGTGAGTACAATACTGTATAGTAAGGTTCCTTATTGTATTTTAATTCTGTTTACCCCTGTACATCCTTTGTGTTACTGTTGTCATGCATTTTAATCTACATATTTAGAAAATCTAGAGGTGCCTGGGTGGCTGTGGGTTAAAGCCTCTGCCTTTGGCTCAGGTCATGATCCCAGGGTCCTGGGATCAAGCCCCACATGCATTGGGCTCTCTGCTCAGCAGGGAACCTGCTCCCCCCCCCCCCCCCCCCCCTCCCTTTCTCCCTACTTTTGTTCTCTGTCAAATAAATAAATAAAAAATCTTAAAAAAAAAATCTATCATATTATTTTTATTTTAGACAGTCAGTATTCATTCTTATTTCCCCACATGTTTACCTTTTCATTGCTCTTTATTTTTTTCCTACATTACCATGTTTTCATCTGGGATTATTTTCTTCTGCCCAGTTAAACTTTCATTAACATTTTTTTTTTAAGTGAGGGTTTGTTAGTAACAATTACTGTCAATTTGTGTTTATCTGAAACTGTCTTAATTTTGCCATCACTTTTGAATGACATTTTCTCTGAGTATGTAATTCTATGTTTGAGGGATTTTCAGCACTCTAAAACATTCTTCCATTGTCTTCATGTTTCTGTCATTTCTGGAGAAAAATAAGCCATTCACCAACATTATTATTATGCTGTTGAAGATAATGTGTGTTTTTTTCTTCTGGTTGCTTTTAGGATTTTCTCTTTGTCTTTGGTTTTTATCAGTTTTTCTAAGATGTCCCCAGGTGTGGTGTTATTGATTATTTTTTACTGTTTATTTGCTGTCAACCCTGCTGGGATTCTTAATTTTTTTATTTGTGCATTGATGTCTCTGATCAGTTTGCTGTTATCTCTTTAAATAATTTTACTGTCCCATTCTTTCTCTCTTCTGTGTCTTAAATTTATATAATTTAGAACTTTTACTCTGTCACACATGTCTCTTATACTCTTTATTTTCCATTTTATGCTGTGATTCCATTTTGAAAAATTTTTGACCTGCCTTCCAATTTATTAGTCCTCTCTTCTGCTATGTCTAATCTGTTGTTCAGCCTTATCTATTGATTATTAATTTCACACTCCTAGAAGTTCCAATTGATCCTTTTTTTCTGATTTGTTCCTTTTCATTGATTTGAATTCTCTGCCTTATGCATGTAATTTCTCCTTCTTGTTATTATATTCTTGAGTACACGTAGGCTCTTTTTATACTAATTTCAATATCTGAATCACTAGTGGTTTCTTTGTGTGTGATCTGTTTGTTTTCCTCTGGGTTTTAGGTCTATGTCTTGGCATGCCTAGTACATTTGACTATATGCTCAACATTTTGTATGCAAAATTATAGATGTTGTAGATGATGTTATTTTTCTCAAGAGAAAATAGCTTCTAGGCAGGCATATTGGTGGACTTATTATTGTAATCCATTTAGGGGTTGTGCTAACTATAGGTGATGTTTTAATTTTGATAGGGCTCTGTCTGCTGCTGGCCAATGCCTCCTCCCAGGGTGTAGCTTTTTGTGGGATTTCAGCTAAGAGCATGAGCTATTCTCAATGTCTTCTCCTGCTGGCTTGTTCAGTACTGTAACTGTTCTCTCCTCAGCACTGTAAGATTGCTAAAACTCCTACTGAAAGCCTTTTGGGAGCTTTCTCCTGGGCCTCTCAGTCCCCTGCCCTGCACAACTTCAGAACTCAACCAACGTCTTAAGGGGAGTACCAGCCAAGTGTTGGGCTTAGTTTTTTGCTCCTTCCTTCTTACTGGGATCTTGGCCTCTTAGGTCTTTAATTTCTGTCTTTCTATCTTCAAAAGACAGCCAGAATTTCTTCTGGTATTGTTGCTTCTTCATAAGTAGTTCTGCGGAGGCTCTTTGCCTGGATCCTCTGCCCCTTCCCCTCACCTAGTTATGGCCAATGTCCCAAGGGAAAGAGTGGCGGCAGAATTTTGGCTTACCTCTCTGTGGTTCTCTCTTCTCTAGGATTATTTTGTTCTCTCAGCTCCCGGTTGTCTCAGAAACTCTGATGGCTCCAAGCAGGTGTGTGTGTGTGTGTGTGTGTGTGTGCGCCTCTCTGTGCTTTGTCCAGCTTTTTTCGTTGTTTCAGCAGAAGCATTGGTCTGAAGCATCATGCATCCTCATCATAGCTACAAGTGGATGTGCGCCTGAAATATTTTAAATATATACAAATACAGAAGTATAATTATGTAAATTGCTCTTCTGAAAACCTTTCATTGGCTTTTCATTTCACTTGGTATAAAAATGAAAGTGTTTAGCACATCTGTAAGGTCCCTGATTTGTCCTTGCTTCACTTCTCAATAACATTTTATACCACATTCCCTCTTGCTTTCCAAAATATGTAGTCCCAATGACCTTCGCAGTTTCTCCATCATGCCAGATTCTTTCTGAAATCAGGCTTATTTCATGCAAACCCATCGACTAACATATTTGCAAAACTATGATTTCATGTCTAGAGTTCTATCCCCTAATATATCTATTCCCTAATATATATTTTTTGATCCCAAGTTGGAAAGCCTGAAAGTGTGTAATGCTCTAGAATGGAAACAATTAAAATATCTGAAAAATACCAAGTATTAACAAGAATGTAGAGCAAAGGGTACTTTCATACTTTAACAATAGGGTTGTGAATTGGTGAATCTCTCTGAAAATAGTTTGGCATTATTGTGTACTGTTGAAGATAATTCAACCTATGATTTTGTTATCTTACCATTAGGTATGTATCTGAGAGACTCTTGTCACCAAAAGTCTTATATAAGAATATTTATAATATGGGGACACCTGGGTGGCTCAGTCAGTTAAACCTCTGCCTTCCGCTCAGGTCATGATCCCAGGGTCCTAGGATCGAGCCCCACATCAGGACTCCCTGCTTAGGTGGGAGCCTGCTTCTCCTTCTCCCTCTGCCTGCCGCTCCCCCTGCTTGTGCTCTCTCTCTCTCTGACAAATAAATAAAATAAAATCTTTTTTTTTAAATAATATTTTTAATATTATTTTTTTTAAATTTTTTATTTTTTAAAAAAATTTATTTTTAATTTTTTTAATAATAGCCACAGACTTGGAATCCTAAAACTTGAAATAATACACAGTACATCAGTAGTAGAATGAATACATAATTGTGGTATATTTGGATAATAGAGTACTATTCAATAGTGGTTATCTAATTTGAACATGTATCAGGACTATCTGGAGAGCATATTAAAACACAGATTGCTGGGTCCCACCCCAGGTTTCTGATTCAGTAAGTCTGGGGTGGAGCCAAATAATTTGCATTTCAGATTCCCAGATGATTCTGATGCTCCTGCTTTGGGGACCTTACCTAGAGAACTACTGCTGTACAACAATAAAAATGAAGAAACTGTGGTCAAAATGAATCTCAGAGTAATTTAAACAATTTTTTGTTCCAAAAAGTTTGAAACATATCTAAAAGTCAGGAGTATAGTATGAAGGCAATGTATCCATTGCCTAGGTTCAACAGTGATCAGCTTATGGCCCATTTATTCAACATTGTGACTCCTCCATCTTCACAGTATTTTAAATCAAATTTCAGACGTCATGTCATTTCACATAAATACTTTGGGGTCA
Organism: Lontra canadensis; assembly: GCF_010015895.1. Classification (NCBI taxonomy): domain Eukaryota; kingdom Metazoa; phylum Chordata; class Mammalia; order Carnivora; family Mustelidae; genus Lontra; species Lontra canadensis. The sequence goes on from NW_022630997.1 coordinate 25,402,702, forward strand.
CAAACGTAATGCTAGCCAGAAGAAGCAGAATCCCAAAGAACACATACAGTGTGATTCCATTCATATAAGTCTGAAACAAACAAACTTGTTTAGAGACCTAGGTAAGTGGAAATTTTAGAAAGAAAAGGGAAGAGATATAGATCATGAGAACAAGGAGAGTGATTACCTCTGGGCTTGCTTCTAAAGTGCTGTCATGTTTTATCTCTTGACTGTAGTGATAATTACAAGAATGTTCCCTTTTTAAATTTCTGCCAAAGCATCCATGTATATTCTAGGCACTTTCCTGCTTCTGCATTTTGTTTTATCATCAAAAGGATGGAAGTCTTTATCTGATGACATCCTGTGAGGATTCACATCAGATGGATGGTCAGTCTGACCAGGTACACTTACTGTTTCAGTGCTGTCCACCACCATTCATTTTTAGCTTCATGCATGAGGGCAGGGGTCATCTTGGGGTTGTTAACAGTTACAGGAACTCATCTGAGTTATTTGCAAGACCCGTGCTCCTTAGCTCTGACTGGCGTCTGGCTGAAGTCTTGCCTCCCCACAGCCAGGTGCTGTGACTCATTCGCTTCGATGATCTGAGCTGTGCTCTTGGCTTTCATTCCACTGTGATCAGCAGTGCAGGGAGCCTTCTGGCTTCTCTGGATCGCCTTTCTCTTTGAAGAAGTCATCCTCGCTCATCTCTAAATTAATTTGCAGCTGGTAGGTATACTTTAAGGGTTGCTAGAATCCTCTTCTAGCTGTGCTATGGGAAGGCAAGAGGGAGGAGAATAAAGAGATCTTTTGCACTTTTGTGAGTGACGCTTTCCACAAACTACTTTTGTTCCTTCTTATGAGTTAGCTGGCAGTGTAGAAATGCTGGCAGCTAATCGGTGTTCAGCGCTTTATTGTTCGCAGACCACTTTCCACCCACAGAAATCTCCTTTGATCCTTCTGACAACATTGTGGGGTGGGCATTATTATCTCACTCTGTGTGGGAGGAACTGGAGGGAGAAAGTGACTTGTCCAAAGACACAGTTTGTATGAGTGAAACCTGGGTTCAAAGCTGGTTCAAGTGTCACGTATTAAAGTGTATGTATTTAAAGAAATTAGGAGTTCGGGTATCACCATGATGGAGTTAAATCCTGATCGAGGTCTCAGATGAAATGTTGAATTAGACTGGTGATGGAAAGGCAGGAGAGTTTCCAGGCAAGGGGAACAGAGATGCCAAGAGTCTGGAGGCAGTGAATCAGTCTGTGAGCAAACGTACAGAGAGGGAGCCAGAAGGCATCCCAGGTAAGGGAATAGCACAGGAAAAACCAAGTCTGTCAGACTTTTCCCCTTGTGGCAGATGCTGTGGGTTGCCTTTCTTAATGCCCGTCTTGGAGCCCAGCTCTAAAGAGATCCTGATTTAATTGACCTGGGTGGGCCTGGGCATCAGTTCGTTTGAAAATGCCCTCCAGGTGATTTTAATGTGTAACAAGATGGAGTTAGGATGTTCTTTTAAAAGTGCAAATGTGATTTTATTCATAGTTCCTAAACTTATCTGCACAGTAGAATCACCTAGGAATCTTAAAAAAATTCCACAGCCCACACCCAGGCCATACACAAGGCCAACTAATGCACAGCCTTTGGGGCTAGGACTCATGCATCCGAACTTTGGAAGCTCCCGGGTTAGTCCAACGTGCTAGATTATGCTGTTCTCCTGCTTCTTGAATGGGTTAATGAGTTCCGCATTTCTTGGGATGAGATCCTAAATGTTCATTGTGACCTAAAAGATTATATAATCTGACCTCTGCCTACCTCACTAGATTGGGGGTTGGCAAACCTTTTTCTGTAAAGAGCTAGGTATGTATTTTAGTGTATACTTTAGGCTTGTGTGCCATGTAGTCTCTGTTGTGACTACTTTGCCACTGTAGCTTGAAAGCAGCCATAGGCATTACATGGATATATGGGAGTGGCTGTGTTCTGTAAAACTTCATTTATGAATACTGCAGTTTGAATTTCATGTCATTTTTACATCTCATTAAATATTCTTTTTATTTGTTAAACTATTTTAAAACATAGAAAACATTCTTAGCTGGGGGGTACTAGACAAAAATCAGCAGGCCAGATTTGACCCTGCTGGAGTTTGCCAACTTTTGCCTAAGTTTCAATTTTATTTGATTCTATTCGATTCAGTTCAGTTCAATTCAATTCAGTCCTCTGTTGGTCTGTTGGTCAGTCTGTCTATCTATCTATCTCCCCATCTCCTCCAAGCCCCCAGTATTCTGGAAACCTTATTCTTTTTTTTCTTAGTTCTTTGACATTTTGATGTTCTGGGCTTTCACAAGTCTTTTTATTGCCCCCTCCCCCTTTCAACCTCTTTGGTTGGCTAATTCTTATCACTCTCTAGACAGGTCCTTGATTAGATGTTACTGTCTTATGCAAGCAATCCTAGAATCTCCAGACCACCTTAAAGAGTCTTAAAACTCACTGCTTTTTTTCTTAGTAACACTCACTGGAATGTGCAATTGACAGTTTATGAAATTAATTGTAATGAATGCATGATTTGTTGGCTCAATCATCCATACATTCTGCATAGCAGGACCTGTACATTCTGCATGGAATTTTCCATATATTCTTCATGGCAGGAGTCTGTCTTGTCAGAGACTATATCCCCATCCCCAGCATAGTACTTGGCACATAGTAGGTGTTTAGCTAATTGTTGTAGGTTCATTTGAGGAAGGACGGTGGGTACCTCAGATTCCCAAAGGTCTAACCTTGACTTCTTATTTTCCAGCTTTCTGTGCAACATTCTTTCTGGAGACAACATAGAAGTATCCTTGGGAAACGAAATTAGCATTTGGGGATTGATGGAACAGAAACAGCATGGAGGCAGTGGGATAGCCCCAAGGGATTGTCCCATCTATCCATAGGTATAGTAGTAGGCTGCTGAGTCACTTTCTGCTCTCCATGCATAGGCAGAACACTGACTTTAAAGGCCTGGGGATATTGAAAGCTTAACAGTTTAGAGACAGGGATTGGATCTTTCTTATCATCACTTTGTGCCATGGAACAGGGGGAAAATACAGGCAAAACTGAATGAAAATCCCAGAGCCTTTTTCTTTCGGTGAAGAAACATATTTTTGACCAAGCTCACACATCCCAGAAGGAGAGCCACAGGTGTCAGGCATGAAGGTGAGAGCCAAGTAGGGGAGCACAGTAAATGGCATTTGCAATGTCATTTGTTGAGTGCATATTTTGTGCCAGGCCCACTGCCAAGGGCTTTATGTAATTCATCTCACTTTATCTCCACAACCGCTCTTTGGGCACTCTCATCATGGCCACCTGTGTGGTGAGCAAAGGGAGCCTGTTAGAGCTTAAATAACTTGCCCAAGGGTGTCTAGGAAGAAAGTAGTGGAGTCACATTTGGCTGGGGAAATGTCTGACTTCAGGTGTTTTGAGATCCATAGGGGTTTTGACTTGGTGAACATCATTTGTGAACCACATTCCGCACTAGATGTTTTCTTCTGCCTTTCAGAGAGGACAGAGATGATGTGACTATGATAGTAATTATGTTAGCAGAAGTCCATAGTCTCTTACCTAATATCCTAGGAGCCAGATGTGTTTTGGCAGCCTCTCCTCCATTGTTGGTCCAGGGCACCTCCACTCTTGTCCATCTGTTAGCTTTTGGGTTAGGGTTAGGGTAAGTCATTATGGAATAGTACGATCCACTTCTCCACCGGTTTAAGGACTCTTGAGCACCAGGCCCTAGCAGAGAGGCCGTGTGTGTGTGTGTGTGTGTGTGTGTGTAGAAAGAGAGAATGAAGAGGGAGAGGAAGAGAGGCAGTGAGGAGAGAGAGAGAGGATGCATGAGCAAGTTAGAGGAGACAATGGAGCTGAGATTTCTTTAATAGACAAACCCTTGTTTCTTGTCTCCTAGATATTAAAGTACTGTGATGATACAAAGGTGGACAAAGACACACCCGCATCTTCAAGAAGTTATCTGGTTGAGCATCCATTAAGCTGATTTATTCACATATCAGAAAATTTGGACCTTTAAAAAACTAGCTTATCCATATTGCTCTGCAGTCAATCCCTGTGTGCTATGACCTTTCTGGAGGAGATTATGAGTCATTTAGCTTCTGGTTGCAAACAATTGGGTTGTTTGAGTGCTTCCATCAATAAAAACTCAGGTACTCTGTGGTCTATTTTTTTTTTGTTTTTTTTTTGTTTTTATTTTTTATTTTAATTTTATTTTATTTTATTTTTTTAAAGATTTTATTTATTTATTTGACAGAGATCACAAATAGGGAGACAGGCAGGCAGAGAGAGAGAGAGGAGGAAGCAGGCTCTCTGCTGAGCAGAGAGCCCGATGCGGGGCTCGATCCCAGGACCCCGGGATCACGACCTGAGCCGAAGGCAGAGGATTTAACCCACTGAGCCACCCAGGCGCCCCGTGGTCTGTTTTTGAACAGCCTTTCTGTGCCTGAATTTTTGGTAAGGACTGCTGCACAGTGATGGCTTGTGGGTCCGACCCATGTGCTCAGTCTTCCGGTGTTGTAGTGAGATGCCAGACACCAGCATCTGTGGACGGAGCAGCTGTGGGCCTTGGGGGGAGCCCTCATGGTGCATCTATATGGGGAGCTTTGGTTTTGCTCATTTACCCAGTTTGCATTCTCACTGTCATCATGGGCTCTGTTCTGATTCAAATTCCCGAGCATTTGGTATTTCTGGGCCTTCTGATAGAATTTTCTACTCTCAAAGAATGGCAGCTGGATGGCTTTCTTCTTTCTAAATGGTTCATTCATCCCAAACATCTGCCAGAACTATCCACTTACAGGCACCTGTCAGTCGTAATGCTTCAACCTGGGAGACTTCAGTGGCGTGCTCCAGTCCAGCTATGATCAATCTGGTCCAGCTGCCTAAATATTTCAGAATTGTATTTTGGGAAATACATATTCTGTGTGTTTGGTGTGAAAAAGTCTCTGATAGTCTCAATAAAAGTCTTTGACCATTCTTCCGTTTTGACAAATGGATTGCCTTGTGGTTCCATACCTGATAGTTTTGGGGCTGCTGCAGGTCCTGCCCCTCTTGCTTCCTTCCTGGATCACAAAAGTGATAGACCTTTATTAGCAACTTCTTCACGTATCAAAATGATCTTTTCTTATTACGGGAGTCATAGGGATTCATCTTTTCATTTCTTCAGCCTTTACTGGTTACTCCATTTTCACTAGTTACTCCTCAGTATCCTAAACAACGCAAAAATAAGCTCTTCACTTTCTTGAATCTTACATTCTAGTGAGAATAAATGGGCTGGAAACAGATATACTTTTGTACATTCATTGGTAATATGTACCATATGGAGAATTAAAACAGAGCAATGAATTAATTAAAGTGGGTTATCATGGAAGCCCTTTCTGAGGTGGTGACATATACACTGAGATATAAATAACATGGTAGAGCCAGGAGACCAACCCAAAGGCTTCTATAGTCATCAAGATAAGAAATAATGGAATAGTGAAGATGGAAAGAAGTGAAGGGATCAAGATATGCCTTGGAGGTGCATCAGCAGCACTGAGGGTTGGATGTGGGGAGTGAGGGACAGAGAAGAATAAAGGAGGACATACTTTTGGCTCAAGCCACCCAGCAGATGGTGATGCTATTTACTGAATGAGAAAGTAGTAGGACTGGTAGTAAAAATCATGAGTTTCTATTTTGAATGTTGAGTTTGGTGTCCGTGGACATTTGGATTTAAGTGACTGGAGTTCCCGAGAGAAGTCAGGACTAGAGATACACATTTGGGTGCCAGTATAAATGATATTTAAAGCCATAGGGTGGGAAAGAATAGATAGGAAAAGGGGCCTGGATACCAATCCTTAAGGAGATAAAATATTTAGAGGTTAAGTGGAGAGGACAAGCTAGCAAAGTTCAAAAAGGGACGGTCAGTGAAACATGAGGAACACCTAGAGAATGTGCTATCAAAGAAATCAAGGGAAACGTATTTTGACAAAGACAGACTATCAACTCTGTGAAATGGTATTGTAGGAGAAGTCTAGAAAAGCAACCAGTCAACTTGGTGACCTTGAGCTCTAGTCGTCTTGAGAAGAGCAGCTTCAGTGGAGCAGTGGATTAGAAGCCCAGATGGAGGGAGATGAGAGAGACAAGAGGAAAGAAGTGGAGATGGTGACTAGAAACAGCTCTTTCGAGAAGTTTTGCTGATAACTACTTAGCTGGGAGTCAGGAACGCGCGCTTCCAGCCCCTGTGGCATGGTACCCTGATGATAGTTACTTAGGTACATGTCTTAAATTCCATTACAATAGATAAGAAATTTGACTTCATTTTTCACTTCTACTTCCTAGCGCTTACAGAGTTCCTGGCACACAGTAGGTGCTTAATCATATTGATTGAATTAATGGATGGTTGAATTCATGAATATCCTACAAGGGCAGAAGAACTTTAGGCTCAAGACCATGTCTGATTCATCCTCTGCAGGCTCAGTACACCAGGCGGGATGCAGAAATACCCCTGAATGAATAAACGTTATCTGATAAAATTGGGTGTCAAATAGGGGAGCCTGGGTTAGGAAACGGCAGAGATGGGAGAGGACACAAATTCTGTCTCTGTGACTCCTGTGACCTGACATAAGTCATCATGCTTTACCTCTAAGTTTCATGGCTCATTATGATAGAAATATCTCCACAGAGTTAATATGAGGAATAAATGAGATTATATCCAAGAGGAATTTAGCCAAGGGCTTGTCTCTTATAAAATACCCACGGATTGAGAGCCTTGTTATTATTATTGTTGTTAATATTGTTCAACTCTGAGCTGCACTGTGGCCTTGAGTTCTGCCAGCCAATCAAGGCAGCATTCTGGAATTAGAGCTGTTTGAATGGGAGGACTCCCTGGTGCCCTTCTTAACTCTCCTGTCTTCTTTCATCCTGAAGAGAAGAAGTAAATCAAGTTTGCCTGCAGAAAAAGCCTGTATGGGGGCTTGATGAGGCTTCAGGGAATGGCAGCCTGCCCCCAAATCACCCTAACTATCCAGTGATGCTAAAAATAGGGACCAAAGTCTATTCCTTGATTCAGTATAGACACTGCTTGAGGCAAGTCAGGGACTCGAGTTCCTTCACGATGAGTTATGCTCAGTTTGTCAGGAAGGGTGACTAACTGGTACCTGATACAATGTTCTAGATATTGGGGAGAGGAGAGCTTGTGGGGCATCGTCCCTTGTCAGATGACATCCTAGCTGTCTCCTGCTTGTGCCCTTTCTCTGTGGACTTCGTGTGTGTCAGAAAGTATAGGGGCTGTTTCCATTTTTCCTGATTATACTATATCCTTCCTCCTGTGTCCTAGTACCTGCTGTTTCCTCTGCCTGGAATGCCCATCACTTTCCTGCCTATTTCCTAAACCTTCTTTAGCATTCAGCTAACATATTTTGGTCTCCAGGAAGCTGTCCCTGACCGTTGGTCTGGGTTGGGTTCTCCTTCCAGGCTTTCCCTTAGCACTCTGAGATTCCTTCGCGATTATCATCATGCTGAAATGTACTTGTTTCTATTTCTTCCCCCACCCCACACAGCAAATGTTGAGAGTCCTTGGGGACAGGGACACTTACTCATCTCTGTTTGTTCCCAGCTTCTCTTGGCATGTTGAAGGTGCCCAATAAATATTTGATGGAAAAGTAAATGAATAAGTGAATGAATGAAACAAGCAAATCTTGACTATTTAATTGGATCTTGGGTTTGGAACAAGTAGACAGGGGAAATGAGGGACATAGAAGCCACACCATTTATGATCCAGTTCTGCTTTGGTGGGCCTTGTTTCCTTTCTCCCTGAGTGGGGACGTCACCATAGTTGCCAGGGCATTTTTTTTTTTTTTCTGACTCTGATGCCACAGCTCTGCTTCCCATGGTTTATGAAGTCACTGTGGATTTCATTGTCAAGATGTTCTGTCTTTAAGGTCTCTTTGTAAGGGCGGCCAGTATAACAGGATTTTTACCTGTTATGTGCATTACATGAACACCCCCACCAGCCTTATTGGGTTAGCTTCCGAGCCCCAGAGGCAAGATGAGATGCTGGAAATCATATAATGGGATCCACTACAGCTACAGATATTTCAAATACCCCTGCACAAAATGGAAAATCCCATGATAAAGTGTAAACCTCCCTTCAGAACCTCTCTTGCTCTATCTTGGGTGAGTCAGAGACATGTTGACACTTACATGTTGGTTCCTGTCTTGATTCTTCTTCCAGGGAATAGCTCCTATTCTGCTAAATTCCTAGGAGACTGTTACATTCCCCTCAAATGTCACTTGTGTGCAGCCTTGTGATAGATTATAAAAATGGCCTCAAATTCTTCCCATTCCTATATACACACGCCTTCCATGTGTGACTTTACAGCCCTTCCCATGTTGACTCTAGGCTTGGCCTTCTACCTTGCTTTGCCTAATGGGACTTTAGCAAACATGATGCAGGGAGAGACTTGAAAAGAGCCTATGCATTGGTATTTGCCAGGTTTTGTTGATTTGGGGGGCACTGTGACTACTTCCATGTGAAGAAGCCTAGACTGGGTGATGAGAGACTCATGACTTGGTCCTCCTATTTCCCAGTGCCCATGCAGGCAAATGAGGTTTTCATAAGCTACTTAGACACCAGCAGATCTCTCACCTGACCACAGACATAAGAAAACCACCTGAGATGAACTGAATCAACCTAGACCAGAACAGGTGCAGCTGACCTGCAGAGTAGCAAACTGAATATATAGCTGGTGTTTAAATCTCAAGGTTTTAGAGTACTTTGTTACACAGCAGAAGCTGACTGATAGCAAGCCATTACTGACTTGATCCTCCTCTTTCCCTGAATTTATGTTCCCATACTGATTTGTTCATACTATAGCTCAGTGTCCATCATGTTCTCCGGATGGCTTTTTGTGAGTCTGCCTCCCCAGGAGACCTTGGATACTTCAAGAGCAGAAGCAGTGTCTGGAGGACTGGTAGGATTTGCTCACCTAAGGTCTATGCTAGGGCCAGGGACTAAGAATGTACTTCAGAAATGTGGACAGGCCAGATGAATATGTGCAGCTCAACTGCAGTGTCTTTGAATATTGGCTTCTGCTTCACCAGAAGCCTCTTTACTTCTTTCTTCCCCACTTCCCCACTTCCCTGGGTATTCAACACTTGATGTTTATTCTACTCTTGACATTTTGTATTTCCACATTGCCTTTTAAAGTTATGGTGGTCTCTTACCCATCCTTATAATTTCTTAGTATGTCTTTAGGTAATAGCAAAGTCTCCCCCAAGTTTTTAAAGAATAAGGTTATGTACTCACAGAAGACACTGGTCAAAAGAAACTTTTTGATAAGAATCCAAGTTTTCTCTTTCTAGATTATATTTTTCCAATGGCATTATGTGATGATTGATTTTTTATTTACATTTGATTTGATTTTCAGTGTGTAGGATTTGTATTTTCAAAATGAACAGTTTTCCACTGAAAACTGTTAATTTCTTCTTGTCTGAGGTGATGAACCTCCAAACAAATTCATTTCACGTGTAGCTTCAAAAAAAATCCCTGATCAATGTTAGCATTTCGGGAACCCTAGAAAGTTGTGTCAAGGATTCCTTTAGAGTTGGAATGAAGGAAGAGAAAGGTAACTTAGATAAAAATCATTAGCAACTCCTAAGAAATTTTTTTAAAATAAGTACCCAGTGAAGGATTAAATGTTACGTGGTATCTGTAGGACTTTGTGCTACATGCTGACCATTTCATGCACTCTTTCCAACAGCTCTGTGCGGTAGGTTTTATTATCCCCATTTTACAAACCTGGAAAGTCTTAGAGAATTTAATCAGGTTACTCAGGGTCAGAATCTGATTCCAGGCTGGTGTCTTAACTGTTACATTTCTCAAAGAAAGGAATGGAAAGTATGGTCTATTCCTGGTAGATCATGGGTCTTCTTTTAAAGATGAAAATCAAATAATACATCTAGACCTGGAGGTTCACCTAGGAGCATGATATCAGCACCTTGAAATATTCTGTACAGTGAGTGATAAGATAGGTGTTGACCTTGGTGTGTGTGCTGGGCTCTACTTATCCCTGATTGTCCTGAGTTCCAGGTTTGACATGCCAGAGGTCAAGTGAGGTCAAATTATCCTCCACAAATTACCAGATGAATAGAATCAGAGAATGTGAAAACTGGAAGAGACCTGTGCTAGTTGACATCTCCAGGTCTTCCCTCTACTTTTCTCCACTCTGTTTTCTTCCCTGGGAAACTGATACACTCTTCAGCTTCTGGTTGGGTTTTGGAAGTATATCAAAGAAAGATCCTACCCTTCCTGAACGTTACCTTGCACTGACTGTGCCCCTTGACCGGAAGTCACAGTTCCTCTGCAGGTGACCCCTGCTGCCTGACTCTTTCCCACTGGGTCCTTTAACTGCCTCTTGCCTCCTCCTTTTGCATGTGGTGATTGTTCTGTTGCCCCACTGTCCTTTGTTGTTCCCTTGCCTCCTGCTTATACCTCTGTACACAGTTTCCTTGACTATCCTAATTTGAGGGTGCAATTTATTTCTTGCTGAGATTTTGGATTGATATTAACTTCTGGAGCTTATGTAGTCTAACCTTCACATTTTATAAAGAGAAAACCAAAGCACAGAGAAAAGAAGTGCCTGCTTGAAGCCACTGACTGCTAAGTGACAAGACCAGAACTTGGAAGGCACATGGGACTGACTTCCTATCCAGTGATGCACACATACACCGCAGTGAGGACAGACCTGTGAATAGTATTCTAGTACTTGAGACAGTTGTTTATTTTATTTCTTTTCCTTGTAGAACCACTTAACTGAGTCACATCTTTCTGTTATCACTTTGACCCAGGTTATTGTTCAACTGTACTTGGGCAACTTGTTGGCTATGACTTTTGCCTTATTTTGGGTGCTCCAGAATAAAAAATGCCAGGAATGGACCTCTGTGTTTATCTGGTTATACATTTAAAAGCAGTATAGGCTGATGGTTTGTGTGTGAGTGTAATTAGCATTTTTGGAGGCAAACGGTTTTTTGTTCTTTGGGAAATACAGGGTTTTCATGAGCTTAATAACGCCCACAAACCATGATGGCAGCGAATCAGGTTCGTACCATCAAGGGAAGGATATCGTCACACTGTTTATTGATATCATTATTGAATGGTATTCAAGTTGCAATTACTGAAACTTGGCTTTTGCCAAAGCACTGGCTCAAGATAAACAGTCAATCAATACTTGTTGAATGATTTAATGAATGAATATTCATAATGTTGATGAGTGGGAAATAGTAAAGTTAGCAGGAGCACCTAATCTGTCTAGAGCACTGCTTAATTCTTTGACTTCTGAGGCAGTCTCTGTTGGCTGTTGAAGTCTGATATTACTTAGAATTCAGTTGCCCTGACTTCTTTTTATTTTTTCTGTTCATTTTCCATACCCATGATGTTGTACAAAACACACTGCATTTGGAATCCAAAGGCCTCGCTTTTGGGTCTCATTGGGTGACTTCCTTATTAGATATAAGACATCATTTTATTCTCTTTGAGCCTCAATTTCCCATATTGTAAAGTTGGGTTGATTAGACCTTTCTCATAGGATGTTTTGGTGGTAAAAGTAAGAATGTATGTACAAGAGTGTTTTTTGTAAGTGGAGTACTGCTTTTCCTGTAGTATTAGGATGTTACAGGTATTTGAAATGACAGACTCTGTGGGACTATGGGTCCTAAGCTGGTGTTCTGATCTGTATGCTTCACTGATTCAGATGTGATCTTCCCTCAGTATCTGTGACGCTCACTTGTGATTCTGATGATTCTAAAGAGATGACTCAAGAAATGATTAGAAATCCCATTTCCTATAGGGGATTTCCCATGCTGTGGGCTGGGGCTTTCTGACAACATCCAGGTCATTGCTCCAATCAGTAATGATCTGGATTTGTGTTAAGCTCTTCTTCCCATTGACACTTTTCCCCTCAACACCTCTTTCAATATGTTGGGGTTCTTCCTCACCTTTGCTGCCTCCCATACCAAAAACAATACTAAAAGCCACCATCACTCCTGTTAGCTGCCTGAGAACTACTTGAAAGATTTTTATTGTTTTATTATGCAAACCAAGTTATTTCCCAATAGCATCTATCTCTTTCATCAGATCAGTCTAGAGGCTGGCTTCCCTTTCACGACTCAGGGCTGCATCATCCTAAGGGAAAAAAATGACCTCTTCTCCCCCCCATGTGAATTCTGCACTTTCTCAGGATACAGAAGCTGGAGCTAAGTATTTCACCCTTTTAAAAAAGAGCAGATTTTCCTTCCCGGTAAATGTAGATGTGATTATGATTAATAAAATGCAAATTTACTTAAGAGCATTTAAGCTAGCATAGCGTTTTGTCATTCTGTACTTTTTTAGTCAACTGATACTAAAAGTGCGATTACTACTAAGTGTGGGTTTGAAAAATGTTTTGACATCCTAAAGGGGTCCTCATTTTTGAAGAAGGATGGGAATCCCTGGGATATACCCTTCAGATTATGAGCCACTGCCTGAACTCTATCCCACCCCAGAACTAGGGGGAAGCTAGCTGATGTCAGTCAAAATGAAGTTCTTGGCCCAGGGTAGTAGATGGCCTTTAGAGCTTTTGTTTCAGGTTTATGCGTTGAGGAATAAGGCTGGACTAAAATCAGTGTTCCAGGACAAAAGCGAGCTTGGGAACCAAGAGGACACTTGGGAGTGGGTAGACTCCAGAACTAGAAACCCCATACCAGGCTAAGCCTTCATGGGGCAATCTGGGGTTGTAACTCTAAGTTATCCATGTGAATATGTAGGAGAGGTTAAGGGGAAATAGGGTGCATTGTTCAGACACAGGGCACCAAAACTAGCAGATTCCTGTTGGCCTTGGGTCCCCAGCCTGAGGCATGTCTGCCTGTCATTGTGGATAAAGAGGCAGTATTACTGAAAAGGGAGTAGGAGAGATTTTCTGGGAAGGGCTACAAATGAACTCTTAGATTTCCACAGTGGTTTTTATTGCATCAATTTGTGTGTGTGTGTGTGTTGTCTAACAGCTTTAGTGAGATATAATTTACATACCATAAAATTCACCATTGTAAGTATCCAGATCCATGATTTTGAGTAAATGTATGGAGTTGTATATTTCTCACCACAATCCAGTCCTGGAATATTTCCAATACCCCCCTCCCCCACCGCCAAAATGTATGTGTATATCTTGCAGAACAGCATTCTGTTGTATGGCTATACTGCATTTTGTTTATCTATTCATCAGTTGAAGGACATCTAGGCTGTTCTACTTTTTGGCTGTCATAAATCTGTTATGAACATTTGTAGACAAGTCTTTGTGTGGACATTATTCTTATTTCTCTTGGGTAGATAACTGAGTGGAACTGCTAGTAACTTTTCTTTTTAAAAGACTTATTTATTTGAGAGAGAGAGAGAACATGAGAGGGAGGGGCAGAGGAAGAGAGAATCTCAAGCCGACTCTGCACTGAGCATGGAGCCCCTTGCAGAACTTGATCTCATGATCTTGAAATCAAGACCTGAGATTCCACCAAGAGTCAGATGCTTAACCACTGCACCACCCAGGTGCCCCTTTTTAACTTTCTAAGAAACTCTCCAACTATTTTCCAAAGCAGTTGTACATTCCCAAAAGCAATGTAGAGAAGTCCAGTTTCTTCACGTGCACCCCAGTATTTCTGATTCTAGCCACTCCAATGGGTGTGTAGTGGAATTTTGTTGTCATTAAATTTGTGATTTCCTACTGATCAATGACGTTGAGCATCTTATTAGCCAATTGGGTATTTTATTTGGTGAGATGTCTAGTCAATCCCCCCACTTTTTAATTGAGTTGTTTATGATTTTATTATTAATTGTAGGGGTTCTTGTGTATTCTGGATACAACTTCTTTATCAGATAGAAGATTTGTAGATATTTCCTCCCATCCATAATCTTTTTTAGTGGTATATGAATTATGTTATTCATTTATTGTTGGCAAATCTCTATTAGCACTTACTGTAGAATAGATAATGTTCAACACATTGGGAATTAGAGAGCAAACAAACCAGACCAGTCCTCTCTCTCACAGAAACTTGGATCTAGTAGAGAGAGTTAACGTATAGATTAAAACAAAACAAAACAAAAAACATAACTGAAAATAATTCGTGCTGTGCAACAAATAAAAGATGGAAACTTAGGCAGAGGAGCGCCGCTTTAGATGGAGTGGTGTGGGACATTCTCTGTGGTACGACATTTGAACAAAGACCTGAATAAAGTTGGGAGGCCAGTTGTGTCACTGTCTATGTGAACGGGCTCACCCATAAAAGTTCTCTTTTTATTTTTTTTTTTGTAGTTTGAAGTTTTTATTTAAATTTCAGTTAGCTAACATATAGTGTAATATTAGTTTCAAAAATAGAATTCAGGGGGCGCCTGGGTGGCTCAGTGGGTTAAGCCTCTGCCTTCAGCTCAGGTCATGATCTCAGGGTCTTGGGATCGAGCCCCGCATCGGGCTCTCTGCTCAGCGGGGAGCCTGCTTCCCCCTCTCTCTCTCTGCCTGCCTCTCTGTCTACTTGTGATCTCTATCAGGTAAATAAATAAAATCTTTTAAAAAAATAGAATTCAGTGATTCATCATTTACAGACAACATCCAGGGCTCATCACAAGTGCCTTCTTTAATCCCCATCACCCATTTAACTCATCCCCCCACCCCATCCACCTCCCCTCTAGCAACCCTCAGTTTGTTCTCCTTAGTTAAGAGTCTGTTTTATGGTTTGCCTTTCTTCCCCTACTCCCACTTCTGTTTTGTTTCTTAAATTCCACATATGAGTGAAGTCATATGGTATTTGTCTTTCTCTAACTGACTTATTTTCTGTAGCATTATACTATCTAGCTCAATCCACATTGTGGCAAATGGCAAGATTTTATTCTTTTTTTATGGTTGAGTAGTATTGTATTGTATACATATACACTACATCTTCTTTACCCATTCATCAGTCAGTGGACGTTTGGGTTCTTTCCATATTGTTGTTAATGCTTACATAAACATTGGGGTGCATGTGCTCCTTTGAATCACTATTTTTGTGTCCTTTGGGTAAATACCTAGTAGTGCAATTGCTGGGTTAGAGGGTAGTTGTATTTTTAACATTTTGAGGAACGTCAGTACTGTCTTTCACAGTGACTGCACCAGTTTGCATTCCCACCAACAGTGCGAAAGTGTTCCCCTTTCTCTCCGTCTGCGCCAACATCTATTGTTTCCTGTGATGTTAATTTTAACCATTCTGACAGGTACGAGCAGGTACGAGGTGATACCTCATTGTAGTTTTGATCTTTATTTCCCTGATGATGAGTGATGTTGAGCATCTTTTCATGTGTCTGTTTGCCATCTGGATGTCGTCTTTAGGAAAAATGTTTATTCATGTCTTCTAGCCCATTTCGTAAGTGCATTATTTGCTTTTTGGGTGTTTTTGGGGTGTTGACTTTGATATGTTCTTTAAGATGTCCCATACTAACCCTTTATCAGATAGGTTGTTTGCAAATATCTCCCATTCTGAAGGTTGCCTTTTAGCTGTTTCCTTTGCTATGCAGAAGCTTTTTATCTTGGTTGATAAAGTCCCAATAGTTCATTTTTGCTTTTGTTTCCCTTCCCTCCAGCGACATGTCTAGCAAGAATTTGCAAAGAGGTTACTTCTAGGACTTTGATGGTTTCTTGTCTTACATGTAGGTCTTTCATCCATTTTGAATTTATCTTTGTGTATGGTGTAAGAAAGTGGTCCAATTTCATCCTTTTGCATGGGGCTGTCCAGGTTTCCCAACACCATTTGTTGATGATACGGTCTTTTCTCCATTGGAAATTCTTTCCTGCTTTGTTGAAGATTAGTTGACCGTAGAGTTGTGGGTCCATTTATGGATTTTCTGTTCTGTTCCACTGACCTATGTGTCTGTTTTTGTGCCAGAACCATTCTATCTTGACCACTACTGCTTTGTAATATAACTTGAAGTCCAGAATTATGATACCTCCAGCCTTGCTTTTCTTTTTCAAGATTGTTTTGGCTACTTGGAGTCTTTTGTGGTTCCATACAAATTTTAGGATGATTTGTTTTAGCTCTGTGAAAAATGCTGGTGGTATTTTGATAGGGATTGCATTAAATGTGTAGATTGTTTTGGGTAGTATAGACATTTTAACAATATTTGTTCTTCTAATCCATGAGCATAGAATATCTTTCTATTTATTTGTGTCATCTCCAATTTCTTTCTTTTTTTTTTTAAAGATTTTATTTATTTATTTGACAGAGAGAGAGAGAGAGAGAGATATTACAAGTAGGCAGAGAGGCAGGCATTGAGAGAGGGGAAAGCAGGCTCCCCACCAAGCAGGGAGCCCAATGAGGGGCTCAATCCCAGGACCCCAGGATCATGACCTGAGCTGAAGGCAGAGGCCCAACCCACTGAGCCACCCAGGTGCCCCATCATCTCCAATTTCTTTCATCAGTGTTTTATAGTTTTCACAGAACAGATCTTTTATCTCTTTGGTTAGGTTTATTCCTAGGTATCTTATAGTTTTTGGTGCAATTGTAAATGGGAACAATTCCTTGATTTCTTTTTCTGCTGTTTCGTTCTTTCACCCATAAAGTTAAAAAAATCATTAGCTACAGTGTTTTCATTCTCTAAATTTCAGTGCCCTGGTACAAAGCCCTAGGTCATGAAAATCAGAAATGGTATTAAAAATAGTTGATTATTGTTACTAACCAGCAAGAGTGGATGTAGATCATAGGGCTGGATGATGGAGAAGTGGGGCCACTCAGGGAATTTGGGGCAACAACTCTATGCCAGCTAGTATGGAAGTATTATAGCATTTTAACAATTGTTACAGTCATATCAGTTCATGTACCCAATATGTGATGAGACTTACACCATATACTATCAAGCAATTTGAGGGAAATAGGAGTTGAGTCAAGGCAGGGTTCCCAGGGGATCAGTGTGACAGTACCAAGAGTAAACCAAGCTAGAGTCTCACCAGCGGACAGTAGGGCTTCTAGGGGTCCTGATCTGATGTAGGCATGTATGGAGCCTCAGCACGGTTCAAGATTTTTGTCTGGAGCATTCATTCGCAACCTGGGCTCCTATGGGAATCATTTCAGTATACTGAGGTGCCAACTCAGACTGGTTGAATCAGAGTATCTGCAAGTGAGGCTCCCACTCTTGCTTTGGGTGAGATTGTACCCAGTCCTGAAGGAGCTGAATAAATGAAGGTACTGTGTTAATTTTTGCAAACATGCCTTCTTGTAGTGCTTGGGGGAATGTGAAGAGGAACAGCAATATCAACTCTCATTTTTGAGCACTGTTTAAAGCACCTGACCTCACTTAATCCATTCATTATTATCCCAGGTAGACATCATTCCCATTATACATGTGAGCACACTGAGGCTCAAAATGACTACAGTTAACTTGAGCTCACATGGTTCATGAGAGGAAGGGTTCCTTCTTCTCAGAGGATTAACGTTCTCTATATATAGTCCTAGAAACCTGTAGTATTGTATTGTAAACACATTCCCCAAACCTGAGGGATGGAAAACAGGCCTCCAAATTCCCACAAAGAAATGTATGACCCAAGAGAACAACATTAAAACTCCTACTTTGTGTTCTAAGAATAGTTTTCCATTTAGATCATGGTTATTTTTGGCATAATTCTAATAAGGTTGCTTATCTGCTTTCCCAGTTGTCAGATTAGAAGCAGAACATTGGAAACCAGAGAGGTGTTGCTCACGGTAGGCACATTGACAGAGCTAAATGTTGGAAGAAGAGCTTCGGAGTGGAGAAGGAAAATAGTTTGCTCCTCTGTGAGACGAGTAGGTCATATTAAGTAATCTCTGAGGTCACTTCCAGCTACAAACCTTATTGTGTTGAAGATAAAAGCTATAAAAAGCTATAGAAAAACACACAAGAATGGAAAAAACCTAGAAATCTGGACCAGAGTGGGAAGTAGTCTTGGGAGAACTTGGTAGCTCCTGAGGGCATAACTGTGTCATAGACAGCGCTGGGCTTGATGCTTTTGATGATGACACTGAGTCATCAGGAAAGCATTAGATGTTCTGTAGATGCTGTTTCATCATGCAAAACAGTACACAAATTCTTTTCCAAAGATTTCATTCAACAGTGCTTATCAAAATGCTCCATAAAGATGCACACACAGTTCAGAAATTTTGCTTTGTAGAACACCTTCCTTGATACATTCTTCATTGTTTTATGGAGCTTTTGTTCCTTGATAGAATAATTCAGGTAATTGGGACAGTATCTGGCATTCGTCTGTTGTTTTACACTAATTCAAAGCATTTTTCAACCATCCTAGATTCCAGTGAGTACTCTGACTAGACTGGTCATTCTTAGAGTGTATCCTTAGTATGAAGCCCGCGTGGGCTTCTCACATGATTCTCTGGTTGGCTGATAATGAGTCTGTTAGATGCTCAGGTCAGTGAATTGGTGAGTGAATGAACTACAGGAGAAGGCAGTCCCTCAGTGGTCCTGTTGCTAAATCCTGTCGATCCATCTTTCCTAAGGCTATGCCTGTTGCTTACCTTCCTCTCATTCCCATCACCACTACCCAAGACAACCACTAAAAAATAAATGCCCATGTGCTTGTTAAAGAAAATTTAGAAAACACATAAAGGAGTACACATGAGAAGAAGAAAAAAGCTGCCAGGAATCTCACTGTCTAGAAATAACCATCACTGACATTTTAGGATGTATCTTTCCAGTCTTTTTCCTTAGCCATTTTTCATATAACCCAATTGTCAGCTGCCACCAGCCTCACCTCTTTGAGCTTCCCTGGAAAAATCCACTTGCGTAAAAGTATTTGTAAGTAATTTGTAGTATATTGTAAATTTTCTTTGACAATGGAGTTTTGGCTTCCTCTTTTACTTTCTTTCTCCCTTCTGTGGACTGCCATTTGCCAGCTCCTACTTTCTCTCTCTTAGTCATTTCCTAGACTTCTAATATCTTGTGACCTCTATTGTTTGCTATTCGAAGAGCCTTTAAAACTTTGTGCTCATATCTAGGTTCTCCTTAGAAGATAGTGATGGTAGAGGTGGTAGAAGGATGTGATTGTTTTTTATAAATGTCTTTCAAAAATGGTTCATACCTAGTTTTTTTTTCCCCGTTTAAAAAATTGTGATAGGGGTGCCTGGGTGGCTCAGTGGGTTAAGCCTCTGCCTTCGGCTTAGGTCATGATCTCAGGGTCCTGGGATCGAGCCCCGCATCGGGCTCTCTGCTCAGCAGTGAGCCTGCTTCCTCCTCTCTCTGCCTGCCTCTCTGCCTACTTGTGATCTCTCTCTCTCTGTCAAATAAATAAATAAAATCTTTAAAAAAATAAATAAAAATAAATAAATAAAAATAAATAAAAAATTGTGATAAAATACACATAAAATTTACAACCTTAACCATTTTCAAGTATGATCCAGTACTGTTACATACATTCACATATTGTACAACCAATCTGTAGAATTCTTTTCATCCTACAAAACTGAGATTATAGACATTAATCAACTTCCCATTCCCCTCGTCTCAGCTCTTGGCAACCACCATTCTATCTTCTGTCTGTGTGAATTTGACTACTCTAGGTACCTCATAGAAGTGGAATCATACCACACTTTTGTCGTTTTTCACTTAATATATTGCCTTCAAGGTTCTTCCATGTCGCAACATGTGTCAGAATTTCCTTCCTTTCAAAGATGGAATAATACTACATTCTATGGATAGATGGCATCTTGTTTATCCACTCATGTGTCCATGGACACTTGGATTCCTTTCACCTTTTGGCTGTTTTGAATCCTGCTCTGTGAGCATGGGCAAATGAACATGGGCATATAAACATGGGTATACAACTGCCTCTTCAAGACCCTGGTTTCTAACTCTTTGGGGAATATACTGAGAAGTGGAAGTGTTGGGTCATAGGCTAATTCTATTTTTAATTTTTTGAGGAACCACCATACTGTTTCCTGCAACAGCTGCATCATTTTACATTCCCACTGTAGATAGAAGATTATATCTCACTGTTTGTCACTTAAAATTATGTTGGGAACAATCATCACATCCTTAAGTCATTTTTCAAAATTATGACTTTTGATGATTGCATAATTATCTATCATAACTTATTTGGTAATTTTCCTATATTTTGATATTCAGGTTGTATCTAGTTTTGAGCTGTTATTAAGAATAAGATGAAAATGCTTTTATGCTGCTCTGATTATTTTCTCAGGGTAATTTCTTATAAGTGGAAATTATAAGAGTTTGTGTATTTTTTTTTAAATATTTTATTTGTTTATTTGACAGAGAGAGAGAGAGCACAAGTAAGCAGAGCGTCAGGGAGAGGGGGAGAGAGAAGCAGGCTCTCTGCTGAGCAGGGAGCCCAGTGTGGGGCTTGATCCCAGGACCCTGGAATCATGACCCGAGCTGAAGGCAGCCACTTAACCAACTGAGCCACCCGGGCGCCCCCAAGAGTTTGTGTATTTTTAATATTTATGGCATATGTTGTTACATTCTTCAGAAAGATTTACCAATTTAGGTTCTACCCCGAGAAGACCATAAAAATAAAGTGTCTGTTTCCTTGCATTTTTGCTAACCCTGGGTAGTATCATTAGAACAATTTTTTTTAAACTTTGACAATTTAAGAAACAAACATGGCATCCTATTATTGTTTGTATTTTTGATTAGAGTTGTCTAGCTTTTATCATATATTTATCATCCTTATATTTCTTTTTTTTAAATTAATTGTCTTTGCCAGTGTGTTTATCTTCATTTTACTGATTTAGAGATAACTTTTAGTTCTGATTGTGACAATACTGGGTTCATGTAAAAAATCTGGAGTGTACAAAAATATAAAGGGAATAAAATTCTTACTTTAACCACTTAGTGATTACATTAAACATGATTCACATTAAAATGGCAAAAAATAAAATAAAGTAAAATGGTGAATATTCAAATAACTTTTTTTGTTTGCATCTCAGTATCTGTGTTAATTAGAGATTAACTTTTTAGAGTTTTTTATATTTGAAAATAATCCTCTTTTGTTATGGATGTTGTAGATATAATTTTCTGAGTTATCATTTGCTTTTTAATTTTGTATTTTTAATAGTTAAAGCTATCTTTTATTTCTTATATTGCCTTTTTGTTTAAAATATCTTTTTTATCTTTTGACAATTAAAATATTTGTGATTTATTTTAGATAATTCATGTTTTTTTTGTTTGTTTTTTCATTTTGTTCTTGAGTTATTTTCATTGTCGTAATAAGGTTTGTTGTACTTTGCTCTAAATACATTGTTGGACTAAGGTCTATTCTTGGGCTATTACTCTGCCTGGTTAATTATCTATTTTTTTTTAAGATTTTATTTATTTATTTGACAGAGAGAGAGAGAGAGATCACAAGTAGGCAGAGCAGCAGGCAGAGAGAGAGGGAAAGCAGGCTCCCTGCTGAGCAGAGAGCCTGATGCAGGGCTCTGAGATCATGACCTGAGCCAAAGGCAGAGGCTCTAACCCACTGAGCCACCCAGGCACTCCTAATTATCAGTTTTTATGCCAATATTTTGATGCCTTAATTTTTTATTATCTAACAATTAAGACTATTTGCTTTCAAAACTCCTTGGCTAATATCATCTAAATATTCTTCTAGATGAGCTTTAGAATTGCTTACCTCATTCTAAGAAAACAAATACTCTGTTGTGTTTCTTTTTTTTTTTTTTTTTAAGGATTTTATTTATTTATTTGACAGACAGAGATCCCAAGTAGGCAGAGAGGCAGGCAGAGAGAGAGGGGGAAGCAGGCTCCCTGCCGAGCAGAGAGCCCGACTCGAGGCTTGATCCCCGGACCCTGAGATCATGACCTGAGCCAGAAGCTTTAACCCACTGAGCCACCCAGGCACCCCACAACAGAATTTTAAAATAAACTAAAAGAATCATTCATAATAACCATGGAGGAAGCAATCCCAGGAATGCAAGCATAGTTTAATGTTAGGAAATTTATTTATATATTACGTAGTAGTATATCAACATATGTATACTTGGACTGTTTTGAATATATATATTCAGTATATATATATTATATATCTACCCCATTACACTTATAATTACTTGCTTGATGGCTAAACCATAATTACCAGGAAGACAGAGACTATATATTTTTTCTATATATTTTTTCTTCTGTTTTAGCATATTGCAGGGTAGATAACAGGTTCTGTATGATCCCTATTAAAATTAAAGACATGGTATTGGTCTGTAGTTAATTTCAGTAATTTGTTCTTACTTGGTGATAGTTTTTTTTTTCAGATATTAGAATTATATTAGATTCATAAAATGAATGGATCTTTTATGATCCACTGGTTCATAACATCTGGTTCTGGAGACTTTTATTTTCTTTAATCTTTCAGTTTCCTTCATTATTATTTGTTGGTTTACATTTTTGCGGGGGGTCAGCTTTGGAAATTTATATTTTCCCATATGTGTTTCAAGTTAGCTGAATTATATACCCTACTTAACCTGAAATTTTTATTACCATCTGTGCTTTTTAAAAAAATTGCCCAATGAATGTTTATCCTTTAACTCTGTGATTTTAAAAATGTGTGTATTTTAAGTTTTATCATGTTGAATATTTTTAAAGATCATCTGACGGTACTTGTTAATAGTCTATTCACTTAAGTGATTTTTATAAGTTTTATGTCTTTGGTTTGCATAAGGAGTCCATATTTTTTATGGCAAACAGGGAGTTGCTGCTAGTGGCATGTGGGCCAGATGTCATTTTCAGTGATATTTTGTTGTACAGCTAATTCTGGACTGAACTTTCTGATTTTGGCTTCCCCCCTTCAGTCTATTTTGTCTATTTCCATCCTGCTGATTTTTCTAAAACTCTCCTTTGATCATTCTTTTCCCTGTTGAGTCTCCCTATTGTCTTCAGAATACACTTAAGATACTTTAGGTGGCACTTAGAGTTCTCTACCTATAGGTATATCTTCTGTTGGCTCTCATTAAGCCCTTACACAAGTTGTTATTCCAGCTGAATCCATCTTTGTGTTCTTCCTAATCCCTTCCCAAACCTGCTTTACAGATTTTTATGTATGACCTTTGTTCAAATTTTATTCACGTTTGGATATTCTTTTCCATCTACCCAAATGGTACTGATCATCCTTGAATGAACTCTGACCAGCTCCACTGAGTCTTTCCTAAACCCAGCAGGAAGGGGCCCATGGGTAGGTATGGCTGTCTGCATTCTGATTCTTGGGACAGATAGTACGTTTGTGGTGCTCATTATATTATTTTTAAAGATAAAATAAATAAGAAGAGGGTCATGCCTAGAGCAGTGCTGACAATATGTTGTAAACCAAGAGTCATGATTAATTTCCATCTGGTATGGCTGTAGTAAAAATAAAAACAAAACAAAATAAACCACAAACAAAAACCAAACAAAAAACTCCTATTATTTACAGACTTTATCTTTTATCTCCCCAATTAGACACTGAAATCTTAGAACCAGGGACTCCATGTCTTATGTTTGATCCCCCGCTGTACCCTGCATGAAGATAAGCTTGGGTTAGAAGTCAAGAAACTTGGAAATTTGGATCACGATATCATGGTTATCTTTCTAGCACTGAGAGCTTGAAGAATGAATTTGTGTGACACTTAAACAAGCATTTTTACGTGTGTTTGAGTTAAAAAATGGTTTTGTGTTCTGTTTCATTTCATCCTTTCCTCAGAATCATCTGAGCTATATGGGTCATAGATGCCATGAAAATGAGGAGTTTGAGTTACACAATTTTACAGTTCCTTTCCTCTTCAAAATTCTTTAATTTCATTCTATCTTTTTATAAACTCTACTGAAAACAGATTTGGAGATTTCCCAGATAAATAACAAAGAACTCTAGGGAGCCACTATGACCAGATATTTCAAATTTAAAAAACCAAAACTCCTGTCAATATTGTGATTATTTTCATGTTTGTGAGAAATTGTTAGGAAAGATCAAGAAACAGGATTATCAAACCTCAGTTCACTGGAAATGATAAGGGTATCTTGAATGACAGAAAAATCTGGAAGGGACTATCAGCACATCTCACTTTAAACATTATTCTCTTTGGTTCCTTAGACCTAGGATAAATGCAAAATGTACATCTTTATTCTAGGTGCAATTTTGGGAGCGACAGCTTATTTCAGTTTAGGCTAGCCTTATTATCTCATATTGTACTCTCTCCCCCACTTCCTCCTTCAGCGAACATGAACAAAAATGTATATGCATATGCTTGGACCACTTAACTTTCTTGAGCATTTCTTGAATCTTTTACTTCTTTATCTTTCCTTGGTATGTTCTATTTAATTCTATTAAATTCTATTCAGTATTCAATGTTCTACTTAAAAACTGATTATTTATGAAACTTTCCTCTGACTTCCTGGTTGAATTGAATCATCCCCCAATCTACAGCCATATATATATATATATATATATATATATATATATATATATATATATATGATACACACTTTGATGGCACTTGACACATACTGCCTTATTCTAACTATGGGTATGTCTGTCTTCTGTAGACTTTAACCTTTCCGTGGACAGGTATTTGGTGATACTTCTCTATGTGACCCACCTAGGAACCATTAATAGTTACTAGCCTATGATAATGGCTCACTAAAGAGAATAATTCGGAGCAAAGTTTTTTGAACCTCCCTTTTAAATATCATGTAGGATTCAAATATGAGACGAAGGGGACATTTTATTAGTATACATTTGTGACTTCAAATTTGTGACATTTGGTTATCAGAGAGTCATCCAAAGTGGTGCCTGGGTGACTCAGTTAAGCGTCTGTCTTCGGCTCAGGCCATGATCCCAGGGTCCTGGGATAGGGCCCTGTGTCGGGCTCCCTGCTCAGTGGAGAGCCTCCTTCTCCTTCTCCCTCTGCCTTCAGCTCTGCCTACTTGTGCTCTCTCTCTACCTCTCTGTCAAATAAATAAATAAAATCTTAAAAAAAAAATCATCCAAAGAGCAATGAGGCTCATTTAATAAACTTGTAATGAAATTTCTGTTTATGGAAGACAGTTCCAGCCACATCATTCTAAGCATTCAATTTAATTTTCTCTTTCACTCTGTGTCTCTCTCTTTCTCTTTCTCTCTCACACACACATATACTCTCTCTCTTTGCATGGTATCAAGAAAATGTGGACTCATACTGAGTAGTTGTGAATGACAGTATTTTTAAAAAATTGTTCTCTTCAGTTTAATGGATACAGTAACTCAAAAGAGTAGCAAATACTTGTCTCAAATTAAAATCACAGCAAGTAACAAGTGCATGTGGTTATTAATTAAGTATTCAGCTTAAAGAATCAATTAATGGGTTCCTCAGCCATTTTAATTAGTCAGCATTTGTCAGAAAATGCCGTGTGAATGTGTCTTGTCATTTAATTGAGTGGAGCACACATATGTTGTAGGATTTTATTTGCTTGTATGATTTTATGTGAGTAGGCACGTGCAGGTCTGAATTTTAACAAAACAAAACAGAGCAAACCAAAAAAGACTTTCAGCCTTTTCAATCAGTGTCACATTCCTGGGAAGTTCAAATATATTCACAGAGAAGCTTGTTGTGTGGACTCTGGAATAAAGCAGTCAACCAGGTGGCGCACATTAAGTTCTTCGGGGTCTCCTTTGCGTGAAATTTTGATAGAGAACATAAATGAGTGTGGTTGATGTTTCACATTAAAGTTGTAAAAATAATTAATATACCTTAACAATGAAATTTGAATCAAATGTTTGCAGAAGCCTGGGAGCACAGTTTGACTCTTTGCATGACTAGGATAAAAGATGTTGGCTTGGGGAATTTTCATTGTGTCTGACCCTTTCATTTCTCCAGATGGGAGCTGGAGAGATATGTGTGGAAGTCTCCAGCATAAAAGCTAGTGTGTGCACTCAGTGTTTATTTTCTTGAAGCAGTGAATAAATAAATGAGAAAAGAGAAAGAATAACAGTATCTGCTGAGTGTTTACTATATGCCAGATGCTCTGCTAAGTGCTCATAACAGACCCAGGATTGTACTATTATCACTCCCATTTTACAGATAAGAAAACTGAGCCATAAAAAGATTGAGTAACATGTTTTAGGTCACCCAGGTTATATACAGCCAAACATGGATTTGAATTCTGGCCTGTGTTATCCCTCAATCCAAACACTTTTTAACCGTTACACTATATCAGTAAGATGCATTTAGCAAGTACAGTGCTTTTCCTGGTGATTTATTTTTGTGTAATTGTAGCTGATTTTGTAAAACTATGTAAGGCTGATCCTTCTGTTTTATTTATCATTTTCACAGAACTACAGTGATTCTCGATTGTCTGTTAACCTTCGGCAGTCCATTTGCCAATAGCATTTAAATAAACAGATCATGTCCAGGCACTTGGATATATAAAGTGGGTTTGATGTTCCCAGTGAGGCTTTCCACATTCTTTTCAGTTCAGGAAGATGCATTGATGTGTGTGGGGTGTCCCTTCTGACATAGTTTTATCGTAGGCAGAATAGACAAAAATAGCATTGGAAACCAAAGCCCTCGGTTACTTTTCCTGCTTTATATTTCAATGATTTTCGATTTTGTAGCTTGGGAAGACTAGTTTTGAAGACCACACACACACACACACACACACACAAAATCACAAAAGAGTCAAAGCAAAAGCCTTGAGAACTGCTGGGTCTTTAAGCTACTTTCAAGAGCTTTTGTTGGGTAATAATACAAAGGATAGTTTAGAAAGAAGGAAGTGATATTTGTTTCAAATGACCGTTGTTTACTTCTGGTTTCAGTAGCTATTTCGCTGAGAAACTTCATAAGAAAATTATAAGAAAATCCTCATAGTGTCTAGAGGGCAAGGACAGGTCAGTGCATAATTATGATATGATATTATATCATAATATACATATCAAGTGCTATGGGATCTCAATAATGAGAGTAAGCAGTGGAGGAGGGGCATAGCTAGGAGAAACTACACAGCAGAGGTGACGCTTGAGCAAGGTCTTGAGGGATGAATAGGAGTCTGCCAAGTTACAAAGTGGGGATTTGAAGGCTTCCTGACTTTTCCACTTTGGCCTCTAATTCTGTTTCCCTGCATCTTTTGCATACCATTTTTCTCCTTTCTTTTTCTTCACTTTAGGTCGAAGAGGGAAAGCA
Organism: Lontra canadensis; assembly: GCF_010015895.1. Taxonomy (NCBI): domain Eukaryota; kingdom Metazoa; phylum Chordata; class Mammalia; order Carnivora; family Mustelidae; genus Lontra; species Lontra canadensis. The sequence goes on from NW_022630997.1 coordinate 25,429,855, forward strand.
ACTGAAAATAACAAAATATTCTTTTATTTTTCCTGTTTTGCTAAGAGGTCTTTAAAAAAAGAAATTCTATTTGTTTTGTTTTACTTGAACAAAGTATAGGTAGATCCTTTATTTGTATAGTAATACATTTTTATTATAATTACTTTTTTTTTTTTTTTACAAATTTGCTAATATTTAGTAAAAGAATGGGTAAAGAGTTGAGCTCCTGTAGAAGCAGAGATCAGGAACAATCATCATCTTTTAGGCTTTATATCTGGGCCCAATCTAATTCTTGGTCTTCAAATGATTGATTTTATCTGCTTTAACAAGATTAGTGCAGTTATTTGTAGATACAAATATGTAGGTCTTTTCCTGTAAGAGTTTGAGATATTCCCTGTCGCCTCATGACCATGATCATGACTTTTCTGGAAGAGTTCTATTTAAAAAGTTTCTGCTTTGTTGATCCCTGAAGAATTGATCTGTTTGGGATATTGGCACCCTTATATACTAGGTGACTAGCTTTTGGTTAATCAGATCAAGCGTGAGAGGTCTGTGGAATGATGGCAAGGTCTCTGCACGAGGACTAGTACCTGAATTATCCAGATAAATTGCTTTATCTCTGCTGTCAAGCCCTCAGTAATGGTGGTCTTTTCTGTGCCAGGCTTCTGTCCACCAGGTGGTGCTAATATTTGCTGTTGCAACTCTAGCCCAAGGTCACTGAGTAATAACAGATGAATCATTTATTCAAGAAAGTAATGATTACTCACGGACAAAATTCGGTAGGGATTGTGAGTGGTGGGTTCCAAAGATACCTAGGGTGCAGATCCTCCCCATGGGAGGGTACGCTTTGTTGTACACGGACAGCAGGGTAGCCAAGTGAGAGAGGCTGTTAAGAGAGAGGCAATGTAATGAAGGGGTTGAGTAGGCAGATTCTGGAGCCAGAGTGCTGGGGTTCACATCCCAGTTCACCCACTTACTAGTGTGCTAGCTAAATTACTTAACCTCTCGGTGTCCTCATTTGTAAAATGTGAGTAACGGTAGTACCTCCCTCACAGGGCCGCGGTGGGCATTATGTAAGCCAAATACATATTTAGCACTACAGCTGATCCCACCATTAGCTAGTCATTCTCTACGCACAGCTGTGACAGGTAAGCCCAGTGAAGGCAGTAAACTCCGTCCAAGTTACTTACCGATGGAACCTAAGTACACCAGGCAGAGTAGGCACTTGTCCTAATAATGTATTATAAGGGGAGAGGTTTGAGGATGAGCTTTTTGGGTCTAGCTGAGTGAGTGAAGTATGCAACTGTAGACCTAAAAGGGACTCCAACTTTCTCATTTACTCAGTTTGTTTTCAATTTCTGTCCTGCTTGTTCTAAAGAGGTACGTGTATTATTAAAGAATGCTATTTTTATAGGGGAAAATGCAGTATAGAGAAAAATGCAGTAATGCAGAGGTTGGTTTTCTCCATGTCTTGTGCTAGAGGAGGGGAGCTCCCAGGGTGACCTTTCATCCCTTCAGGACCTCTTACGGGGGGCTAACCTCCTGGGCATTGTGGTAGCCCCTACTCTTGTCTGCTTCTCCCTTGCTCTTTCTCTTTACATTGAACAAACATCTTGAAGGCAAATGTCAAGACTAGGAATAAGAAGAGCTTAATTTGTCACATCGAGTACAGCTGTGTGTGGAACTGCAATTTGCATTTTAATGTCCTGCTTATTCCAGAAAAGTGGCATTTTACAGATTTCCTGTATTATTCATGAATTTCAAGGCTTTGTAGTTTAAAAATAAAAGTTCAGGTAATAACCTAGAATAAGGGAAGTTAAACTCTGTCAGGTTTTTTCTCTCTTTGCTTGTCTCATCAACTTTTCCATCTGTTTAAGCATTTCTTAGCCTGTACCCCAATATCAGGAACAAGCACGCACGGAAATGTGAACCCAGGCGCCACATTTGGTCACCTCATCAGCTTCCAAGTTCCCAGGAGAACATGTGCAGTAAACAAATAAATAAGCAAATAAATAAAAATCACCCAGCAGACACATCTGGCCACCTCATTAGCTTCCAAGTTCCCAGGAGAACACATGTGGTAAACATGTGAATAAACAAATAAATAAGAATCACTGACCTTTATAAAGAAACATGAAGTGGGTACCTAGAAGCAGGCAAGTGTGACAGGCATTTTCCTGCTGATGGAGCGGATGAACCCTCTTTAGCCACGGCCTGCCCTTGGCCACTACTTAGCTTCTACCAAGTGCTAATGCCTCCCACGGAGGGTAGCCTCCTTCTTGGATGGGTGGGCCAATGCTGAGCAAAGATCAGGTGTTAACCTGCCTGCTGTTGTAGGTTTTGTGTTTTTAGTGAGAACGTAAGGTCGGTGCAGGTCAGACATGAACCTGGGCACCGTGTCCTGTGGAAGTTCCCTCAGCAGAAATGCCTGGAACCAGCTGTATGGAAGACAGACGTTAGAGGGTGTAGAAGCACCTTGCAGAAAGGCCACTTCCCTGTGGTCACAGGTTCTGGGGTGAGAAATCGCCCTCTAGAAACAGACACATTCGGACGTTGGGCGGCCCGCAGGCAGCAAGGTGACTGTTTCCTGAGCTCTCCTGCTCCGAGGGCCTCTAGGACCTTGTGCATCGCTGTGTTTGGGGCTCAGTCCTTGTCAGCAGGCATTGTGGTGCCGTTTGCGGAACAGCAAAAAGTGTTGGAGGGAAAATAAACACAATTTTAAGGTCTGCGTAGAGAACAAGGTGAACCATAGTGTTATTTAAAATATACCACAAAAACGGAGGCTCCAAGTGGATTGTGGGAGTTCAGCGCTGGCTCTTGGCTCTGGTGTTTGTTGCTACAGGCAAAGTGTTAGGATTGATGGGGGTGGGGGGCAGAATGGCAGGGATGCCATTCAGTTATTCAGGTGGCATTTATTTAGGGTTTATGTACCAGGTACTGAGCCATGTACTGTATGGACAAGTGTGTGTGTGTGGGGGGGGGGTAAGGAACAGACAGATGGATGGGGGACATTATACAGTTAACAAAGGCATTTGCCTCTAGGACTTCAAAACCCCCTGGATTCTATTAGGCTTTCACAAAGAAGAGAATGTTCAAAGGGTATGTTCTGCTACTTCTTCGATTCCATCATCTCAATTAGATACTTAGGTCTCTCCAAATGCCTCTAAGTGATGTCTACAGGACAAATACATCTTTGATTACAGTTCTCTGCATGTTTCATTCATTCATACAATCAATATTTATTTAATGCCTATCAGATGAGCCACGGAACTAGGATTTGGATTTAGTGCTAAACAAGGAAAAACATGGTTCCTACCCTAACACACCTTATCTTATTGATGATCCAAAACAAATAAATGGAGAACATATTCCAGGATGGTTGATTGTGTGTTGAGGAGAAGCCCCAGGAATTCTGAGCAGGGCATTCAGTGAGACCAGAGAGTCTTTCTGGAGGAAATGGCATCCAAGCTAGTCTCTAATGAATGAGTAGGACTTATCCCAAGGAAGACTGTGGAGTGTTCCAGGCAGAGGAACAGTGTGTGTGTGGCCAGGATCTTGAGTCTTTCCCAGAGTGGTCATGGCTGATGAACGAACTGGGCAGTACTACAGAACTGTATGAGCTGTGGTTATTGCTGCTGAGTCACACAGTTAGCACTTACACATTCTGAATTAAGGCCTGCGCCATTGACTTTACCCTGACTGAGCATCTTGGAGACTGGGTTGGACCTACCTGCAGAGTACCAAGTAGAGGAGGTAGTTGGGTCAGCACACATTAATCCCCATTCCTTAAACAAACCTCTTGGCTTCCTAAACTTTGACACTGGCTCAGCAGTGGTCGCTCTTCTGGTTGGGATAATGCTGGCTGGATAATTTAGAAAATTTTTTTTTAATTAATAGAATTTATTCTTATAGCTGCCAATGATTAAAGATGGTCTGTGTGTCAAGCCCTGGACCCAGGTTTTACAGACTTTCATATTTAAACCCTGATACAGTCATGGGAGTAACAGTTATTCTCACTGTGCAGATGAGAACTAGAGACTCTGAGATATGAAGTGACCTGTTCTTACCCTCTCACTTGGTAAGGATTAGAGTGGTGAATCAAACTCAGGCTGTCTCAGAGGCTGGACATGGAACCACAGTGTTTAAGCTTCAGAGAAGGAACCAGATGGAGGTATTTGGTATGCAATACAGAGATTATTAGCAGATCTTTTTAAAGTCTTTTGTGATTAATTTTAAAATAATGGAAGGATTCTAGTGGGTAGATGATTAATATTTCCCGAGGTGGTTGGCAACACGATTAGACAGTTTTGTATGTGGTGTGTTTTGTGACAGATAATGTATAAAATGCTATACTATTCCACATCGCCTCTTTAATAGGCTCTGTCTTAGCAAGAATGTAATTAATCTCCATCTTTCTTTGTGTAATTGTATTGTACCTGTCAGGAACTAAATTTTCTAGAAATCTTGCTTGAAGTCACAGTATAAAAATAATAATTATATAGTAACCTTTCTCCTATGGGCAGACCTAGTTGGAAAAATTCGTGATAAAGTGCCACAGCTTAATGGGAAACAAGAGGAAAAATAAGAGAAAACTCAGAGGTGAGTTAGTGGGGGCTCCAAAGTCGAGCAGGAGCATCATGATTATTGAAGCAGATGACAAGGAGAGACAAACATAAACCATTCAAATAATAGGGTGGAGAAAAGACTGAGTAAGTTTTAACATCACATGAAAATCCAAGCTATTTCTGGCAGTATTATGGATGGACTAGATATTCTATAAAACCCTTCTAATGAAAAACACTAAAAATGCCGAACAGAATTTTTAAAATACATGTCATTTTAATTGTGTGGCTGAGCTGCCAAGAAAGTAAGATGAATCCTCAGGCCAAAAGGAGCAGAGAGGTAAACCAGTGTGGGAGCTGGCAGCCTCCCATGGGGAGAGCTGCTGATTTCTGGTGACCTAGAGTCTTAAATATAAAGGCTGCATCCCAGAGGCAAGAAGTAAGCCCAGCAGTTTTACAAAGTGGGGAGTGAGACCAAAGCTGCCACCCAGAATTTTGAGAGTGACTATTGAAAGGCTGACCTAACAGGCAAATTTACATGCAAGTTAGTGGAGTGGTGGGGGTGCCCATACTACTCTGGAGGCCCTGAAAAAACAAACAAGCAGAATCTCCAACCTAGAAGTGGGCTTAAAGGGGCCCTGGATTGGCAGGGTTGCCCCGCCTGGCAGAAAAGGATGCAAATGGTTTCTAGGGAAATACACCTTCCACACAGGCCTTGGAGAATTCCCACAGTTCAAGTTCCAATAAGAAGGGGCTCATAATCACCACGTTATAAAATTCCTCAGGAAACCAGTAACTATCAGCAAAAACTACACACAGCACAATTGGATTGGCAGACTTTAGATGTCATTATTCAATATTGAACATAAGATGCCCATGTTTATTGTGCTTAGAAAAGTGGAGTCAAAAGTGTGAATGGGGAACAAAAATGCTCAAAGATGGTCAGACAGATTTGTGGGAAGGAGAAGAAAGGCTGTGGGATGGGTGCTAGATGATTACACAGGCCTCAAAAACATTCTTAAGGAGCCTCAGGAACATGGCATGGGCAAGTGTTTACCTTGTTTCTGAGGATGTTGGCTGAGTCTAGTTGGCCATTTAAGGCACTGTCATAGGTTTTTCAGAGTGCCTTTCCTCTGGAAGGATCTGGGTCATCTCATTCCTATAGGAAAGGTGATGGGACATGATTCCGGGTTTTGGGGGGTGGGTGGGGTCTGTTGCTCAAGGAAGGCAGGACTTCCAAACACTTTTTGGAGACGTCACTGTCTTCACCATTGGCATCATCGCTGGCACCCCCGTGGACATTTATTAAGCATGTTCTGTGTGTGCTTAAGTCACATTCTGTGATGAGTACACGACATGGATTATTTAACCTTATAAAATAAGATTTTACTTTAATCTTATTGTATAAGTGTTATTATTAGCCCTCTGTCACAAATGAGGTAATGAAGTCTTAGGAAAATGGCTCACTCAAGCTAATGAAGTTAAAGTTGGGTGTGATCTCAGTCAGCCTGACCTCTGAGCTAACATTCCTGAACTTCGGCATTTCTGGAAACTGCTCAGTGCCCTCCTGGAGAAGCAGAGCACTCAGTGTGGTATCCTGAAGAGTCTGGGGATACTGGGGGCACTGTCTCTTGCCTGTGACTGTGGAATTGGAGGTGCTGTGGACCCAGCTCTAGCAATGTCTAGGAGTCTCTCCAGGATGTGGGATGGACCACCCCTCCCTGTTTTTGTAATGTCTATTAATGGCAGGATTCAGCTTTCCAGGGGAAGCAGGGCACAGCCAGAGGTCATGGCTTGGTCCTGGAGTCCAGCTTGATCCAACCCAGAGAGAGGCATGAGAGAGCTAAGGTCTGGAGCCAAAGGAAAATGTGTCCAGAACACAGAAGAGGGCCGTGGGAGTAATTCTGGAGTAAGGCGATGATTGCAGCCTCTTGCTACCTGCGCTTATGGTGGCCAGTTATGCCAGGAACACCATAGTGGTCAAAGAAGGGCAAAGAGAGGTTATTTCCCAGCTAAATCCCGATTTTGATCCAGAAAATCTGACACATGATTATTTCTTTAAGATGATGAGGGAAGGTTTTTAATTCAGATTCTCTTCTTGTGAAAAAATAAAAGAAGAACCCTTGTTATGTAACAGGATGGAATGTTTGAAATAAGGACATTAGAAATCAGATTCCTTTTTTTTTTTTTTTTGGTAGAATCACACACAGTATTTTCTATGGAAAAGAAAGCATTTACTTTCTCAGATTCTTATCTTCACTTAAAAGATGAATGTTTGACCATTTATTACCCTTCTGATGTTTTTCAGATTTTCTGCAGAATATGAACTCATTTTTCTCACTGTTTCCAAAGGGCAATGTCCTGAGACTCTTTTCCTGTTTGAAAGATATATTTAAAACTCCAAAAAGTTGTGGCCTCTTTGTTAAGGGTTTGGTTCAAATTCCTTGTTCTCACTATTTGACTTTAAGATGAATGAAGTATGTTTAAATGCACTGATTCAGAGATGTCCAATTGTACAGGAAAAGGACAAGTTGTGGAATATATAGAAAATGATCTTATTTATGTGAAAAGATTAAATAACATGTAGGAATATAATATGTATAGAGATTTCTGGAAGAATACACTGCTAACAGTGATTACTTCTGAGAGTGGTATTGGAGATCTATGGTGGAAATGGGGAGGACACTTCCATTTTTAAATTCATACCATTTTTCATTATTTGAAATTTTTGTTTTGGGTCATATACTATTTTCTAATAAAAAATGAGAAAAGTTTAATTCAAGCCACATTTGTCATAGATGTAAACAATTATTTTTTGTGAGGGAATTTTCTTTGTGTTTCCTTTGCATAGCAAAAGAAAGTATCAGTGAAACTGAAGGACATCTTACTAAACGGAAGATGGTTTTTGCAAATTGTATATCTGATGAGGTAATACGCAAAATATATGAAGAACTCATACAACTCAACACTATACAAACAATTCTATTAAAAATGGGCAGAGAACCTGAATGACTTTTTTTTTCAAAGACTACATGCAGATGGCCAATAGATATGTGAAAAGATGCTCAACATCATTCATCATCAGGGAAATGCACATCAAAACTACAATGAGATATCACCTCACATCTGCCAGAATGGCTAAAATCAAAAACACAGGAAACAATAAGTGTTGGTGAGGATGTGGAGAGAAAAGAACTTTCTTAGACTGTTGGGAATGCCAACTGGAATAGCCACTCTGGAAAACAGTATGGAGATTCCTCAAAAAATTAAAAATGGTATTACCATATGATCCAGTAATTCCACTACTGGGTATTTACCCAGATAACACAAAAACACTAACTTAAAAAGATATATGCACCCATATTTTATTGTAGCATTATTTATATTATATTATAGCATTATTTATAATAGCCAAGATATGGAAGCAACCCAAGTGTCCATTGATAGATGAATGGATAAAGAAGATATACTGTATATATATATATATATATATATATATATATATATATATATACACACACACACACAGTATAAAGATATACTGTATATATATATACAGTATAAAGATATATACAGTATAAAGATTTAAAGATATACTGTGTATATATAGATATATATACACAGTATATATAATATATATTATATAATGGATATACAGCATTACTCAGCCATAAAATAAAGAATGAATTCTTTCATTTACAACAACATGAGTGGAGCTGGAGAGTATAACGCTAAACCAAATAAGTCAGAGAAAGACAAATACCAAATGATTTCACTCATATATGGAATTTAAGAAACAAATGAACAAACAAACAAACAAGAGACAAAAAACCAAACTGGTGGTTGTCAGAGAGAAAATAGTTAGGAGGGTAGGTGAAATAGGTGAAGGGGGTTAAGAGTACTTATCCTGAGGTGCCTGGGTGGCTCAGTTGGTTGAATGTTTTTGACTTGATTTTTGGCTCAGGTCATGATCTTGGGGTCTTGAGATCAAGCCCTGTGTCAGGCTTTGGGGTCAGCACAGAGTCTGCTTGTTTCTCTCCCTCTGCTCCTCTCCAGCTTGAGCATACATATTCTCTCTCTCTCTCTCTCTCTCTCAAATAAATAAATAAATAAATAAATAAATAAGTAAAATCTTTAGAAAAAAGAGTACTTGTCATGAACACTGAGTAATGTATAGAATTGTTGAGTCATTATATACCTCAGACTAATAGAGCACTATATGTTAATTATACATCAAGGAAAACCTTTAAATTTCAAGCCACATCCATCATAGAATATTTATTTCTTGCAAGGGAATTTTGTTTTTCTCTGGTTCTTCCTCAAACCAGTGGTATTCTTATGTGGGCTAGAAAGCTAAGATAGAGGGAATTCTGCAGTGTTCCAGGCATTGGGCTATATCTGTCTCTTGCTGGGACCAGACACAACAAACAAAACAAAACAGTCCCCCACCCCCAAACCCAAAGAGAAAAAAAAAACAAATCACTTCCCATCATTCCACTGGATTTTACTTCTTTACAGATTCACAAAGGTGGAGAGTTTGATTTTGTCCTTCTTGGTGATGGCTGACCTTCATGCTGGATGTGGGTCGGTCTGTTTTACTTCCCTGTGGCACTGTGCCTCATGCTGCTCTTGGCTTTTCTTGGGTTGCTACATGCTTATTCATTTAATCATTTCCCACACATTTTGGAATCCGTTACCGTGTGCCACACACGGTCTCCATACTTGAATTTTCAAAAGACAAGTAATAGGCTGTTAGAAGTGTGTCATTTTGTGAGTAAGATAAGCAAATACTGAGACAAGTGTAATGACAGTACAGAGTTCTCACAGCCTGGGTGCAGGCCTGGAGAGTGAGGAGTAACTGTTAGGAATAGATGTTAACCAAGGAAAGGGTTGGGGGCTGAGCAGCCTGTGGAGAGCAGCCCCTCAGGGAAGCTAAAGTGTGGAGGTCCAAGATAACATGGAAAGTGTGACCGCTTCTTTATATTGCCCAGCAGTATTTCCGTCTGTCCTTCTGCAGTTGTGGTGGACTGACTTCCCTGTCCCACTGGGGTTAATCACCACTTTGTAAGACGCTTTAGCCAATCTGATGTGAGTGGAAATGGCAACTATTCTTTGGATGGGATTCAATTGTGGGTGTGGTGTCTCCAGAGCACTCTTTCCCTGCTATGGGCTTGTGGAAGCATGGCTTGACAGAGATGTACTGCTTAGCCATCACTAAGGTGTAGAGCTGGCCTGAGGAATTGCCTGGACTCACAGAAGATGTGACACGAATGAAAAATGAATGTTGGAATTTCAGAGTTTTTCATCAGAGCAGAAGCTGCCTTCTTTGAGCCGACACAATGTGTGAGGAATAGAAAGCAGGTATAGGAAGGGAGTGGCCTGCAATGAGGTTGGAGCCAAAGGCAGGGGTCAGAGCACCAAGGACCTTGTTTGTCTCTTGTTGTCTTCTTCTTGGGATAAAACACTGACCAGTTCCTCCAATCACGTCAGATCTCTTTCTCAGCAGATTTAGAAATGTGGAGAGTTTCATCCTGTTATTCATGATGGTATTGGTCCCTCTTCTTCTGGTCTGTCCTAACTTCTCTGTTGTAGCATTTTCTGCTCCAAAGAGGGGGAAGGAGGAAAAGAGCTTATGTTTGCTGGAATTCTTTTTAAACATCTCCAAGAGGCGTACACATTTCCTCAGGGACTGCTCTCAGGGGCTCTGCAGGCCAGCACCACCATTAAGTGGCAGGTCTAGTATCTTCCCTCCCACTGCCCCTTCACCAGCATCATGGCCAGAATCAGGTCAGTGACTCTCGCTTTGGGCTGATTGACTTCTACAGTCAGCACAATGGTTTGAAAGTGAGGGTGCCTGGTCTCCTGTCTGGTAGGTGGGACAGTAATTGCAGTTGAAGCTGAAAAATCAAGTTGAGAATTGAGTAGAGGGAGGCAGGTAGAAGAAGACCACCAGGACAATGGACAATGGCCATCCAGGTATGGAGCCATTTTTGGAGGGCGGAAGAAACAGGAAAGCGCAGTGTGAGAGGCAGTGAGTGCCGGCAAGTAGAAATGGCCTGGATTAATTACAGAGGTAGATGCCAAGGATCCAGTGTGTGTTTCTGTGGGACCCCAGTTCATTTAAAGGAGTCCTGTTTGAACAGCCCAAACAGTGAGACCTTCTTTATGTTCATTTAGGTTCTTTCAGTTTATTATTACTCAGCATGTCCAGTGGTCTCCCCCTGCTGGCTCAAATGGCCAGCAGAGAGAGACATGTCATTATCCTTACCCTTGGGATATATGGGTCACCTTGTTAGATTCCACTTTAGGGGAAATGGAAGAGGAAACAACAGTAGGAAATTTTATGCCTGGAAGTGTCCCTGGAGTCCAGTGCTGCTTGAGAAGGAAGAGATGAAGAGGCTTGTGTGGCTTGGGATGAGGGTGAGGAAGTGGCAAGATTATTTGTTGACACAAATTGTGTTCTCTTGTACAGATCCTATCTGTACGAGATAGGATCACTTCCCTTCCCACCGCTGTGAGACACAGGGAATTCGGGAACCAATTCCCTTTCCCCCACAATTATGCCCCAGTTCCCATGTGTAAAACTGCTGGTTACCCTTTCCAAACCCCTTCTTTTATTTTTCTTTATTAACAAGGCTCTGGTTCTGTTTAGGATGGCAATGCTTTCAGTTGAAATACTCACCCCCCAGCCTCTCTTGGAGCTGTGGTGGTCAGATTACACTGTCCTGGCTGATGAGACTTGAGATGAAAGTTCTTGGGAGGGACTCCTGGAGAAGTCTTTAAAAAATGGACAGACTATGTTGACTTTCTTTTTTGCCTTTTGGCCTTTCTCCTGTCTTCTAGCCTAGAACATGGATGGCATGCCATTTTTTAGTAGACACCAGCTTAAGGCCACAAGATTAAGTTTGTTACAACTGGGAATTTACAATGCCCTAATGGCATTGTAGAGGTACCATAGCTGTTCAGGACTCCTCCTGAACCTGAGAGGTTATCATATTTAGCTAAAAGCATTCCTACCTAGTATACCCTCACTTACTCTATAAAACGGTAATCGTTCTCATTTACCATGCTATAGGGAATTCTGGCCAGACCTCAACTAAACTAAGACCTTAAATAATTGGATTTTCTTTCCTTTGCACCTCTGTATACCGATGGCTAGTATTAAGAATAATAACACTGAGACTGCATAACTTCTGGAATCATCAAAGGAGAATCTATTATAGTCAGTAGACTAAACTTAATTAATGGAAATCTGCCTAATATATTTTAGAAAGATTTTTCACAATAAGGAGCAAACATTAACTTTAGAATTCAATTAACAAAACCATCTTATTCCCTAAGTACTCTAACTAATCAGCATTTTTATACCTGATAATTTAATTTAACTCTGCTTAAATGTTGACTTTAAAATTTTTAAAAAGTTATGTCCTTTCAACCTATGTAAGGTATGAGGTCTGGAGTTTATGAAATTACTGATATGATTAAATCAAATTTAGGTCATAAACTTAAGAGAAAGAAAAAATAGTTAAGTTTCCCATCTTTTCTAAGGCTAATAGAATTTATCTAGTTATTTATGGCATATTAAGATTTCAATATTTTGCCTTTTCAAACAAATATTCTGAACTGAAGCTGGCTAGCATACGTGTGTGTGTGTGTATTTAAATTAGAGTATTTGAAAATAAAAAGTCTAAAAAGGCAATAGAATAAGACAATGTCCATCCAACAGGTCTTAGTGATACTGGATATTAAAGTCTGTCAGACCTTTTATAATTAAAATATTTATGAAATTAACTCCTCAAGTACTAAAGTCATGAAATAGCGTAAGGGATGCATTTGAAGGAATAAAAAACAGGTGGAAACTGTTGTCCCAAACTTCCACATCCAATATGGTAGCAGAAGCCATATGTGGCTTCTGAGGGCTTGACATACAGTTAGTTAAGAATGATGATGTGCCCTATATGGGAGATAGACATTAGGTTTCAAAGACTTTATATAAGAGAAAAACTGTAAAATCAGTCATTAAAGTTTTTATATAATGTGTGGAAATGATAATATTTAAGATATATGGGTTAAATGCAGCAAAGTATTAAATTTAAGTTCATCTGTATATATATTTTTAATTTTTTATTAGAAACTTTAAATTACATATGAGTCTCACATTATATTTCTCTTGGACAGTGCTGGTCTGAAAGAAGTGATCGAAACAGACTCCCAGAGATATAGGAGAAAGCTAATGAATAAAAAGCATTGTTCTGTAAGTGAGGAAAAGGAGAACTTAAAAAGCTGTTAGAGAATCTGGAGAAATTTGCTTCCTAGAATCTTGTCTCTACGTAGTCTTTTCACATAGCAGTCCCAGTGAGCATTAAAAATGTATCTCAGGCCCCATCTCCCCTGCTCAGCCCTCTGGGGACTTTTCACCTCACTTGGACTAAAACCCTAGGTCCCATAAGGGCCCGCCAGGCACCATTAAGTTTGGTTGCTGACCACTTTGCAAATCAATCCCTTGCCTCTCCCCTCCTTGCTAGCGTTCCGTGCCACTCTGGCCCTTTTGCTGGTTTGTGAGCATGGCCGTGTGCTGCTCTCAGGGCCTTTGCACATATGATGTGCTTTCTTTGGATGCACAGGTGGTTCACTCCCTCACCTCTGCTCAGATAGGCCTCCTCACTGTGATGACTCACTGTGTCGTTTCTCCCCACTATATACCCTACATCCTTCAAAATTCATCTACATAGCATCAACACTGTCTGAAAAGAACATGTAAATTATTTGTTTCCTTGCCTCTAGCATCACCAAATCCACTGCCTTGAACAGTACTGGAACATAGTAGGTCCTCAACAAATATTTGTCAGACAAATGAATAAAACAGTTTGAATGAAGCAACCAAGAAAGAGGGGGGATAAACAGTTTGGAAGGAAAAAACACCAAAATGTAAATAAGGTCTATTTCCAAGTGATGAATGATTTTCATTTTTTTCTGCCACCTACCCAAGCAATTGTTAAAGAACCTTCTTTTGTCCAGGCACTCCCTCTCCTACCCATGGGCTTGCTTCATTGAGCCACACATGGTGGTCTCATATTTCTGTCTCTGATTGGATTTAGGACTAGGGAGGTGATAGATTTCTTGTTGGTGAGTTGTGAGCAGAGGGCTTCTGAGAAAGAGGCCATCTGGGAAATGTGTCTCTGCTTAAAAAGAGATGCTGATGGAGGGCTGATCCGTCATAGTTCTGCTGGTCTTGGTTTGTGTGTGCTGCCATTCCAAAGTGGCAGCAGCCACGTTAGGTCCAGATGGAGCTGCTGAGTCCGAACCCAGAGAATGGCAGATTAAGCAGCTGGAAGGAAGCCCAGTCCCTGATGATGTTGTTGGGCTGACAAATTAACTATATCAGAGCTGTCCTACTTTGTGACTTCTTGTTTGGGGCGATGATAAATTATTCTCATTGTTTAGGTCACGTGGAGCTGGGTTTTCTGAAAATGTTTCTCCCAGCCAGAAGTACCTACCTGATGCTGTATTATAACAACATTTAAGTGAAGCAGCCTCCCATGGATAAGCCTGTTAGAGAAAAGAGCAGAAGTCCGAATGAGATGCTGTTGTACAATAGCATCTCCCTAAGGAACCAGCCAGGGACACAGAACAAGAGTGCTTAGTACTTAAGGGAAGAGCAACTCCAAAAAAGAAGAAATATCTTCTTATTATCAATTATCAATTTTATTATATAATTATCAATATTATCAATTATCAATATTATTATATAAACTTGAATTATAAGTGTAACACAAAAATGTGGAAAAAAAAAAGAACAATTCCCCTTTTCATGTCATTTTTGCAGATGTAGACACATTTGGAGTCCTGAGTTCGCTTTGGTAGTCATGTTGTAAGATCTTGGACAAATTCTCCTGAAAATAAGGAAGCTGCCTGGAACAACTATTATTTTAGTCTGGGAAACTACCCGAACCCTGTGCTTTACTCTGTGTGTTTGAAGGGGAGTGGATGCTACTCCCATCTGGGGCACTGAGTGAGAAGGGTTATTGTTTTCCTGGCCCCTATGACTGGCTCAGGGATGGATGTGTGAACCAATCAAAGCCAGTAAAATGAAAGAAAAGACTTTTCCTGGGTTTGCCGGGAGAGAGCACAGTCTTGAATCAGACTAAATCTTGCTAAATATAACTCTAGGGGCCGGAAGCAGTATGGCCAGATACTGAGCTTGAGAATGGAGCCGTGCTGTTGGGTGTAGAGATGAGAGTCACATGGAACTCAGAAGCTAGTGGCATCGTGTGCGCCCCTGGATCAAGACATGCACGAAACAGAACCTTAACTTTTTTTAATCACAAGCCATGACATTTGCCTTCTTGCTTCTCCTTGTTTGAGCTCAGGGTTCCATCATCTCCAATAAAAAGGACCTAACCAAACAGAAGAGTGAAAGGATCATAAATGTCTGAAGCTATTTGAATAGTTGCCGTATGGAAAAGATTGAGAATTATTCTCGGTTGCTCTAAAAGAAGGGCACCCAGGGAGGGGAAACATTAAAAGGCCCATTTGTCCTAGACCTGATGTAGAACTCAGTATAAACACTGGTCACTATCCAACAGCGTAGCTATTTGCTTTAGGCAGCTCTGACTTCTCTGACAATGTATGAGTTTAACCCAAAGCTTGGGATGTTCTAGATCGGAATTTCTGTATTCAGTCAGTCAGGGCTTCTGAGCTTTTCCCAGCTAGACTTGCAGTGATTCTCCAACATAAATGGAAAAAGAGGGAGTATATGAGAGAATGTATAAGGATGTGATTTGTAAATGAGGAGGTAGAAAATGGGTATTGGTTAGGAGGAGACTCCTAAGTCAGAAAAAACTTGTTTGGAATCCAGTTTTGAGCTCTGTTAGCTGGGCGACAGTGGAAGAGTAAGTTAACCTCTTTGAGCCTCATTGTCCTCATTTGTGAAATGTGGCTAATATCTACCACGTAGGGTTGCAAGGACTGAGTCCAATGCTTTGTCTATGCATTTATCACAGGGCCTGGCATTTTGCATGCTCAGTAAATGTTAGCTCGTAGTATTCAAATGCTAGGAAGACATGAGGCAGAATTATTTTTGCTCTTACTCTTTCAGCATAATCATTTTGGGGATAAAAGGAAAAATACATGCCGTATTTCTTTAAACTCACACAAAGGAGGTTGGGTTTCTGGGTAGACATGTGCGTAAAAGAAATGTAAAATTTTCCCCATACAAGTAGAAAATAAGTTTATCAGCTACGATTTTCCCTCTGGAAAGGTTTTGCCCCTGTGTAAAGATACATCATGTGGAAAAGGGCTAAGGGACCCGGAAGCCCTAACATCGCCCTCCCCTCCATAAAATTGCGGGAGGCTGAGGCAGAAAGAAATGTAAATAAAATTAATTTCTTTTAAACCTGCAGCCCATTGATAAGGACTGTGATAGGAGGAATGTAACATTCCTCTAGGAAGCTCCCAAGTATCTTAGAGTTAAGGGCAGTATGGAGGGGTGAACAACCTTAACTTGACAATAGCAAGGCCTCAGGGTAGTCTGGGAGTCTTCTTTAGCATATGAAAGTTCTTTCGAAAACCTCCCTTTTCCCTTACCTTCCTCAGCCCCAGAGCATATAATCAGCTACCCCTCACAACCCCAGTGCCGTAGCTCTTTGTGCCCTCGAGTCCTGTGCCCATGGTTTAATAAACCACCATTTTGCACCAAAAAGAGAGAGAGAGAGAGAATGAGAGAGAGAGAAAGAGAGAGAGAGAGAGAGATTGAGAGAGGAAGAAAAAAAGAAAGAGAAAGAGGAAAAAAAGAAAAGGGCGACAGGGAACAAGAGCCTCTGGACTAAAGCTGTGGTGTTTTTTTAATGGTTTAATGTGCTAAGGGGGAAGAAAGAGGAGGAGTAAAATCTCCCAAGTCTTATTGATACATTTTGTGTTTCCAAGAAGAAGTGGAAGACAGCTAAGTGGTTAGACTATATTGACTAATATCTGCTACTAGAACCGAATACCTTTTCAAACCAGTAGAATAATATCATTTGAAGGAAAAATACTGAAAGGATATGAGAATAAAGGATTCGAATTAGAGGTGAGTGAACCACCCCCATACTTGATGCTTATTTGCTTAGATAAGTGGATAGTAAGATTATTATGTCGATCAAAGCAAAAACTATGCTACTATGATGTGGGGTTTCGTTTTTAGAAGTTTGTTTTCATACTGTCTGAATTTAGGAGGTTATTGAATTATCTTAAAGTAATTTTGTTATCAGTTTTCAATTGAGATGTCTTCCTAAGTACTGTTTTTTATACATACAGGGATTTATAGTTCTTACCAATGGCTTTTTAAAAAGTCTTTTATGTTTTAGTTTACTTTGAAAGCTATTGATCTTTTTAAATGCTATTTTCTCTTTCATTTCTTTCCTCTTTTAATCTCTTTCTTATTTAACAGTCTATAAAGGGTCTTTTCGATTTTATTCATTTTTGTTCAACTAACTCTTGGTGTTGGTTATTTTGCCGACTGTTACGGTTTAATTTTTCTTTGGTTTTTTTTTTTTGTTTTTTTTTTTTTTTTTTAGAATCTAATCTTTTATGTTTCCAGATTGGAATATATTATATAATTGGTTTTCTAATCCTAAAAATTCTTTTGTTCATTTGTTCTCCTAATTCTTTTAAAGTATGTATTTGGCTATAGTTGCTTATATTGCCCAAAGCTTATTATGTTAAAACTTAAACCAGAAAATACATTTTGATAAGTATATGCTGATTTATATTCTGCTCTATTTCAGTGAAAATTTATGAACATTTGTGATAGGTCTAGATCAGATAAGCATTTAGTTCATGAAGAAAACACTGAAATTATGCATACATAATAAGCATTTCAAGATTAAATGTATTTGCTAGTTGATTGCTTTGGGGGAAGATTAATGGAAATGGGCAAATTAATTATCAGATAACAGTAATAAATAGAAAAGAGAATTTAGAGTAAATTTAATTCATCACTTTCCATACAATTCACTTAAGAAAGGAAAGTGATGTTATCAAAATATTAAATACAGAGACAAATGTCTTACCCGAAGCTATAGGTGCCATATTTGTATATGTTTTTTAGAAGCTCAAATATTGGTGGGTTTAGACTACTGTGTATGATATTCTCAAAGTAGGAGGAAAATAATGTTTACATTCAAACAATGCAGCAACTTGAGGTACTTGTCATTGAAGAAACCTGACTTCTTGTCCTTTCTGCAAGGATGGCTCAAAGACACACACCCTGAGCTATTGTAGGATTTCTGCAAACTAGACTCCGGGCTTCAGTTCATTGGAGTATTGTTGGCTAGTAGAAAGAAACATCCATTCTGTGCTCTGTGTCAGTGGGATCTTCAGTAGGAGCTGAATACCAGCCTTGGCCAACAACAACTTTCCTTTCCTTCAAAGGCCAACGGAAGGCAGGTGGCCACTAAGTTTTAGAGTTCACATCACAAGGAAGACATAGGCATTGTTTCATTATTTTGCTGCCAGGGTGTTTGCATCTGACCTGTGGATTTCTTTTTGGCTTTGATTGGTGGACGGAAGAGTACAAATGGTGTGGATACCATTAGCATTTATTTATACCATTATTTATTTATAACTGGATAAATAAATGATGGCAAAGCCCCACAATAGAATGCTAGGCAGCTCTAAAAAAAGCACAAGGGAACTCTTGATGCACCAATGTAAAAGTATCTCAAGGATATATTTTTAAGTGAAAGAAGCAATGAACAACACAGCATATCCAGTATGCTATTTTATATATAAGGAAGTTGGAGAGAAGAAATATATTCTTATTTGCTTGCATTTGTGCAAAGAAAAGCTGGAAGGGTATACAAGATTCTAATAAAAATGATACATATAGAATATAAGGAGTAGGAGGATGGGGCAAGATTTGAAACGAGACTTCTCAATATCCACTTTTATTATACTTTAATTTTTTAAGTCTGAGAAGATGTTACATATTCAATTAAATACATTAACATTAAAAATTTTAAAAAAGAAAAGGTCATATTGGATGCATGAGGAGAATGGGTTAGGAAGGAGAAGAATAGATATGAGAGGCCAATTGAAAGGCCACTGCAGTAATCCATGGTGAGAGAAGGATTCTTGAATGGTGGCAGTGGAGGCAGAGCGAAGTGGGTAGGTTTTAGAGCTATGGAGGAGGTAAATTAGAGAAGGAGGAGTCTAGAATGACTCCCAGGTTCCTGTATACCTTTGGATGGATTCACTAAGTTGGGGAAGTAGAAGGAGACTCAGTCTGTGGAGAATGATATGTTTGGACACATTGAGAGGGTGCCAGATCCATATAAGATGTTTCACAAAAGTCTGTTGGATGAAGGAATGAATAAGATGCTTTAGAAATATCAAAGTGGAGATGGGAAGGAGGCAGTTGGATTTGTGAGTCTGGAGCTCCATGGGGGAGTCTGGGCTGGGGACTCAAATTTGCGGATCATCTAGTCAATAGAAGGTTTTAAAGCACTGGTAATGGAGGGGAACAGCTAGAGAATACAGAGTCAGGACAGTGAGGTTGGTACCCAGCCTGGAGGAGTTCCAAAATATGAAGGCCCCATAGTGGAGGACAAGAAGGCCAAGAAGAGTGGGCAAGAGTGGGCCAGAGGCATGGGAGGGCTTGGGAAGCCTGTCAATAGAAAACCAAGGAAAGTTTCAAGAAGGAGTCACGGAGTGCATGCTGAAGGCTGCAGAGCCATCAGGTACGACCAGGGTGGAGTGATGGCCACTGGATCTGGAGAGGTCAGCGGGATCTGCCCCAGAGGCCTCTCGGGCTGCAGGGTGGATCACAGTAGACTGAGGACTGCTTCCTTAGGATAATGGCCCCACCGTCTTCCCAGTCAGCCTGGCTTGAAAACTGATGAGCTTCTTTAGCTCCTCCTCTTTTGTCCGGTTTTACCCCCAGTCCTTGCTAAATCATTTCTGAGCCCCATCTACTCTGTTCCAACGACGTCTTCTAATTCTGTCTTTTCTCTCCTTATACAGCCACTTCATCAGTTCAAGGCCAGCTAACTCATATACCAACAAATTCCACAAACACCTGCTGGGCACTGCCAGTTTCTCCTGAGTGGGGCATAACCCCCCTCCTCTGTTCTCCCTTTCCCAGATGCTTCATATGTCCTCTCATTCGCTCTCCCATTGGCTCGACTCAGGTGGCAGCCTTATTTGCCAGTTCCTTTCTTTAAAATGGGGTTCTGGGGCAGGAAGTCAGCTCTAGTTTCTGAGTGTCTGCTACTTAGTGGGTGGTGTGAAAACCTGACATTCACTGTGAAAACCTGACATTCACGTTCCCATTTCCCCATCAGAGTGACTCCATTCTCTACCCTCACCCCGCCCCCGTTCTGTCCTGGGAGGCAGCAGAAGCTCGGAGGGCTGAGTATCCCTTTCAGAGTGCTGGAGCTAGTGAAAAGGACAGAACCAGAATTCAAGACAGATCTGCCTGATGATGCAGGGTTTCAGCGGTTTTCATTTTAGCCAGATGTTGAATATGGTCAAGCCACTCCATGAAGAGGGTGCTTCTCTGTGCAGCCTAAGGTAAAAAAGTGGGTGAAGGACCATGGAAGTTGAGAGTGGAGAGCCCTTCAAGAAATACTGGCCAGCCTGCCACCCCATTTCAGGGACCAAAGTGCACATCTGTTCTGCAGGTTATCCCCAGCCCATCTTCCACTCTCTGTTCCCCTCCACTGCCTTGTTTTTCGCCATCGCACTTAAAATGATCTGACCTACTGTCCATTTTTTACTTATTTATTTATGATCTCTGTAAGCCTCATAGATTTTTAAAAAAACTTTTTAATTTATTTGTTGAAGTATAGTTGGCATACAGTTATATTATTTGCAGGTATAATACATAGTGATTCCACAATTCTGTACATTAGGCTGTGTTCACCCCTACTTGCCATGTGTTTCTGTGTAACACTATTGCAATATTATTGACTCTCTTCCTCCTGCTGTGCTTTTCATCCCCACGACTTATTTATTTTATAACTGAAAAGTTACAAAGTTTATACCTCTTAACCTCCTTTACCTATTTCACCCATCAACCTCCTGCCCCCCAGGATGACCCCCAGTTTGTTCTCTGTATTTATCATTCTGTTTCTGGTTCTGTTTGTTCATTGGTTTTGTTTTTTCGATTCAGGCTTCACAGATGTTGGTCTATTAGGTTCACTGCTGTAGCCCCTGTCCTTAAACAGGACCTACCCTCTTGCCGGTACTCAGGATATATTCTTTGAATGAATAAATGAAGCCATTAAGGTAAAGTCAAAGTGAAAGAAAGCAAAGCGTGAAATCTGGAGTTGCTTCAAACACTAGTGAGTGTTCCTGGCTCACCTTTGGGGGCTGCAGAGGCCAAAATGAAGCCATGCAATTTGTGGTAATTCATTCCTAAGAGTGAGGTGAAGTGATTGTTAGCAAATGCAGTGTCTGAGATCACATGTCAATGAGGAGAAAGAATATGGCATCCGTATACTGTCTCAGTCATCTGTTGTTGCAGAAGAAACCACCAGTAACTTTATGATTGTTCCAAATTTTGTGGTCAGGAATTTGGGCAGAGTTCACCTGGGTGGCCCACTGACATCAAAACATCAAATGGCATCATAAGAGATTACATATTTGGCCACATTCAGCTGGTGTCTGGGCCAGACTGAAAGATCCAAGAAAGCTTTACTCACCTGTCTGACTGCTCAGTGCTCCTCACGAGGTGCTTTTTTTTTTTTAAATATATATATATAAACATGCTTAATATGAGCTTCCTGTCAGCCTGGTGGGCTTCCAAGAGGGGGTTTTCCAAGCTGTGAAGGCAGAAGCTACAGATCTCTTAAGGCTTGGCCTCAGAAGTCACACATGCTTACCCCACTTTCTGTGGGTAAAGCAAGTCACAGACCTAGCCCAGAATAAAGGAAAGGGAAAGAGTTTACCTCTGAAAGACAGGGAGGCAAAGAGTAGGCAGCCCCCTGTAGTTGACCAGAACTCGTTAGGAGATTAGACTGTTAGGATGCCTAGAACTGGCTTCCTCCCAAGAGGTACTTCACAATTCAAGAAGTTAATAAGAATTTAGAGTGCAAAGATAATTTGCAAAATTTTCTGAGAAATTGAATACGGTTAAATCAGCAGTTAATTCCAAACTTGCCAGGTTCATAGAGAGATCTGTAAAGAGGAACCAACTGGCAGGTGAATGAAATTACTGGTTGAAACCAGTTTTTTTGTTTTGTTTTGTTTTTAAGTAGGTTCCACACCCAGCATGGACCCCAACTCAGGGCCTGAACTCACGATGTTGAGATGAAGACCTGAGCTGAAATGAACAGTAGGATGCTTAACTGACTGGCTGAGACAGCCAGGTACCCCTGAAACCATTATTTTATTAAAAAGGGACTTTCATTATTTTAGAGAAATAATTTCTTGAAAAATATGTGTGCTCATAAAAACTTCCAGCAATTATAAAAAACACAAATAAGAAAGTAACAAATTGTCTAAACTCTCCCTGTACAAAGAGGAAAAATGACAATTAACATTCGGTGAGGACCATTTTAGACATCTCTTTATGCTTCTGTCCACTTAGGAGGACAGCTGCCTCTCTGGTTGGCTGACTCAACACATAGATAGACAGAAAGTTGATAGATGAAAAATTAAAAGAAGGAGATAAGATAACATTATACTTGTTATTCTAACAAAATATTAAAATAATGTTTACTTGAATTAAAAATAAAATTAAAATGAAGGAAGTACAAACTTAAAATAAGGGCTGTTAACTTTAATGCTATTCTTTCCTAAAAGATTGCATGAAGGTTATGGGGAAAATATGCAACCATCAAGAAGTTGGATTTATAGAAACTATATGTTAAAATTTCATAGACCATATTAGTACTTCCCTACTATAAAAGTTGAAGTGATTAGTCTTTTTTTTTTTTTTTTTTTTAGATTTTATTCATTTATTTGACAGAGAGACAGAGATCACAAGCAGGCAGAGAGGCAGGCAGAGTTGGGGCAGGGGGAAGCAGGCTCTCCGCCAAGCAGAGAACCCAATGCAGGGCTCAGTCCCAGGACCCTGAGATCCTAACCTGAGCCAAGGGCAGAGGTTTAACCCACTGAGCCATCCAGAGGCCCTGAAGTGATTGGTCTTCTAACACTGTATCCTATACCACTTTCCTCAGCTCCTGATTCTTGTGGCTTATGTTATTTTTACTTTGTAAAACTTATATTGTTTTTCTAATATAATTCCCACAGGTGTTAGTTCTGCATTTAAACAGGTTTGGTGATAAGCATGGTTTCTTTGTTTCTAAATTCTTCATTTCGATTCATCTTTTTGTTGGATGCATTTTGTCCCCCTGTCTTGCAAATGAGTTTATGGTTGCTATATTCCCCAAATTCTTTCCTGTTGAGAATTTTGTTGACTTTATAACCTTAAGTAATGGTTATCGTGTTCTTCCACACTCACATCTTCCTAGACAGTGTTCTGTTATGTTCCATCATGGAGTGATGCTACTGAGAATCAGTCTGATTGTTTTCCCCTTGGACATTTCTTGATCTTTTTCATTCCAAATGCCTGTATATGTCTTTCCATGTCTTGAACTTCAGTAACGTTACCTGGTTAGGTCTTCTTGATGATAGATAATTCTAGGTCACTTTTCCCAGCTGTGTCGTATGTCCTTTTCTGATCATGACATTCACCCCTTTGATGGATTTAAGGAAAATATCCTATGTTATATCTCTGTATACTTTTTACATTTTGCACGTCTAAGTGATGTTGTGTTGTTGTTACTTTGTTTGTTGGGCTCTTTCATTTCTTCGGGAACACCAGTCATACCTACATTGCATTATCCATGTGTGTCCTCCTTGTCTATCCTCCTCTAATTATGTGAATATGTTTTCCCCCTGCATTATTTTATCTTTAGCCTTCTCCTCATGCCACTGATTTGCTTTTCACGTATGTTATTCTATTCCTACCTGTTTCTAATTTACCTATTAGATCTGAACTGCTGGTGTTTTGACCTCAATTTATTTCCTTAACTCTGAAGTCTCTTTTTCTATCTCATTCCGCTGTTTCAGCATCTCATCTTTGAATCCCTGCTTTAGTGATTACATAAATTTCTACCTTGAACAACACTGGTTTGAGCTGCATGGGTCCACTTCCATGTGGATTTTTAAAAATCAGTACGGTACTGTAAATGTGTTTTCTCTTTCCATAATTTTCTCATAATTTTATTTTCTCTAGCTTACTTTATTGTAAGAATAGAGTATATAATTCATATTTCATACAAAATATGTGCTAATCAACTGTTTATGTTACCAGTAAGGCATCTGGGCAACAGTAGGCTGTGAGTTATTTTCGGGGAGTCAAAAGTTAATACAGATTTTTGACTGCATGGAGAATTAGAGCCCCTAATTCCTGCATTGTTCAAGAGTCAGATGTACTTGTTGAGGTCCTTTACAGGGAAAACTATTTGTAAAAAAACTCCTTCTAACCTAAGGGCGTGCTTTCAGTTTGATTTTTTTTTTTTCCAACAGTTTTATGCATGTTCTGTTGCTTTCTTCTTTCACTGTTATTATTGTAATATGTTTGTATAGTTGCTGTAACATTATTTTTTTCCATTTGGCTCATTCTTAACATGAGTTATTTCAATGTTAGTGATAGTTCTGACATCGTGTGGTTGAGTTCTCTGTGTCATTCTGCCTTCTTTGATAGCAGTTGTTTTTCTGCTTTAAGCTACTATTGATTCTATCTACTTTTCCATAGTCTGAAGGTGTAGGATTGGTGGGCGGGTAACTGCCACTAAGTGAAAGCCTTTAGTGGAAGACTGTTCTTTATTCTAAATTTTCATTAAATGTCCTGTATCAGAGCACATTCCGCTAAGCTAAGGACTACCCACCTTCTGGACCTCAGTGTAGCTCTCATTCTTAGCCCAGTGTCTTAAAAGCTAACAGATTTAGGTGCTCCTTTTTATCTTGTCTAAAATGATATTTTGGGGCTTTTCTTCTTAATGGCTTTTATGGCTTTTCTTTACACTGGCTCCTTATTACCTCAAATAATACTACTCAGAAATTTAACGATTTTACTCACTTAACCCTTTCTTCAGGTGCTTCTACGGAGTGATGTGGGATTAGAAGTCACTTAGTACTATCATAAAACAGAACAGATATATTTTCCTTGCTTGTAATCTTTTGAAATTTTAACTAAAGTTTTATGCCATTCCTTTGTTTTGTTTTTGTTGGTAAAATTTTGGCTTACTCTTTGCCTTTCAATTTCTCTCTTTCTCTGAGGAATAAAATTCTTTGGTGGGAAAATTCAGACTTTATTCTAAGTTCAGATACAACTGAAGTGAGTAAGCACCAAGTATAATTCAGGAGTCACTATTAATCTCTTACATTATTTGTTTGCATGACTTCTTATAATTATCTAAGAAATTCTTTGATAGTTTTTGGTAGATACAGAGTTTTACATAGTAGGTAGCTAAAAATTAAGTTGGCAGTAAGAGAAAATTTGTGTTTTTTTTAATTGTCTTTTTGTATTTTTTTTTTTTTTGCATGGTGGAAAAATTCAGCAGAAAACAATTGCCTTATGATAGAGTACAGATGAGATTAGTCTCATTGGAAGGTTTGTCTCAGCTTGAGTAGGTAGCAGAAAGGTCTCTGTTGAGCTCACTTAGTGGGAAGTTTCCTGTATCCTTAGCTTTTGTTATCACTGAGGGTCAGTGGTAGGGAGGATTCCTTTTTTTTTTTTTTAAAGATTTTATTTATTTGACAGACAGAGATCACAAGTAGGCAGAGAGAGTGAAGGGAAGCAGGCTCCCCGTGGAGCAGAGAGCCTGATGTGGGGCTTGATCCCAGGACCTGGGATCATGACCCGAGCTGAAGGCAGAGGCTTTAACCCACTGAGCCACCCACGCACCCCGGTAGGCAGGATTCTAAGATGGCCCTGAGATTCTCTTTTCCCTGTGTGTATGCTGGTGTAATTCCTTCCTCTTCAATGTTAGTGGGCCTGATCAAATCAGGTGAGTGCTTTTCAAA
Source organism: Lontra canadensis (assembly GCF_010015895.1). Lineage (NCBI taxonomy): Eukaryota > Metazoa > Chordata > Mammalia > Carnivora > Mustelidae > Lontra > Lontra canadensis. Next base: position 25,455,411 of record NW_022630997.1, read on the forward strand.
GAGGATTTAAAGATCAAGAGATCGAGACGTGTAGCAGGTGTTCCCCTGCTGGCCTTGAAGATGCAACCTTTATGGGTTCTGCAGTTACAAGGAAATGAATTCTGCCAGCAACTATGTACTCTCGCCAGAGTTCTCCTCCTGTGATACCTCAGCCCCAGCCAATACCTTGAGTTCAACCTGGTGACACCCTGAGTAGAGAACCCAGTTGAACTATGTCCAGACTTTTGACCTACACAACTGTAAGGACACCTACAGATCTGGTGTTGTTTTAAGCCACTAAATTGTGGTAATTAATTATGTAAAACAGTAAACGAAAACAGTATATGAATTTTTAACAAGTACTTTTGGCTTTAAGTGATTTGCTTTATTTTAATTAAGCCTGATTTTCTCCCTAAAAGGAAACTATCATTTCTTATTTTATAATTTAGTTTTCCATAGAGGAAGCCTTTGTTATTCTGTTTCCAAATCTTGTTGAGTTTTGTTGCTGTCTTTTCTCCCCCTCTCCTCTGGCCACGTTTCTTCCTCAATACTGGGCTCAGAATGGGGAATCTCGATTTTTGCTGGTCCTAACTATAATTACAGCCTAGAAACATTGATGAAAATGGTTTAAAAGTATAATGGAACCCCATTATAATGGTAGATTTAAAGATGTGTAGGTTAATGGCAAATGGTAAATTTGATGTGTTCTTAAAAATTTACTTTTAATTTTTAAAATTAACTTTGTTTCTTTACATTCCAAACACTGCCAAATCATGACTGCGCAGCTAACTTAATTTTGACCAAAGGAATGTATTTATGTAACACACTCAGATAAAGAAATAGAACATTTCCAGAGCTCTAAATTTTCCTGAGAGTCCCTCCTACTTATTAACATCCCCTCTCCTCTCAAGGTAACTGCTATCCTGGTGTCTATCACCGTAGGTTAGTTTCACTTGTTTTTGAACTGTGTGTTCTTTTTTTCTTTTTGGCTGCTTTAGTTCAATATTATGTTTGTGAGAATCATCTGTGTTGGTGTGTTGAGCAGTAGTTGGTTCACTCTTGTTTTATAGAATTTACTTCGTGAATATACCACAATGTATGTACCCATTCTTCTATTGTGGAACTGCACGCACTTTATTCTTGTGGAATGGGTTGGTTTCCTTTGGGGCTATTACCGTGATTGCTGCTATGAGCATTCTAATACATGTATTTCGGTATTTTGTTAAATGTTTATCATATATTTAGAAGAGTATAGGGGCACCTGGGTGGCATAGCTGGTCAAGTGTCTGACTCTTGGTTTCAGCTCTGGTCATGATCTCAGACTTCTGGGATTGAGCCCCACGTTCAGCTCCACACCCAGCATGGAGTCTGCTTGGGATTCTCTCTCCATCTGTCTCTGTCCTTCCCCTCCTCCCCCTGCTTTCTCTCTCTCTAAAGTAAATAAATAAATATTTAAAAAATGTTTAAAAAAAGAATAAATATATATATAATCAGGTTTAATAGATGTTAAAAAATAGTTTCCCAAAGTTATTGCATCAGTTTATACTCTTATCAGTAGTATATGAGAATGACAGTTGCTTCCTGTCTTCACCTACCATTTAGTAATGTAGTTTTTTACCATCATCATCATCATCATCACCACCATCATCATTTAAAATTTTTTTAGAAGTTTTTTAAAGTAGTCTTTATGCCCAATGCAGGGCTTGAACTCACAATCCCAAGATCAAGACCTGAGCTGAGATCAAGAGTCAGATGGCCAACTGACGGAGCCACCCAGGTTCCCCATCAACATCATCATCATTTTAATTTTTTAAATTTTATTTAAATTCAATTTAATTGACATATGCTGTATTACTAGTTTCAGAGGTAGAGTTCATTGATTCATCAGTTGCATACAACACCCGGTCCTCATTACTTCAATGCCCATCACCCAGTTCCCTCTATCACCTTACCCACCTCCCATCCAACAATCCTCAGTTTCCCATAGTTTGCCTCCCTCTCTGCTTTCCTCTTATTTTATTTTTCCTTCCCTTCCCCTGTGTTTATATGTTTTGTCTCTTAAATTCCACTTATGAGTGAAATCCTATGGTATTTGTCTTTCTCTGATACTTCATTTAGCATAATACCCTCTAGTTTCATCCATGTCATTGCAAATGGCAAAATTTCACTGTTTTGATGGCTGAATAATATTCCATTTTATATATATATATATATATATATATATATATATATATATATATATCACCTTTTCTTTATCCATTCATCTGTCAGTGGACATCTGGGCTCTTTCCATGTTTTGGCAATTGTGGACATTTGCTGCTGTAAACATCAGGGAGCATGTACCCCTTTGAATCACTGTGTATTCTTTGGATAAATACCCAGTAGTGCAATTGCTGGGTTGTAGGGTAGCTCTATTTTTAACTTTTTGAGGAACTTCGATACTGTTTTCCAGAGCAGCTGCACCAGTTTGAATCATTATCATTTTTAGTTGTAACCCTTCTGATGGTATTGGTGGTATCTCAGTGTGCTTTTAATTTTCATTTCACCTGATGAGTCATAATATTCAACACCTTTCCATATGTTCATTGAAGCCTAGTAATTTTTAAACTTTGGGTCATGATCCATTATTAGGTCATGAAATCAATTTCCTGCAGTAAGACCAACACTTTAAAAATCTGAAGTAGAGGGGAGCCTGGGTGGCTCAGTGGGTTGTTAAAGCCTCTGCCTTCAGCTCGGGTCATGATCCCAGGGTCCTGGGATCGAGCCCCACATCGGGCTCTCTCCTCCACAGGGAGCCTGCTTCCTCCTCTCTCTCTTTCTGCCTGCCTCTCTACCTACATGTGATCTCTATCTGTCAAATAAGTAAATAAAATCTTTAAAAAAAATATCTGAAGTAGAATAGAAAAGAGTAAATTGCAAATCATAATGGTAACTTGGTATTGTGAAATCTTTGTTTCCGTTTCATAATACATAAATATATGCATGCCTATATCTATATACCTACATATATATGTTCTTATTTATATCATAAATATATGTGTATCTAGTGACTGTGGAAATTTAGTATAAGAAATATTTGTTCTTGAGGCAACCTAGGTGGCTCAGTTGTTTAAGCAGCTGCCTTCAGCTCAGGTCATAATCCTGGAGTCCCATCGGGGCTGCCTGCTCAGCAGGGAATCTGCTTCTCCCTCTGACCTCTCCCCTCTCATGCTTTCTCTCTCATTTCCTCTCTCTCTCTTTAATAAATAAATAAAATCTTAAAAAAGGAAGTATTTGTTTTTATTTCTTACTCTCAAAAAGGTTTACAAAACCTTGTTGTCTTCTGTGAATTAAAAAAAAATCTACAACTTGATTAGGACAAAAAAACTATGCTTATTTCATTTGCATTTAGCACACTGGAAGACAGAGTAATAAGCTGGTGTAACGGAGACACGATTCATGATGCTTTTGCTGGGCCCAACTGTAAGCAAACCATTAAGATGAAATATATAAAGTAAAAGTGAAGTCCTTCATACAAGAGTAGTCTCTGTAACTGAGCAAGGGAAGGTGACTCTGACAGCAGCACACTGGGTAGGGAACAGAAGAGCCGTAAATACAAAGTCCTGGGCCTCCAGACTTCTTGAAAGAGAATATGTGGAAGGCAGTCTGGGAATCTGTATGTTTCCAAAGAGTCTCTGTGATTCCGATATTCTGACAACTTCAGGCTGGAGAGTCCAGTGGATTTCACCTGTGAGGGAAGATTTCTCACAAAAATTGGTGTGCTAAGTGTGCAGACCTTTTCCAAGTCGAACACTTGCCCAAGAGTAATCTCTCCTTGTTCTTTTACCTCTTAAATTATTATTCTATAGCAGCAAAACTCAGGAGAAGCCATTTCATTGAAGAACCATTACCTGTAATTTCTGTAGAATTGGAGGGGAAGGCGGGCAGCAGAATTCTTTTGCTTTCTAATCCCTCTTTATGTGGATTACAACTCCCTAACCCTCTTTTTCTACAAACCTCTTCTTTAATAGAACCCCCGTTGTGAGTTGCATACATTTCTCAATTATATAATACTTTGGTGCCTTTATCTCTGAGATTTACTGTATTTTAACATTTGTATGTATTTTAAAGTTAAATTCTGAAGGCTTTATAAGCACCCTGCTTTCTAATTAACACTGAGCATAAATGTTCATAAAATGTAGAGTGACAGATATTCACCATGCATATTAGGGAATTTTCAGAATCAATCTAGATTCCCCCCCCCAAAGGTAAGATTTATACTGCACAGGAGAATGAATTTATACTATTTAAGAGAACGGATGTATAATTTGAACAAACACTTCCCTGAATACCAATATTACTTTATATACTAATTATGGAATTTTAAATGCCAGCGAGTTCTGTTTCCTTTGTGTGAATTTATGAATGTAATAAAACACTTTTGGAAAGCTTATCAAATGAAACAACCTAAGATTTAATTATCAGCTTTTTAAAGGTTTTATGAACCAGATCATCTGTATTGCCAAAATCACTTAGGTGGCTTAGGAATTACAGAATCCTCCTTAATCTTCTATTTTATTCTCAGGATTAAAATGAAATTAAAATGATGTTCATTTCTTTTTTATAGTTAACAAAAATTAAGCATAGAAAATTCCAAGTCCAAAGAAAAAATTTAAAACTACTCAAATCTCTCCAACTCAGATAAAACTCCCATTCGTATTTGGTAGATAGCCTTCTAGACGTCTCAGCACACACACACACACGCGCACACACACACACACACTCATACAAATACCTACATTTATATAAAAAGATTAATACAATATATGACTCTCTGCTACTTGTCTTTGGGACTAGATATTGTTTTCTATCCCCTTTTTTGTGTTTTCATGCCAGTAAATAGATACATATGTCAGAATTTTTAATGGTTACATTATGTATCTACACTCATATCCATATCTGTATCTATATATACACGCATACATACCCTACTTTATCTAACCTCCTATTGACATTTACACTGCACCCTCCCCTCATTGTTTATTAATATCCTTGCACATTTTTTTTTATGTTATGTTAGTCCCTGTACAGTATATCATCAGTTTTTGATGTACTGTTCCATGATTTATTGTTTGCGTATAACACCCAGTGCTCCATGCAATCAGTGCCCGCCTTAATACCCGTCACCAGGCTCACCCATCCTTCCATCTCCCTCCCCCCTAAATATCCTTGCGCATTAATCATTTTGCGTTTGTACAGTTATATTCTTAAATTCCTAGAAGTTGGGTTGCTGAGCCAAAAGGTCAATGTTCGTGTATATTCCTTACCAAATTGCTCCAGATCTGTCATCCCAGTTGCAGCTTCCACTAAGCAAAATGATAAAAAAAGAGTGCTTGTTTTTTCATACTTTCTTAATATTGGCTTGTCTTTCTTAAAAATTGACAAATGCTCAAAAGTCACTTAAAAATTTGCATCTCTTTGATTATTAATGAAATTGAACATATTTCCAGGTGCTTATTGGATGTTCTTATTTCTTCTTTGTTTAATTGCTTCAGTATTTTTATTACAATGTTTGTCTTTTTCTCATTGCCCTGTAAGAGATTTGTGAATATTGAGATTTTGTTATTTGGGCTTGGAGTTTGTCATTTTACTTTTAACTCTGCACACAGTGGTTATTAATTTAAACTAAATATCACTTATTTGTTTTTGTGTATAAAATTATTGTCAAAAATTTAATCGTTACATCATTTTATATAAAGTTTTAAGCTTTTATATCATAGTTAAGAATGAGCATTGTCCTTCAGGGATTGCAGAACCACTCCCCCATATTTCTTCATAGTAGCCTTAGATTTTAACATTTTTACACTATAATCTTTGATCCATCTGGGATTTATTTTTGAGTAAGGAGAAACCTAAGCCAGTTTTATTTTTACTTACCCCAATTGCTGGCCAGTTGTCAGACTTCAAGAATACATACACCATTTTACTACTGATTTAAAGTGGTGCATTTTCTTATATTATTCCCTTATATATTTGAATCTGTTTCTGGGCTCTATTCTATTCAGTCGACCTGTCTGATTCTGAGTCATTATTACTGAGTTTTTGTTTCTGTGGCTTTGTACTATTTTTTTTTTATATAGAGTAAGTATCCCTTCAATTTTCTTCTTTTTCAGACTTTCTGATTTTTTCCATACTTACTTGATGAACTAAAAAGTCATTTGGTTGATTGAGGAAAAGTCCTGCTGGAATTTTCCAGTACAGTTGTATATTGTTTTTAGATCAATGGAGGGGAAATTGGCGCTTTTATAATACTAGGTTGTATTTTTAAAAAATTTCCCTATGGACTCAAGCATTTTCTTCATTCTTTCAGTAGCATTTTATGTGTTCTTCATGTAGGCTCTGGCATTTAAAACATTTAAGTATTTTAATTCCTTGATGGTTGCTATGAATAGAGTTGTTTCCTTTCATAATATTTCTAATTGTTGATGGATTTTTAAAAAAATATTGACTTTTGTTTATTTATTTTATTTCCAGACACTTTAATGAGCACTCGTATTTTTTAAAATCATCTTTTGGTTGATTTTAGCCTCCGAAAGTCTCACCAGGTGGTACCCAGTAACTGTAACTGCCTTACTGTAGGACATGACTTGATGCCACTAGAGAATGGAGTCTAAATTAGGAGTTTATGGACTATAATTTATACATCCAAGAAGGACCAAATATGGGCCGACCCACATCACTGAAATGCAATATAAGTCAGACTAAGTATATTAGAATATGAATAAGCATGCTGTGATCATGAGATTATTTAATATTGTGAGATGTCCTTGGGTACTCGATTAATCTCTCAGGCTTAATCTTTGTGAATTCCGTATTATTTATGGGAGCAGTAGAAAGGCTGGATTTAATTAAGCCTGAAGATAGAATTTCCCTGTTTGAGTAAGGAGTCTGTTGAAGGATGGAAGGGAAAACTGAACCGTGTTAATCAAGAATAGGAGTTTATGAGGTTATGAATTCCAGCCATGCTAATTTTTTGTATAACCCCGCAAATAAAATATAATTTCTCTCATCAAGAGTGATCCTCCTTCCTCCTTCCAGTAAACACCAACTGCCCTAACTACCCACAAGCCAACCCCCCCACTCCCGTAAGTAGATGTAAGATGGTCTCACAATGCCATCTGGTGGCCACCTGGGGAACTGTAGGAACTGGTCTCTTCCCGTTGGACCTCTTGCGGGGGTTGGTATCCAGGAAGCTAGATCCAGGCTTGGAAACAAGCAACTTGTGCCTGTAGCTACAGGCAAAGAGAGAAGATAATCAAAATCCAAGTCCTGGAAAAGGCTTGCTGAGGGAGCTCGGAAACAAGGAAGAAGCCAAAAGGTTGTGTGCATCCACAGGAGTTGTTAAAGAGCAAATTCGATATCTGAAAAGAGAGGTCTGCAAAGCAGTTCCAACAGGAAAAGTCTGAACCAAACCAAACCAAAACAAAACAAAAAAAGAACAGCTCAGAGCAGGGATCAACTTAACTGTATGCTTCCAGTCAGCTCCAACACCTTGCTTCAGGGGTTTCTTCATTTACCATTTTTGTGTATGTGTGTGTTAATTTTCTTAAAATTTTTTCCATGACTTAAAACTCAGATAATTTTAGAAAATTCCCGAACAGCAAAGTCTACTCTGCATTTACCTTCCTTGCTCCCTCTTTCCCCTCTTCCTCCCTTGCCCCCCTTTCCTCCCTCCTTTTCTCTCTTCCTTTCCTTTTCAGCTCTAATTCTAGTGTTCTCAGGAGAACTGCCTTCTTTCTCATCCTTCATTCTGTTCCGGAGCCAGAACTTAATCCTAGTTATACCTGATAAGCCTAGGGATAGTGCTTGTGCGTCGGCTTGATTGAGGAAAGGGACCTAGCAGCTGTGAAATGAACCTGTGCTACTAACACCTGAATCCTTGGAAAGAATCAGGAGCTCCTCCCACATAAGCATCAGCCGTAGTCCTCCCATTCAACCCAACACGATTTCCCCAAGCACCTGCCTTCAAGATTTATATCTCCTTTATTCACTGCCACATTCCCCACTTTTAAAATAGCACCTGGCATACAGAAGAAACTCAATTAATATTTGTTGAAGGAATAAGTAAATATTCTTGGTGAATAAGAAAATGTGGCTGATTCCTTTTTATTAATATTTCAGTTTTGCCTTGTCGTAAGTGCTGCAGTGATGCCTATTTTCATTGTGAAAGTATGATTTTTTTACTTTTGTGGGATAATTTAGACAAAACACGTGAGGCTATTTCTAGCACAAAATAATTACTTTTAAAGTTCCAACCCACCAACTGAGAAACTTTCAGAAAATAACCTTTTGGTAATTTGGGGGCTCTCTACCTTTCTTTGTCCTGTGTTAAGACTGTATCTTTTATATACATCCATGAATTTAAAGAAACCAACAAAATGACAGCTTTTACTTGTCTTGGCTTCTTACGGGCTCTTTGCATTCTTCCCAAAGTAGAAGCTAAGACCATTAAATACACAGAGAAGAAAACAAATTTGGAAAGCTGAAAACCATTAAATATTTAGCAAAAACATCTTGCTGTGTATGTTTTCTGTTTGCTGAATCTCTTTTGCTTTGGAAATCCTTGATGGGCAGAGATGGAGAACTATTTATTCTCTATGTAGAACTAAGCACAGAAAAAATGTTGGCTTCACCTCCTATTTTTCAGAATTGTGCCCTTTTTTTGTGATCCTTCTCAGGAGAGGAGAGATGAGGTAGGCTGTTTTTATTTTATAGAATTGTTCTTCTGACGTTACTCTTATGTGAGAATTTTCTGGGTGTAAAAAAAAAAAAAATGATTACTTGCTACTTCCCATTCCAAAGCCCTAGAATTTCCTTAATATCTCACAAATCTCTGTGATCTTAAAGAAATGCTCTCACCACAGTGCAAAAGGGAAGTTAAAATGAATTAAAAGCCTGTCTGAATTAAGACAACCCAGGAGATCAGTGGGTGTGTTATATTAGAGCGTGGTAGACCTTGGTTAATGTGTGAGGATGTGTCACCACATCCCACGTCAGCTTGACATTTTGTTCCTGGCTGATTTCAGTGGCAGTGGTCATGGGGGGGGAACGGATGTTTAACCTTTGGTTCACTGACTGTGGGGAATCGGAGAGCCTGCAAGGTTCGAGAAAAGCATGGCCTGGCATTACAGACAGAGGGCGGCCATCCCTCTGGCTGAGCCTATGACCTGGATGGAAGCAGGTAACGTCCCTGAGTCTTAGTTTACCTCGCTGTAAAATGGGCGTTATGATGCCTCCTTAGAAGGGCTGTCCTGAGGAATGGAGCTGCTCAGGAGGTAGAAAGCCTGGTAGCAGCCTTCGGCCTCTGGTTGCTTGGGAGTGATCCCAGAGTCACGTGCTCGCTTTCTACTTGTCCTCCAGGTACCTCGGCATCACGCGGCCGCTCACGTACCCCGTGAGGCAGAACGGCAAGTGCATGGCGAAAATGATTCTATCTGTCTGGCTGCTTTCGGCCTCCATCACCTTACCCCCACTCTTCGGTTGGGCTCAGAACGTGAACGACGACAAGGTGTGCCTGATCAGCCAGGACTTTGGCTACACCATCTACTCCACGGCGGTGGCGTTTTACATCCCCATGTCTGTCATGCTGTTCATGTACTACCAGATCTACAAGGCCGCGCGGAAGAGCGCCGCCAAGCACAAGTTCCCCGGCTTCCCCCGGCCCGAGGAGCCGGACAGCAGCATCTCCCTGAACGGCATGGTGAAGCTCCAGAAGGAGGTGGAGGAGTGTGCCAACCTTTCGAGACTCCTCAAACACGAGAGGAAAAACATCTCCATCTTCAAGCGGGAGCAGAAAGCGGCCACCACCTTGGGCATCATCGTGGGGGCCTTCACCGTGTGCTGGCTGCCGTTCTTCCTCCTCTCCACCGCCAGACCCTTCATCTGCGGCACGGCCTGCAGCTGCATCCCGCTGTGGGTGGAGAGGACCTTTCTGTGGCTGGGCTACGCCAACTCTCTCATTAACCCTTTTATATATGCCTTCTTCAACCGGGACCTGAGGACCACCTACCGCAGCCTGCTCCAGTGCCAGTACCGGAACATCAACCGCAAGCTGTCGGCTGCGGGCATGCACGAGGCCCTGAAGCTCGCCGAGAGGCCCGAGAGACCTGAGTTTGTGCTGTAAGGTCACTTATCACTATTCTCCTTTTATCCCCATCTCCAACCGCGCCTTCCCCCCCGCCCCTCCCCTGTATGGACCCTCTCTGAGCATGTCCCAGAGGGCTCCCTGCATCCGTAGCCAGCTGATTTTCTACTAAGCAGATCAGATTTGAATTCAGGATACTCTGGACTCCAGCCCTCCACACAGCAGAATTCCCAGAGCCCAAGTCGGGTACTTAGAGGGCCTGGGAGACGGGACTGGTATGTCCAGGGATTGCAGCTGGTGTGATGGGCAAGGAAGGTGGTGTTTCCTACCCCTTTCCCGTAAACAGCGTCCAAGCCGTGTCCCGCAGCTCCCATTCTTGTAATGCCGGTGCTTTTTGTTGCTGTAACTCTTCTATCCCGTAAAGCTTTTGTGATGCTCGCATCCTTTGCTGATAAAGCCATTCGAGGAAGGAAGCAGATTCACACGAGCTAACAGGAAGCAGCCTGGGACACAGGAGAGTGGATAGCATGGGGAGGAGCCAGGATTAAAGTCTTGAAAGCTGCAGAGCTTTGAGGAGGTGCTGCCCATTTCGGAGGAGGAAGGAGCCCATGGTTGCTGAGTCTGTCTGGAAGGCCTCTGCCTTACTCGGGAGCAGTTGCGGCAGGGGCTGGGATCTGAGGGCCAGTGGTGATAAGGAATGGGGTGTCACATGCAATCCACTGACTAGTGAGTTTGGCATGGTAAAGAAGGAAGGAGACAATAGAGTAATTAGGGTTGTTAGCACACTGCCCCCTGATTTTGCTTTAAATCTGAGGCAGAGGCAACATCCTCCTGTTTGAAAGCTGTTTGAAAGCAAAGAAACTGGAATGAGAAGATGGAAGGTGCTAATGAGAGGGCAGTGGTGGGCATGAGAGGAGGAAGCACTTCTCTTCACTGGACCTGGTGGGCAGGAGCAGCCAGAGAACCATGGGCTGCCTGTCAGCCATGTTGTCCAGGCCCTTCATTTGACAGAAGAGGTAACAGACCTGGGGACTAAGGCAGCACCCCTAGGTCTAGATCCCACCTCATCTGAATCTTATCCCTGTAAATTCTTCATATATTAGATTCCTTGATGGGTAACAACCATGTCAAAGGACACCTTCTTCCCCCTAGCTGTCCAAGAAGAACAGCCTTGCTTCAGGTGAAAGCCAAAGTGTCCTCATGGATCCCAGTGGCCTCCAGAGGCTCTAAATCTGGAATACCCCTCAAATGACTGAACACCTCTAAGAACGCAGCCTGTTCTCTAACTTCACCAACATAGCATCTGGGTCGTTATTTGCCTCTGGGTCGTTAGCTAGTATGGAGGCTTAGGTTTGTTTTCCTGTTAGTCTAAGACAAGGGTCAGCAAATTTTACTCTGAAGGGCCAGATGGTAAGTGTGTTAGGCTAGCTGCGGGTCACTTGAAACTACTCATCTCTGCCTTTTCAGTGAGAAAGCAGTCATCAACACAAGTAAGCAAATGATGATGGTCATGTACCAATAAAACTTTATTTACAAAAACAGGCTGCCAGTTGAATTTGGCCCACAGGTCATAGTTTGCTGCCCCTGGTGTAAGAAAACGACTGTTCTCTCATTACATCTCACTCTGTTTGATTTGTAATTATTGTTTTTTTTTTATAATAATAGAATATGAAAATCATTTGGAATGATTGGTCTAAATCTCCATTAACTTCAGGAAATTTTCATTAAGAGAGTTGGAATAACTGCTGTTTTAAAAAATTTGACACCAGGTAGCTTTCGATTCACTTTCCATAGGGGAGGACTCCTTTTGAAATTCTTGCTCCTAACTGTGCCATGCATTGTGAAGGATGCAGAAAATACATGATATCTTTCCTGTCCTGCATATATTTCTGTTGGGCAGTCTGAATGTAAACACACATGTATGCACAGCCATCCTTTTCATAATGAAAGCAATGGAAAGTTGGAAAAAATAAAGGCTAAAGGATTCAAAGCAGAGGAAAATAACTCAGAGCTTACCCTAACCCTCATCAGGGAAGATCTTGGAGGATATGGGCTCCAGTATGTCTCTGAAAGTAGTCAAGCATTTGTAGCTAAAGGAGAGTAGAGACAGCATCCATGTAAAGGCACCAGTGGGGGGCCTTCTGCAGAGGACAGTCAGGCTAGCGCTAAGCTCTGGGGTGGGGCAAGATTTGGGGATCAGAGTGGAAAGATAAAATGAGATCAGATTGTGAAGACTCTCCCTTTCTAGCCCCAGGAATTTGGGATTTTAGTGTAGACAAGTGGTTCTCAGCCAGAGTTGGTTTTGCTGCCAGGGAACATTTGGTGGTGTCTAGAGACATGTTTGGTTGTCACAGTTGGGGGAGGGGAGGACCTACCGGCATCCAGTGGGACACCGCTCAACATCGCCTAACACAAGGGCAGCTCCCCCACAACAAAGCATTACCCCACCACAAATTCTATAATGCTAAAGTTGCAAAACCCTAGTGTGGACAGAAGAGAGCTTCTGACTGGATCTCTGTGAATAGGAGAACGGGAATCATTGAAGAGATGGAGACGGATCCAGGGGCTCCAGGTGAGATGAATCAGAAGGCAGAGGCGGGAAGTAGTCTCTTCAGTGGCTGGTTTTCTCCAGAAACCTTTGAGGCCTGCTACGTACAAGGCATAATGCCAGGCATGTCAGGGGGTGGAAAGATGAAGAGGTGACAATCTATGCTTCTGGAAGCTTTTAGTCCAGTGCGTTGGGTGGGGGGATGATGTGGCAGTCATGGTTAGTGAGAGACTAGTAATCAGAATATCCCATACTGAAGAACCTAGATGTCCATCAACAGATGAATGGATAAAGAAGATGTGGTATATATACACAATGGAATACTATGCAGCCATCAACCCCCGCCCACCCCAAAATCCTGCCATTTTCAACAACATGGATGGAACTAGAGAGTGTTATGCTGAGCGAAATAAGTCAATCAGAGAAAGACAATTATCATATGATCTCTCTGATATGAGGAATTCGAGAGGCAGGGTCGGGGTTGTGAGGGGTAGGGAGGGAAAATACGAAACAAGATGGGACCAGGTAGGGAGACAAACCATAAGAGACTCTTAATCTCAGGAAACAAACTGAGGGTTGCTGGGGGTTGGGGAGGTAGGGATAGGGTGGCTGAGTTATGGACATTGGGGAGGGTATGTGCTACGGTGAGTGATGTGAGTTGTATAAGACTGATGATTCACAGACCTGTACCCCTGAAGCAAATAATACATTGTATATTAATTAAAAAAAAAAAAAAGAATATCCCATACTTGCATTTCAGTACACACCAGCTGGGTAGCCCAAACATCTCGTAACTCTACAGGAGTCTTCTGGAAGAGTGACTGGTGTCTAACCCGTAGCTCAAAGCAAACCTTCTCAGGATCCTTTGTCCCCCCGACCCATCTCTCCAGTGCCTATGCTTCTTGGCCAGCCTATAGACTTGAAGTTCCTCCCTCTAGTCTCTCCAGCCCTTTCCTCCCTCTGTGGCTGCTTGGGTTCTAATTTTGTTCACTTATGCCCCCAACTCCGCCTTCCTGGCTCTATCCCTACATGATGGTTTCTTCTTTTCTGCGTAAATGCTCTACTAGACTGTGTATTGCTCCTTCCAAATATCTACCCATGTCTTCCCATTTTCTTGATCAGCACAATGAGAGACTCAGGAGTCCAGCAGACACTTGGGTAGGCAGTGGACAGAGAGAAAAGCTGTGCCTGCTTCCCTGGTCTGTTCTAAGTTATAACCTCTTTCACCTTTTCACAAGTATCCGAATCTGGTAATACAAAGCCAAGTGTGATAATGTGATATAGCAGGGATTCTTGTGTTTTTCTTTTTAATTTGACAACCTCACTTACAGAGTTGCTTTCAATTGCCATAAATTGTTTTTAAGGGTCACATCGTGAGGATTTTTGTTCTTTGACACTGTTATTGTGAACAATAGAGAAAAGCAGTTTTGGGCACACCTGGGTGGCTCAGTTGATTGAGCGTCTGCCTTTAGCTCAGGTCATGATCTCGGGGTGCTAGGATTGAGCCCCGCGTCAGGCTCCCTCCCTCTCCCTCTGTCCCTCCCCTAGCTTTCTTTTTTTTTTCTCTCTCTCTCTCTTAAATAAATAAATAAAATATTTTTAAAAAGAGGAAAAGAGTTGCCGTTTTTGAAATACTTCCATATAAAACAATTCTATGAAGTTATTTTGAAGTAGCTCTCCGTTCGCCTCTCCCTTCTTCTCCTTGGTGATCGTATTGCCTTTCTGTTCAAAAAGCCTCTTAGAATCCCAGTTGATTGCAGTGGTGAATTGTGACAGAGTCACCTTGGGTTCCTTTTATGAGTTCTGTCAATCCGCTGCTCCCGGCTTAGTGCTGAAGCTTTGGAGTTCAGGGTGATTCTACCTTTTCTTTATGAAAACCAGTGGTTTAAAAAAAAAAAAGAAAAGAGAAGGAATGGTTCCCAGTAGGAACTGGGAGGAAGCACCAAGGCCCTGAAGCTCTGGGTATCTGTGCTGGGATGTCGCCTTAAAGGCAGAAACAAATGACACCTTTGCTATTTCATGGGTTCCCCTCCACGCCCTGTTCTATTTTCCTCATCATTAACTAGCTGTAATTCAACTCCTTGTTTTCATTAAGTCATCAGTGAGTAATAATCACAGCTTGTTTGCTTTGCTGTTGCCTACATTCTCACTTTGCAATATCTCTTTAGAATAGGAAAGGCAGGCAATTGGCTTTTCTTGCTTCTTTGAACATGTTTTTTCTTTTTTGTTTTCTGAGTAGATACAGATAACACCAAATAAAATCAAGAAGTACAGGGATGTCCGGGTGGTTCAGTCAGTTACACATTTGCCTTAGGTTTACATTGTGATCTTAGGGTCCTGGGATCGAGCCCTGTGTCTGGCTCCCTGCGTCTTCGGGTAGACTGCTCTCCCTCTGCCCCTCTTCTTCTGCCCCTCTTCCTCTGCCCCTCACCCTGCTGGTGCTCATGCTCTGTCTCTGTCTCTCTCAAATAAATAAATATAAATAAATAAAATCTTTAAATAAAAATCAAGCAGTATAGATAGGTATATAAGAAAAATAAGCTTTGGGGAAAGGTAGAGTTGGACCTACTCAAAGCAGATGGGACAGCAGGGACAGAGGGGCACAGATGTGGTTGGAGGCAAATAAGGAACACGGGGCAGGTCTTCAGAGTACCTGGAAGCTGGGTCGATTAGAGTCAGCATGGAGGGCCAGCTGGGCAGTGTGGGTGGGGGAGAAAGAGATGAAGCCTTTGGAGCAGGGGTGAGACCAAGGCAGTGGTGTAGACTGGTTCACAATAGGAGAAGGGAGATGGGTTAGGAGACCAATATGAAAATGAGGTCTCCTGCCATGAGAGCCCACATGAGGAAGGTGGCGTTGAGACCAGGAAAGATGCCAAGGATGTCTGAATGTTCAGTGGTGTCCTCACAGGTGGATGGTGAAGGGGGGCAGGGGAGATGGTGCTGAAGGGGTTCAGTCCATTTCATGAACCAATCCAGGTAGAGCGGTGCTGAGCTGCAAGGAAGTGCAGTGTCTCCTCTGTGCTGAGACGGTGGAGGCCCCAGCCTAAGAACAGTTGGGAAGCATCATCGGGGATACAGCTGTTTCCGGTGCCCACTCCCACAAACCCAGGAGCCTTGGAGGGGGTTTGAGCCGAATCATGGTCCTTCTCTTTAGGCATCATTCTGTGAAGTGACAAGACAAAGAAAACGAGAGCTGGGGTCTCATGGAGAAACTGATCCTTTCACCAGGAAAACCCATCTATCCAGTCCTGAGAGCCAACTGAGAGTAGGACTATTATTGGGTTGGGGAGGCAAAGCCTGGGGGTGCAGTGCCAGGCCCTGGAACCTCAACAGACCTAGGTCTCAAGCTTGTGAATAGTGTTTGGTAAGTGAAGTCCTATGAATATACAGAGTTAGGGGACTGTGGACCTGGTGGGAATGTGGCTCTGCACCAAGAAGAAAGAGACTGTCCCTCAATGGTTGGCCAAGACTTCTCCATGACTCATGCCACTTCTGTGAATCTGGGAGGAAGGAAGTGAGGGAGATGGGGTTCTCTGGTTTTTGCACACACGTCTTTCTATGATGCACCCTCTAGGGCTTGAAAGGAAGAACACTTCTCATAACGTGGTTGTCATTATTCTTTTCACGTGGGGCAAGTGCAGTAGTATTTTGCAAGGATTTTTGAGAGTGGAGCCATTTTTGGCTAGAGCTGTATTATAAAAGTGAATTTCTAAATGGGTTATCTGGGGCTGATTTACAAATATATTAAGGCCCTGGCAACTTAGAGACACTATAAAATTTATGAAAAGAGCCACAGCACTCTTTCTTTCCTTTTAGAGAAGCTCATATAACCCCTTAGAAACCACACATGATTCAAGTGACTGAATGCTGTCAAAATTAAATCTACCCACCACAAAATGAAAAACTCACATTTACGGTTCTGCTAAATCATTTTCTTGTCTTCTCTCTCTCCCTTTCTCTCTCTCTTTCTCTCTTTCTATAGACAAAACTCTGACTACTGTAGGAAAAAAAGTCATGATTCATGATCAAAAGTGGAATAATGAAAACGAAATCAACAAGGCAAGACAGAGGTGGAAACAGAACTCAACCATTTGCTGAGGCCACGAATGGAGTGCGGCTTGTCCTTTCCTGGGGTGGCTGAGACGTGACAAGCAGGGTGATCTGTTGTACAAAGCATGTTGTGAGAGAGATGGTGACCTCTCGTCTTTTTCTGTGGATCAGTGCTGTTGTGTGCCAAAGAAAATAGTTTTCCGTTTAAGACAGCCAGATCAGCTCAGCGGTAAGCACACAAACAGAACTGAGTCCCAGAAAAGAAACCGTTTCTGGTGCTTTGCGTGCGTCCAAGCCCCTACAAATGGAAGAAAGTTCCAATGCGCACTTCCCATGCTTCCAAGTCTAGGCATTGTGGTGAATATTCACGAGACAGAATGTATTTTGTGGCAGGACAGAAGGGTGTGTTTTTCCAAGCAAACTGTGGTAAGCGTAGCGTTGAACGTGTTGCATGTCCGTGTTAGAAAACAGAATCCCGTCATCAGCTAATACAAATGATGTCCCAGAGCAGTGTCTGGTTCAAGCTTCTGTCAAATAGTTTCGCTTTTTTGCAAGGTCCCTGTGACTTCCCCACCAATGTACTTTTCTTCGTGAACTCTTGTATTGTTATGGTATCACTCAGGAACAGATCTCAGGATGGAGAGAATCATCAAACCTGAATAAAGCTTTTTCTTGTACCCACACTTCTTCTGAAGGGTCCTGAGAGGGAGGAGGGCTCCTTCGGTAGGCTTTGTCCCTACCTGGATGAAGAGCAGGGGCCGCCAAACTGTGCTGTCTACCAGCATGGCTGTGGGCATGGAACTTTGGGCGTAGACATCAGGTTGACACAACTGCGGTGGGCTCCCAGGCTGGGCAATAACCATGTGTTTTGGGGGAGGAGGTGTGGGAATAAGAAAGGTTTCCATGGAAGGTTATGATGCTTTCAGACACGGAGCATCCACATTGTTAATTCTTGGGCAGCGTTGTATTAAAGGGAACCGTGTGACTTGGAGGTTGCCTGGGCTGCTACTGGGAAACACTCAGAACACTGTTCTCTTCCTTTAGGAAGAATTGTTTTCGTGTTCTCTGTAACCTAAATCGAATGTGTGCCTGGCCAGTTCTGTTCTTCTTCCCTCTCCCACCCCAAAGTGGTAGACATTAAGGCAGGTAAGGAACCAGAAAAGGCCCCTATGCAGATAGTTTTTTTTTTTTTTTTTTTTAATGTACAAGGAATATGTAATAAGACAGGAAGATGGTGGGTCGGAAGAGTACCTCCAAGGGGAGAAAGTGAACGCAAAGCTTCGTTTGATAAAAGAGAACTGACAGAGAAAATTATTTTCCTACAAGAAAGGTAGCTGCTCTCTTCCAGAAGACTATGGAATTCCAATGTGGATTTTGGATATCTTCTGCTTTCACTGAACATTGCATCTCACCAGACACAAGGAAGGGTCTGGAGGGGAGGTGGGCGCTGTCCTCTCAGACAAAGCTTGTACAGATTCCTGAACCATGGATTTGCTGAAGTGACTGTATATACTTATATTCATAATTTAAATGATTAATTCTGGTCGGATAAATGTTGTTAAATTTTAAAAATGTTTTATTACATTACATCAAATAAAGTTTATTTGTAGCTGTAATAAAGCAAATTAAGTAACGATTTTTAATGGAAGGTTTGCTGTCTTGAATATTGCTCTACGTAGAACAGCAGAAGGCCAAGTTTTGTATGTTTTGCTAAAATCCTAACAGGTAGTTAAGACCGTCTATAGTTTACTGCGTTTCACTGTGAGGATTTATCCAGCTCGTAACTTTTTTTTTTTTTTTTTAAGAATGATTCTTCATTCCTTGACTTAATTAGTGGGCATTTATTGGGCTTATGCCATATTCAGCACTGTGGACATCAAGGGAGCAAAGATGGATAAAGCAGGTCCTTACTCTGAAGAAATGTGCCATTAGAGAGAAGACATACGTTTCTCAGATGGTTGCCATATCACACAGTGAATGGTGTGTTAGTGTGTAGGGAATGTCCTGTTCCTTTCCTGTAGTAAAAGACAAGGCATTATGGTTAATTGGGTTGATTCAGGTTTTTAAATAAGTTTGTTTAATTTTTTTTTTTTTTTTTTTTGGTCATGACCTTAGTTATTCATATCTGTTCTTTGTCATGCCTGACTCGAACGCCTGGTTATTGAACTCTGCTTTCTTGGGCTATAGGGTCTGGCCAGTGTGCACTGTGCTTTACGAGCATAGCTGCCAAAAGAAGGAGAGAGTAGAAACTGAGAGAGAATGAGAGAAATCTCAGACACTTTATACTGCTTCCCACATGACATAATTTGTGCCAAAGGTACAGCTTTTGTTTTAACCCAGAATTGGGGAAATCACTGAAAGAAACACTCTACACATATTTTATGAGTGTTCAGCAAGAATGGCTGTGATGACTCATGTCTTTTCTCACTCAGGGGTGTCAACTGTCAGCCTGCAGGGCTGGGTATTGGGAAATGGTGCTTAGGAAACAGTACTTGTAAGCTGTCACTTAATGATAGTTACTTAGTGTTTGGTTTTGTTATGTTCATATTAAGCAGGGGCACTCATAGAGTTCCTGTTTTCTGGAAATGGTTTCATCATTCTTAAAGCCTTTGCCACAGTGTCATGTGCTTGACATGCTTGTATATGTTTTTAGTGATCATATTTTCATGCAGTTTTATTAGATGCATTGATTATAGGCATAGTATCAATGAAGATGCAGACAATTTTTCAGATAGTTTATGCTAATATACTGATTGCTTGAATTGCCATCTGGAGGTGGCAGGCATTTTCCTTGCAGCACTTTGACTCTCAGCAGAGTTCTCCATTTAAGGGATAGAAATGTTTACCAAACCCTGCATTTTCCAACAGTCGATGCTTTCCATCTCAGGACCTTCACACATGCTTTCCACCTTCTGTCTGGAATATTCGTCATGTTTTCAATTATTCATTTAATGTATATATCCATCATAGTTTAGTACATCTTCAGGGGTGATTATAGTGTCTGTTTCCCTCATCAATATGCCCAACACTTTGCACTGTGCTTGCAACATATGTAGGAAGCATGTAAAAAATATTTCTTAATGGGAAAGAAAGAAGGAGGTGGAGGGAAAGAGGAAGGCCAGGGTTTACTTGGCATCCTTGTTAATTTTCAGAGGAGACTATTGAGGAAACTTGGTGTGATCAAGTGACATGTTCAATGAGGGGGACAGAAGGGGCTGGAATTAAGCTCTCCTGTGTGCAGTGTAGGGTAGGCCCTCCACGACAGGGTGCTGCTCCTTTTGCATGAGCTTCTCATATCAAGAGAGCAACCTTTTCTTAATTTTCTGCACTAGTAGAGCAGAGCCATGTATGTGTTATGGCCCATATGTTGAAACTTGTTTATCTACAGCTAGCCAGATGGTCCCTCCCAGTGCACAAAGAAGCCATTCTGAAACTTTCAAGGGGTCAGGGCATTTAGGAAGCACTGGGAGAAACACATGTTGTGATGTCATTCCTTCCTTAGTTCAAGCAGTGTAGATCACAAAAGGAAAACCTGGTCAGATAGTCAGTGTGAAGCAGGCAGACCTTGAGAACCAACTCAGGGGATCCAGTTCCCAGAGACAAAAGTTTATTTAACTGGATTTCTCTTTGAGCTTGCTTCGTCTACATCTTCTCTGGAGAAGGAAAGTAATTTCTTTACTTAAAAAAATTTTGCTTTTAAGCTCCTGCTGGCTAAATAAGTTAAAAAAACAAAAACATGGCTTATGCAGTCCAAGCAACAGAGATGGGATGTGATCATCAATACACAATGTAAAAGCAAAATTTACTATGCTAATCCGAAGCAGAAAATGAGAGAGGTTGACAGCCATCTGATGTAGACTTGAAGATAACAATTACATTGGGTATTTGGCATTAAAAAAATGCTGAGTGAAGGGAATTAAGACATACTGTAACTATGGCTCTCGGAACACACATGAAATCTTAGATTCTAGTCATACTATAAAATTTATGCTCAGAGATTATAAAACAAAGGGAAAGTAATGGACAAGAAATATTCAAGAGGCTGTAAAGAAAGGAAAGTCTGATGCATGGTTCTTCCTCTAAGAAATTCATTTTTCCACTTACTCATTTATTCCCATACGTATTTATTATATATGTCAGAGTCTAAGCACTAGAACCTAGTGGTGAATAAGAACTGATTTCCATTCTTGTGAAACTAAAAATCTATGAAGGAAGCGTAAGTTACACAAATGATTCTAATCCAGTGTGATATGTATTATGATAAGGCACCTACAAGGAGGTTCAGAAAGGAGTGCACGCTTCAAAATATTGATGAGAACATTTAAATCTTACTGGAGGAGAGAATTGATCATCCAAAGTAGCAGATGGTAAGAAATATCTAGATTTTATTTTTGATGTATATTATGTAATATTTTTAATAATGCCAAATTACCTTTCTTAATTATGTTTTGATTGGGCTATTATTAAAATGGTCTTTATTCTCTTAATCCACACAGTCTCACAGTGGGAGAGATGGCACAGAGCAACTACAAGATAGCAGAAAGTCTGCTGTGAACATAAAAGTTTGTCACCTGTAGGAAAAAGATCTAACCGTATCCACAGAGAATTGTAGAATCTCATGGATGATCTAGAGTAAACTCCTACTGTTTAGCAGGTGAGAATGTGCTGAAGTAGAGTTGTGGTTTTGTCTGAATTTGTTTAAAGGAGAGTGATGGAAAGCCATGCTGTCTTTGGTGAAGAGGTTTTAAAAACTGTCGTGTAGCTGTGTGTTTGCAAAATACAATAAAATAGAGCGAATTAGAAGAAAACTGAGGTAAAAATACAAAATATAAGTTCAATTTTTTTCTTACTAGGTTTGGTAGACCTAAAATTATAGTTCAGTAAATATGGTCAGAACAAACCTAACGTGGAGAAACAAACAAACAAACAAAAAATCACAAATGTGGGCCATTTTCTCCTGCAAATGTACAGTTAGGGAAAACCAAGCCATGCCTGGACTAAGAAATGACCAGCACAATTAGGACACTGTGCGCAAGGCCCTCCCCCAGCATGCTGTGGTGTGTGTGAGGCAGAGGTGCTGTGCCGACGGGGCAGGGGAGGACAACCCCTGGCTTATGAGCCATGCAGAGAGGTGGCCCGCAGTAACCAATCAGAGCCTGCAAACAACCCAACTTTCCCCGTGTTCCTCCTCTTTAATTATCCCCCAATTAAATTGAGCCCAGAATGTTGCCCTGAAGGCACTGAAAGGTATTTAATTTTTAGAATGATTATATTAACCAAACTGTGCTTAAATAGGCCAGAAAAATAGAGACTAAATTTTGACAGTGTCAACAATAGTTTGAAGGTGAAAGTTTGTGATATAGGAAAGGTGAAGTTTCATATGAAGTGACCACTCTGCCTTCTGCCTTAAACCTACCATGTTTGAAATTTTACTCTAAGTAAAAATTATCTAGTGAGCTTGTTCTTTTTTTTAAGGATTTTTTTTTTCTTTTGAAGGAAGCTCCATGACTGACGTGGGGCTTGAACACATGACCCCAATATTAAGTGTCACTCAGTTGCCTGACTGAGCCAGCCAGGCACCCCTAGGGAGCTTGTTAAACATGAAAACTCCTGGGCCCCATTTTCAGAAATTCTGGTTCATTATGTCATGGGGTGCAGTGGAGGGTGAAGAGGGCCATTAGCCAACCTACCGGGTGATTCTGGTACAGCTGAGCTGGGTTCTAAGCACTGAGAATTGCTATTCCCAAACATGCTGGCAGAATGAATCATGTAGCTGATTCTGTGTGCAGTTAGTGTGGAAAAGCATAATGAATATGAAATAATAGTTTCTAAATCTTTTGTATACAGTTCGAGCATCTTGTCAGAGAAACACACAGGACACAAATTCTCTCACAAAGTCTTTAGTTCTCAGTCCCTGCATCAGGAATCCAGCAGTTTTGTGGAAGAAAATAACCCCCAGATCACCTTAGATCGTTTTCAGTTATATGTAAGGACATATGGATTTTGTTAAGTCCAGACCTGATTAATTCCTATAATATTGAGTAACTCCGGAATTAACTAATTGATATTGGTGGTAGCACAAGATCAGCTGAGAATCAATGCCTCACCTTTCTGTCCCCACGCCAAGCAGCTGATCAAATGTTTGTCAACAAAGCAAAGACTAGATCTTTGAAAATATGTGTTGGATATTAGCCATTGAGAATGAGATATTGACCTTGACCACGGTCTGCACTTTTACTAGTGTGTGTGTGTATGTGTGTGTGTGTGTATAATGTCAGTGACTAATACAGCTCACATAGGTTGAGCGTTTCTTACTCATCAGTCATTCTGATAATCCTCACAACAGCCCTAAGAGGGGGTTTTTATCTCCATTTTTATCTCCATTTAGTCCACCTGATGTGTGTGGCATTCAAGGACATTAACCTGTAAGTAGCAGAACAGCCCTCTGGTGGATGTGTACTTTTTATTACATCCTTCCTTCCATTCCACAAAATGCATCTCAGTGATACCGACTGGTTTTGTGGGACTGGAAGTATGCATCTGAACTCTGAGAAACTCTTGGGTCACTGAATTCCCCATAGTAGTTGTTCAAGGTTAAAGCCTGGATAATGCGAACAAGGCAAAGGTGTCATTCCTACTTCCTAATCCTATTCTTGGTTTCCTCCGTATCTGGGTACCTAACATCTCAGTGTTTTCTCCTGGTTTGTAATTCTATTGCAGCTTGCCTGTGTTGGTTAATTTTCTGTGTTAATTTGACTGGATCACAGTGTGCCCAGAGATTTGGCTAAGCATGATTTCTGGGTGTGTCTGTGAGGGTGTTTCTGGATGAAATTAGCATTTGAATCCATAGACTGAGTAAAGCAGATCACCCTCCCTAGTGTGGGTGGGCTACGTCCAATGCCTTGAGGGTCTGAATAGAACAAAAAAATTGGAGAGTGGGAGAATTAACTCTCTGCCTGACTGAGCTGGAATATTGGTTTTCTCCTGCGTTTGGACTGGGACCACCAGCCTTCTTGTTCTCAGGCCTTTGGACTTGGACCAAACTACACCACCAGCTCTCCTGGGTCTCCAGCTTGCAGCCAGCACATTGTGGGACTTCTCAGCCTCCGAAATCACGTGAGCAATTCTTATCATAAACCTCTCTCTCTCTCAATGAAACTCTCTACGTAGATTATATGTGTGTATGTATAACTATATCAATAGAATATTGGTTTACATTTATATAAAGGTATATATGGGACATATATATCAATAACCTATGTATAATATATATAAAATAACCTACTGGTTCTGTTTGTCTGAGGAGCCCTAATATGCTTCCCCAATTGCTATTGCCCCTATAACATGTGCCTTTATATATTCTCCTCATTAAAACTTATCTCTGATGTGCCCCACTCTTTTATCTTTTGCTGTCTCTAAACTGTCAAGCCAATGAGTCAAATACAAGAATCCATATTCAGGGACAATGTCCCCTTCCTACAAGGTACATAGTTGAGACAAGCAATTCCTTGGATCAATGTCCGAACCTGAGAGAGTGTGGGTAGGAACTTCAGACAGCGTGACAAGTTGATGGGGGCAGTAGCCCCTCACATTATACCTGTGTGCCTCCTTCATTGTCTAGGATTCACAATCCTACGGCTGCTTCATTACTTACAGACCCCAGGGGCCCCTGCACCTGAAAGCTTGCTGTTATCCAGATCCATCTATGTGACTTGGGCTGGGTCTTTCTTCTGCTCACAAGGGAGCTAACGACTGGCTTTTAATGTAATTTAATTAATTAATTAATTTTTTAAAAAGATGGTATTTTTAAGCAATCTCTACTCTCAACAAGGGGCTTGAACTTACAACCCTGAGATTAAGAGTCGCACACTCAACCCACTAAGCCAGCCAGGCACCCCAACAACTACTAGCTTTTGAGAGTGGAAATGAATTAAATAATAGCTGAGCTATGTCAGGGAGGCTTGGCCAGTTGCCCCCAGCCCGGTCTCGGTGGAGACGCTCCTGTGAGGCTTCAGCTGCTCTTCCACCGGAAGAGAGCAATTCCGGGGAAGAATGTTTACTTTCATCCCCATTTTCCCATCAATGTCCTCATCAATGGCTCTGTATGAAATGTTAGAATCTATTTTGGAAGTAGAGATAAAATTACCACCTGACACTACTCTGGGTGCATGAATTAAAGATTACGCTTTATACTGTTTATTCTCCTGGCTCTTAGAAATTTAATTGCAGCAAGCTTTTAAATACTGGCTTTTAACTTATCTGCAATCAAAAAAAAAAAAAGATTTCGTTAATTAAATCAGTTAAGGGAAAATTGGACCTAATTCCCATTCATCCATTTGGATCATGCAAAGCACAGACTTTTTGGATGGAAACCATCCCTTAAATATTAAATATTATAACAAAATTTGTAGTGAGGCATGCAAGTTTACGGCCCTACTGTGTAATTTAGACTGAGATAGAATGTCTTCACTTCTGTATTACCACACAAAAATAAGAAGGAATTTATCTACCATTGGTGAGGACAGATGAGAAAAAGACTTATGTTTTCATGAGAAGAATTCACAACCAGAGTTTTAGACTGATCTTATTGGACAAGCCTGAGCTTCTGAAAAAATAAAGCAGAGCTTTTAAATTTGATATTTCAAAAAAGTGGAAAAGAATGAAGTGTCATAAACACCCTTTCATCTATTATATTGTCATTTTGTCACATTTTCAAGTCCTTATTAATAAAAAAATTAGTAATAATAAAGGACCCCTTATGTCCCCTTTATTATTAGAGGTGTCTGATACTGGGAAAGTTGTCTAATCTCTGTATTTCTGTGCATCCATCCTTTCCTCTGTAAAATGGAGACAATACTGTCCAGTACCTTCTGGGGTTGTTGAAAGGCGTGAATGAGTTAACAGTGTAAAGAATGGAGAACGGAGCTGAGCTTCATGAGTGCCCTCCTGTACCATTGTTCTTACCCATCCTCTTCCATCCCATTCCCCTGGCATAAGCAGATACTTTCTACATCCTTCTAATCAGTGCTTGTCTGCTTTTAATACACGATGGTTGCATTTTTAGAAAATTTCCTTAACTATCTATTTTACACATTTGCCATACTGTGTCTGCCATCCTTCTGCGACCTGCTTATTTCTCAGTGCTAGGTGTTTGAGGGCTCTTCCTCTTGGGAGTTACAGATCAGGTTTATCCATTATAATTGCACTGTAACCCTTGGCTAGCTGAATATGCAGTGACTCAGTCCTCCATTTTTGCTCTGATGGGCATCTAGTTTATGTCTAGATTTTTGTAACTATAAAAAATGCTGCTATGAGCATTTATGGATGTGCCACCCTACATATATTAGGGGCTGTTTCTGCTATATGGGGCTTCCCAGCCCTTTTCACTTGGGTCCCTCTGCCAGATGTCACTGTGCCTCTAAACGAAGGCTACCCTGAGAGCTGAAGAGGTCAGTCTCTTGTGGCACAACCATAACCCATTTACCCATTTAGTGCAGACCTGTTGGGAAACTCTGCCCAGAATACTGGACTTCAAATTAAGGTATGGGCATTGTGACATTACCAACACCACCCCCCCACCCCTGTCCCGGCTTCATATGCACATAGGCACACACGCACACACACTGGAATTTCCCCAGTATGATGGCTGTTAGCATAATGGATTTCCACATTCTAAACTTGACATGCCTGAGGACCACCTGTATTGTCCATCTCCTCATTCACTAACACTTCTTTCCATTGTCCAAAAGAAAGGTCTTTTACCCATCTAGGATCTTAATATAGTGCTGTGCCCCAAAGGGACAATTCAAAATATTTTGGGATCCACATAGTCTGCTTTAATTAAGGGCCTATAAGTCTGCAGTAGAGCCTCATGTCTTTCCTTGCACATATTTCTGTTAAAGGCAAAAACTTGGGTGGAATTTAAAATTCAGGTAAAAGACAGGATGTCTAGTTAAATTTGAATTTCAGATAAACAGCAGGTAGTTTTGTATTATTTTAGTATAAGTATATTCTCAAATAATATGTGTCAGTAGTGCCATGGGAACATTTATATTAAAAAATTGCTGAAATTCAAATTTAATCGGGCATCCTCTGTGTGTGTGTGTCTGTGTGTGTGTGACAGAGAGACAGACAGAGTGAGATAGAGTAGAAAAAACTCATGTTTCAAGTAAGCTAGTGTTTTATATCTTTTCGAACATTTAATCAGACTTGTAGAAGAAATATTTCCATTACCTTTACAAAAAGATTATCGGACATTATAAATCCATATATACTCTCCATTTGGACTTAAGTTTCCTGCTCATTATCACCAATTAACCAATTCTCAGCTCATTTGTTCATTTTTATCATGTACTTACTAGATTTATGTAACTTTGGTATATTTAGTGGAATTTATTATAAAAAATGCAATTAATCATTAATATACTATTGGTAAGCTTCATACTGCTAGTGACCCCATTCCTTTTATTTTGTTGTTAATTTCATGAGTCCTGTTTCATTTTAGCAATAAGCAATATTCATAATTGGATACATGAACTAAATGAAAAAAAAATTGTCCATTCATTCCATCATAAACATTTCCAATCAAAATTTACACTTTTACATTTAATACTTACCAATATGTGCAATACATTTTGGTTTTGGCCAATAGTAATTTAGTAGTAATTCATGTAGTAGTGCTGTGCCCCAGCACTATTGTGTAATAGTAATTATGTAATAGTAATTAGACATAATAAGAATTAGTAATGTGAATTACTACTTAAAATAGTTATTTATTGATAACTTTTGAAATCAAGAAAAACATTTCTTTTGAGGAAAAAAATTCTTAACTATCAGAGTCTTAAAGGCACATTTTTAAATTTTTTGCAGTTTATCATTATATACACATATCTGTAACAGGTGATAAGTTGATCAAAATAAGATGTTCAAACATAAGAATACATTATGTTAAGATAAACTTCAGTGAGATGTGGAATGGAAATACAAGTTTAAAAAAAAAAGATAAATTTTCCAAATGTTAAACAAGAGCTGTTTGTGTAATTTTAAAATAGTATTTGTTATCTGATACCACTTTTGAATAGATTTAAATAAATGATATCACTGTTTTATTTTTTAAATGTCAGTATTTCTAACAATTGCAAACTTACATCTTCTGCAACTATTCACATTTGTGATTTAAAGTTTTACATGTCCAAAATTTGCAAGTGGCTGTATAGTTTTTCAGAATTACCTTATGGAGTACATGTGCAAAAAATGTAGAAGCCCAACAGCTCCATAGCTCGCCTGATTGCTGTGTAGGAGGCAGTGTATATCCTTAACGAGATTTTGCCAAATTTTGAGTCTTTGCCCCATTTTACACTCCCACTAACAGTATATGAGAGTTCTTACAGTTTCACATTTTCTCAAACACTTGGCATTCACAAACACTCAACTTTTAAGGTTTTGCCAGTCTGAAGGGTGTAAAATGCTATCACTTTGTGGTTTTAGGTTTGTGCTTTCCTGATTACTGGTGGGGTTGAACTTCTTTATCATGTGTGGTTTGGCCACCAGTCATTTCCTCTTCTGTGGGCTGCCTTCCTCATATCTTTGACTGTTTTCTAATTGTTAATATATATATCTGTAACATGGGGAACTTGTTTTTTACATGTTGATTTTTGCCACTTATTTTGGGGCAAACACCTTTATACTACTCTACCTACTAAGTATGACATAAAATGTGTGCCTCAAACATTGCATATGCAGACAACTGGAATTTCTGGGAATATTTGTCCAGGGCTGCCATTGCAGGTAGGTGGGATTTTCTAGACTTGAACGATTTTGGGTGGGTGGGGGGATGATATAAAGATGAATATAGTTTCTTATTTTCCACAACAATGTTTATTAATCCATTACCAAATCAAAGTAGAAAACCCTCAGAATGGGATTATTTTTCAGACAATTCTCATTTTAAATGCATTTTATTTTTAACTCTGAAATATTCAAGAATTATGTTGGTAAACTGCTTGTTCGAGGGAGGTGGGCACCTTTGGCAAAATGCCATCACAGCTGATCTTTAGGGCACACTACAGATAATCAGGTGAGAGAAAGTTCTAGAACAACTACCACAGTCCTGGAAACTGATATCTTTGCACGAGGAACAGTTCTTATAATCTGGGAAATGGAGGGGAGTTTGAGAGAGGAGAGAGTTGCAAGAGATTTTCCGGTATAAACAGTATACGGGGTACAAAGCAGTGACTCTTTGTGATCCTTTTTAATCGCTTTTATTTCTGGTAATCTATTGTTTTTTTCCTTCTTGACAAATTTCAATAATTACAATAATTGGGAAAAATAGGATTCTTTTTGTTGAAATTCACCTGGCAGGCATCTTTGAAATGATGTTTTTGTTCAAAAAAAGTTTAATTGAATTTTTCCACAACCAGTTAGAGTCAGCACACTCCTTTTTGATAACTTTCAGAAAACTCTGTAATTGATCAGAGGAAAGCAAAACGATAACCCTTCACCCATTCCTACTTGAAAAGAATATGCCTGGTTTTCAATGCAGTGTGTCTCTACGGTGTCTGGTAGAATTGAAACCATGAAAATTGTTAGTCAGATTCTAATGATTTGGGGAAGTTCTGGATTGCTTCCCACCACTGACATGCAGGAATATGCTGGGGTTCTGACCACTGACATGCAAGAAGGTACTAAGATTCTCATTGCTGACATGCAGGCATGTACTAAGATTGGCCTCATGCACCCAGTGTTCAAGAAATAGGTTCACCTAAATAGGGTTAAAACTGTATGAAACCCAGGAGTCCCCAGTCTTCACAGATTCTCTCCTTGGACACCCTGAGTCACATGGGGCAGCAGGGAATCCTGTCTTCATTATCTTTCCCTCCCCAGGTATCTGAGAAATTTGCAAGTGGCTGCTTAGTTTTTCAAAATGACTTTATGGGGGTACATGTGCAAAAAACCTGTAGAGGGCCAACAGCTCTACAGTGTACCCAAAGTGAGAAGCCATCCACGTCTCTCCTTACCCCATGTCGATCGTTCCTCATCACTTCAGTCAACTGTCCACCGGTTTTAGGTCGCTTCTTGACTCTTCGTGGCATCTTCTCCTTCTTGCTCCTCTTCTATTTCTGCTACACAGCAAAGGTAGGTTTGGACCTGGCTTATGTCAGAGATGAGATCAGGCTGTCACACCGAGCAAACATTGCATGTGTGTCTGTAAACAAGGGAATTACAAGATAGAAAATATGACAGTGGATCACTGCCCCATAGTCCACTGGCCATGCCTGTCTACCACTGGGAATTTTCCCGAACTCCCAGCTCCACCAGCCTCTCCCCACAGTGGGAAGGCCTTGGACAGGCCAGGCTCTGTTCATCCTGCTGGCATGTAATGTGAAGGAAAATCAGTCAGTTCTGAAGCTGTACCTATTACCTCATCTATTCTAATATGCCCCTGGTTACAAGATGTGGATTATTCGGCAGGCCTCTCGCCCGGTTGGGGATTTGTTTCCACAGGCGCTGATTACAAAGGTGTGGGGGAACCACAAAGGCAAGTTCAGAAACCCAGGGCAAACATCAGAGAAGCTGTCACCAACCTCAATAAAGGAATGAGAAGTGGGAGATGTTACAGAAACCCGTAAGGAGAGAGAATGGTAGAGCAGTATGCCTGAGTCAGGTACGGGCCAGGGAAACACCAAGGCAGTGCGTGTTCTGCCCTCCCTCTCCTCCTCCTTCCCATCTCCCACCGGGCCTACCCATGAGTCCTGCTGGAGCTGAAGCAGAGGGCACAGGAGCATGTCTGCATGGTGTCAAGATCACAAGAATTGTGGAAGGAGGACCTGGACGGACAAATAGGAGACCTTTAAGAAGTCAGTACAAAAGACCTTTAGGAAGCCGGTTAAACTATGAGACACTGCTCCCTAACCACCTAGATTTTTAGTTTATACTTACTTAAAGAACACTGTTAGACATATAAAGAAAGGGATTTATTTTTATCACATGGTACATTTATGAATTTAAAATAACTTTACAGGGGCGCCTGGGTGGCTCAGTCATTAAGCATTTGCCTTCAGCTCAGGTCATGATCCTGGGATCCTGGGATCGAACCCAACTTCGGGCTCCCTGCTCAGTGGGAAGCCTGCTTCTCCTACTCTTCCTGCTTGTATTCCCTCTCTCACTGTCTCTCGCTTTCTTTCAAAAAAAAATAAAATCTTTTTAAAAAGTTAAATAAATAAAATAACTTTACATGTCAATGCCATATAATAGTGTAATCATTCTAAAAATATTTCGTGCCAGCTATTTTTTTTCCAGTGGCCACAATAATAGTTCTTGTCCCATATGTGCTTCTAGAACCTTACTAATTCCACATGAAGAAGGAAAGCCTATTTCCTCCTGCTTGTATCTGGGAGAGTTTGTGACTTGCTTGTAACGCATAGAAAGCATCAGCTCTGGCATGATTTCTGAAGCTAGGTCTGAGAAGATGATGCAGGTGCCACTTGGCTTGCTAGAATGTTTGCTCTGGAACCCAGGCCCTCCGTGTTAACAGTCTCAGTGGTCTGTGGCTGCCATGCTGAGAGGAAGCCCAAACCCCTCCAACTCCTGAGGAATTATGTGGAAAAGCCCACTGCATGAAGGGAGAAAGAAGCTTTGCCTGTTTCCAGCTGCTCCTGCTTCCCCCACCTCTGCTGTATCCATTCCAGCTTCTAAGGGGCTGCAATCGCATGCAGTATTTCTTAACCAAAACTACCCAGCCAAGCCCTTCCTGAATTCCTGGCCTATAGAAACTGAGAAATAACAAAGGGATTGTTGTTGTTTTAAGCCACCCAGTTTTGAGGTAATTAAGTGATACGACAGCAATGAACCAAAGCAATTTTAAATGTCAATTACACTCAACGGATGTAGAACCAATAATGTGTCTAATTAACAGAAGTCATGGCAATATGAATAACCATGGCCAAGTTTGCACGTGCACAGGCAATGACAACGATGTCATGTTGGTCCCCTGGCCAATAGCAGTTGTGAAATGCCATCTATTTTAAGATGCGTGGGAGTGGAAAAAGCCTATGCTACTTAGCATTGAAAAAATGTGGTAAAATTGGTGCAACAGAGGGACAAAGACAGTGAAAAGAGGCAACTGGTAGGTAAGGTGAATTATTTTGAAAAAACTTAATATTTTGTCATTAAGATGATACATGCTCATTAACAAAAAATAACAAAACAAAGCGTAGGAACAAGTGCAAAAAATCTACTAAGGCAGTAAGATCACCCAAATCTCACCATCCAGAGATAAACTCCTAGATTTCTAAATGTACATGAACACACATATAGAAATGTGGGCATATGCATGCTTTATAAATAAATTCATCCTACACGACAGCCTGTTTTTGTCTCACTTGAAAACATGTTGATTTCATGTTTCTACCTCAATAGATAAGACACTACCTTATTTCTTAATGATAGAATATCTTATTTACTTAACCAATCATTTAATGATGGAGATTTTGTTTTGCTTCATCTGTTCGATTTTGCCTATACAATGATGCAGCCAGGTACATCTATGCACATATGTTTTCCCTCTTGTGTAACAATCTCTTTGTGGGGAATTTCTAGATACAAGATTTTTAGATTGAATGGGTTGCCCAGTTATAATTGTGGTTGATAAAAATGCCTCCCAAAAAGGTTGTATCCATTCATACTCCTATCAACAGCTTTTGAAAATGTCCGTATTCTGTCTCCTTTGCCAAAGGAGCAGTGCAGACATATTACCCCAAAGTGTGCTGTTTTAATATGTTGATTATTTTGAACTAAAGGCACTTGAAAAATGGCAGTTGCAAGATGGGTACTCTGACCCTCCTTTTCATTCCCGAAGGTAGGAGATAAACCTCCCATGTGAAAGGTGTCCTCCCTATACCAGGAGAAAGGAAAACATTCTTATCATCAGTGACAGGGAACTGAGGTTGAAAGAAATCTGTTCAAGCAGATCTTGTTAAAATACATCTTATCTTCCCTTAGGCTCCCCATATACTTACTTCTCTGCAATTGCCTCTCTTTGTTCAACCTACTGTAAAGCCTGTAGGTTTTACCAATTATTTGGGTCTCATTCCTTAGGAAGGCTCCTATGTAATGTAAAACTTAATATAAATGTGTATGTTTTTCTCCTGTTAGTATGTCTTATGTCAGTTTAATTCTCAGGCCCAGCTGGAAAACCCTAAGAGGGTAGAGGTAAAAATTTACCTCCCCTACAAAAATGTTTGGGTTGTCATTCATCTAATGCCAATATTATGGTTTTAAAAGATTTCTTTTAAAAAGTTGTAGGATACGAAATCAAGATACAAAAATCCATTGTGTTTCTATATTAATAACAAACTATCAGAAAGAGAAATTAAGAAAACAATCCCATTTATAGTTGCATCAGAAAGAACAAAATACTTAGGAATAAATTTAACCAAGTAAGTGAAAGACCTATACACTGAAAATTATAAAAGATTAATGAAAGAAACTGAAGAAGACACAAATAAATGAAAATATACTCTGTGCTCATGGATTGGAATAATTAATATTGTTAAAATATACATATTATCCAAAGTAATCTTCAGATTTAATGCAACCCCTATCAAAATTCTAATGTCATTTTTCACAGAGCAAGAACAAACAATCCTAAAATTTGTATGGAACTACAAAAGACCTCAAATAGCAAAAGCAGTCTTGAGAAAGAAGAATAGAGATGAAGACAGTGCTTTCCTAAATTTCAAGCTGTATTCCAAAGCTATAATAATCAAACAATATGGTTTTGGTATAAAAAAACAGAAGATCCATTTGACACAATAGAGTATCCAGAAATAGACCATGCCAATGTGGTCAATTAATTTATGACAAAGGAGCGAAGAATATACAGTGGGGGAAAGGACAGTGTCTTCAGTAAATGGCGTTGGGAAAACTGGACAGTCACATACACAAAAAGAAAGAAACCGGACCACTATCTTACACTGTACACAAATATAAACTCAAAATGGTAAAGACTTGAACATAAGGCCTATAAAACTCCTAGAGAAAATACAAGCAATAAGTTCCTTGACATAGGTCTTGAAGATGATGACTTTGGATTTGATACCAAAAGTAAAAGCAACTAAAGCTAATAGACAAGTAGGACAACATCAAACTAAAAAGCTTTTGCATGCAAAGGAAACCATCAACAAAAGGAAAAGGCAAACTACTGAGTAGAGGAAAATATTTTCAAAATCATGTGTCTGGTAAGGGGTTAATATCCAAAATATAGAAAGAACTCCTGCAACTCAAAAGCAAGAAAATATGGTTTAAAAATGGGCAGAGGATCTGAAGACTTTTTTCCACAGAGGACATATAGGTATATGAACAAACATATGTGAAAAAAACGCTGATCACTAATCATCAGGGAAATGTACCTGTTCAAATAGTTACTGTCAAAGAGGTAAGAAACAACACATATTGGCAAGGATGTGGAGAAAGGGAAACCCTTGTGCACTGTAGGTGAGAACATAAATTGATATGATTATTATGAAACACAGTATTGGAGGTTCCTTAAGAAATTAAAAATAGAACTATCATCTGATCCAGCAACCACACTTCTGGGTATATATCTGCAAGAAACAAAAACACTTAAAAAGATATATGCGCTCCCATGTTTATTGCAACATTATTTATAATAGACAAGATATAGAAACAACCTAAATGTCCGTCGACAGATGACTGAATAAAGACAATGTGGACTATATATACAATGGAATATTATTCTGTCATAAAAAAAAGGAATGAGGAGCTCCTGGGTGGCTCAGTGGGTTAAAGCCTCTGCCTTCGGCTCAGGTCATGATCCCAGGGTTTTGGGATCGAGACCCGCATAGGGCTCTCTGCTCGGCGTGGAGCCTTCTTCCCCCCCCCTCTCTCTGCCTGCTCTCTGCCTACTTATGATCTCTGTCTGTCAAGTAAATAAATAAAATCTTTTTTAAAAAGGGGGGGGGCAATGAGATCTTGCCATTTGCAACAACGCGGATGGATCTTGAGGGCATTATGCTAAATGAATTAAGTCAGAGTGAAAAAGACAAATACTATATAATATCACTTATATATAGAATCTAAATACAAAAGCAAACAACTTAAAAACAGATAAGCTCACAGATATAGAGAACAGCTTGGTGGTTTCCAGAGGTAGAGGTTGGGATATGAGTGAAATGGGTGAAGGTGGTCAAAAAGTACAAACTTCAAGTTATAAATAAATAAGTCATGGGGATGTAATGTACAACATGGTAACTATGATTAATAATACTGTTCTGCATATTTGAAAGTTGCTAAGAGAGTGAATCTTAAAAGTTCTCATCATAAGAAAAAAATTCTATAACTACATATGGTGATGGATGTTAACTAGGCTTATTGTATTAATTATTTCACAATATATACAAATATCAAATCACCAAGTCGTATATCTGAAACTAATATAATGTTGTATGTCAGTTATGCCTCAACAACAACAACAAAAAAATGGGAGGCAAGGGCAAGTTTACCATAAAAAGAGTTTCATTTGCATTTCAGAAAATAAACTGTATGTATCATTTTTTGGTCCATTGTAATTTATTTTATTTGTAAATTGGCTATAGTCTTTGACCATTAAAAAAAAAGTAATTGATTTGTAAGAGCTCCTCATAGAGTGGTAGTAATTCTTTGTCCAACATGTGTGTTACTAAATGGTTTTTCCTAAGTCTCTTAAACTTATATAATTGTTGTATTTTGTTTTTGTTTTCGCTGCCAGGAAATATTTAACTTCTTTGTACTATGGTTTCTGGCTTTGGTGTCAAGTTAAGAAAGAAGCATTCCACTCTATTATTCTTGGGAGTGTTTTCTCATACATTTTTTTCTTTTTTCCATTTATTAACATGCTTTATCTAACTGGAATTTAATTTATGAAATGGACTTTTCCCTAAGCTGGCTAGCTGGTTGTCTCAAATTACTTAGTGAACAATTCCTTCCCCTGTGATTTGAAATGGCACATTTATTCTCTAAATTCTCATGATACTTGAGCGTTTCTGGGATTTTTGACTCTGCTCCTTGGCAGTCTGTCTGTCTTTCCTGTGCCAGTACCATGCATGTTGTTCTTGTGGTTGTCCTTACTATTATTGCTGGATACAATAGGGATGAATATATATTTTTTATTTTTTTATTTGAATTTTTGTTGTTAGTTGCTATTGTAAATGTGGCAATTTTCTCACTAATTATGGTTGATATGTGAAAAGAGCAATTGCATTTTTGTATCTTTATTTTGAAATTAGCTATCTTACTGATTCTCTTAACAGTTCTAAAAGTTTTGCAGTTTGTTTTCCTGGAGTTCACAAGTAGAAAATTATATTAGCTGGAAATACTAATAATTTTGCATTCTCCCTTCAAACATGTATGCCTCATTTCATTTTCTTGATTAATTGCATTTTCTTCAATGTTCAGAATTTTACTGAACAATCGCACTGGTCTGAGATATCTGATTTCTGGCTTTAAATACTTTATTATTTAAAGTATTTAAATACTTTAAATACTTCCATTATTTATCCACTAAGCATAATGCCAGCTTTACAGTTACAGTGTAGATTATTTTTTAATATTCATGCAATAGCCATTCAATCCTATGTCACAGTTTTTTTTTTTTAATCTCAAATATATTTGGAATCAAACAAATGTTTTTGGCAGCTAAGAGAGTATGGTATATTAATTTATTTACTAGTATCAAATTATCCTTACAGTCTAGAATGAATTACACTTACTCATGATCTCTTATGCTTTCAGTATTCTATTCAGTTATGTGTTCTAATATTTTATTAAGGATTTTCTTGGTCAACATAAGTGTGGTTAGTTGCTTTCTTTTTGTTAAGGTTTGGCAATAGTATCTTGTTGCTTTTAACATATATTTGGAATGTATCCTTTTCCTTTAAACTGTTCCAGAGCTCAGTAGAGAAGTTTATCCAGAGTCTGCTTTGCTTCTCCCTCTCCCTCTGCCTCTTCCACCTCTCCCCACTACTCCTGCTTTCTTGCTCACTCTCTGAAAGAAAAAAAGAAAAAAAGAAAGAAAATCTTAAAAAAAAAAAAAAGAAAAGGATTTGCTCACATGATTATACTGGGTCTTTTTGATAGGTGGCTTAAAAAAAAAGGTTTTGTTTTTTCTTCTGACTTTGCTTTCAAGATAAGAAACACTATCCAATTTAAATTTTATTTAAAGTGTTTGATCACATCTTTGTATTGCCTGTTAAAAATGTCTATCTTTAGCTAATTTTGTGCTTGTTCTTTAAGTAGCTATTATATCATGTTTTGGGTTAAATACTAATTAAATATTTTATGCTAATATTTTGATAAAGGATGTATTTTTCAAGCAGCACAATAACTCTAACAACAAAATACAGGGCTGAGTTGGCCATAATGGAGATAAATTTTAACTGGTGACAGTTATTCTCATTTCAAAGTTGAATATTATTATATAAGAATTACCCTCTGTATGCAAGTCTCAAAAAAACCTTTCCTCTTTACAGATTTTTTTTTAAGCTTTTTCCCTTGGGGCACCTGGGTGGCTCAGTTGGTTAAGTGTCTGCCTTTGTCTCAGGTCATGATCCCAGGTCCTGGGATCAAACCCTGCATTAGGCTCCCTGCTCCCCTGCTCAGGAATCCTGCTTCTCCCTCTCCCTCTGCCTGCCACTCTCCCTGCTTGTTCTCTCTCTCTCTCTCCCCGTCAGATAAATAAATCTTAAAAAAAAAAAAAAACTTTTCCCTATTTCTCTTTTGGGGATACATGGTTATCTGATTTCACAATTCTTATTCCCTTTCCTAAGCCAAGAAGAGAAGCCCACGTTCTCTGAAAGAATTTGGCGTCATGTGACAGCAAGACCTCACAGGCAACCTGACTGGCTTCTGGGTGAAGAACCGCTAGTGCCCTGTTGCTTCATGAATGCTAAGAGACATCACAGGTTAGAGGAAAAGAGATAAGAATAAGAGAATAATAAGCTGCAGAAGACTGTACTACTGATCTGGCCACAATTTCCCCACCTTCCTCTTGCAACCCAGGACAGCTTCCAGGAAAGCTTGTACTGGATCTAGACTTTCTGTAAGGAATTGCTCACTCATGATGAGATTCAGCAATCCAACCTTAATGCGAGACTATGTAGTAAGTGCTTTCTTGTGCTTTGCTATTACTCGTAATGATGAAAACACAATTTTCTAAAGCTGAAATGGAATGCTGATGATATGAAAAGATTTTGCATTGATATTTAAATGACTGAAATATATAATTAGTATTAAAACGCTTTTAAAAATAGAGTTGATCTAGGCATTTGGCTTGGGAAAATGATCAGAAATAAGGTAAAGATTTGTGTACAAATCAATTTATCTCAACATTATTTCTGTAACCTTTATAGAGCCACCATCCAAAAGTGGTTATATGAGCAAAGAAAGACAGATTAATCATAATAACAACCAGACACAATTTCAAAATAATTCAGATTCTGTATTCATTAGGGTCCTTTGATTATAAGCACCAAAAAAATAACTGTGGCTAATTTAGGCAAAAAGGGTATTTGTTGGAAGGATGTGGATAAACCGTGGATATGAAGGAAAAGTTGGATATCTAGTAAAAGTTGGGTCAAAGGAACAAATGAATGATCCCCACAGGGCACCAGCTCAGGATGAACTAGTTACACATGCTTCCCATCCTTTTGTCACTTTACTCAAGATTCAAATACCTAGAAGGAAGATTCTGAACAGCCTTATTTGTCCATCATTTGATCGGGACAACACCACCACCTCAAGTAACAGTTTTGTTTGTTTTGTTTTGTTATGGTTTTACCACAAATCCATAAAATAGGAGGGGATGGGATAGACCACATTCACGATTTCCCTTGCAGCTGAGTGGGGACTAAGTAACTGAATTCTCAGCAATGGAATGGGGTGAAAGTGATGGATGCCATCTCCGCTCTGGCCCCTTCAAGCTCCTGCAGGACTGGTGTTCTCTCTGTTTGCTCTCCACCCCGCAGGATGTGGAAGGACAAGTGTAGGACTCAGAGGCCCTGGGGGATGTCAAATCCCTCACATGGAAGTTGCTGAGTTCCTACATCATCACATGAAGGCCACCCACTGAACACCCATTGGACGGTGATACGAGCAAGAAATAAACTTTAATGAAATCTGAGGGGTTGTTTGTTTCAGAAATTAGGGGGCCCTAATTGTCAAAGATTAATGTTGGGCAGGCAAACAGAACAAAACAAAACAAAAAACTGATTCCACTTCCGTTTTCATGCTTGGCATTTTTAAAAGCACAGTGAGGAGGTTAAGAGAGACCACTGCAATAGCCCTCCTCTCCCATCCCTTTATCTCACATAGCTACTCCCGCATCTTATCCTCAAATTCTCGGAAGAATCCTCCTCTGGTCCTAGCCCACACAACCTCTTACTCTTCAACCTCAACTTCACTTCTTTCCTTCCAGACCGGCCTCACAAAATCTCAAAGAATCATTAGGCGAAATAGGACTCTCCTCTGAGGGTGGGAGAGAGAAAGAAGCTAAGGAGCTTTCGGCAAAAGGGAAAATAGTGGGGAAATTCATACAACGTGGAGGGTTGGGGGTAGGAAAGGAATAAAGGAAACAAGATGGGATCGGGAGGGAGACAAACCTTAAGAGACTCCTAATCTCACAAAACAAACTGAGGGTTGTGGGGGAGGGGGTGGAGGGGTGGTTGGGTTATGGACACTGGGGAAGGCATGTGCTATGGTGAGTGCTGAGAAGTGTGTAAACCTGGCAATTCACAGACCTGTACCCCTAGGGCTAATGAAACATTATATGTTAATTAAAAAATTAAACAAATATATAAAAAATATTGTAACATTTATGACAGCGAAAACTTGGAAGCTGCCTAAATGTTAAAAAATTAGAAAGTGGTTAAATAAATTATGGCGTACTTGGTACTGGGTGTATGAATAAGATAGAGTCCCTGTGCTCATAGAGCTTATATTTTCCAGCGATCAACAACAAACATGTTTCGAAAATATAGTTAACAAAATGAAAAGAAAACTAATGGTGCAATATCTAGTGAAAAACTCCAGGTAAGAAGCTGCACATATAGTAATAAAATCACAATTTAAAAAATGATATATGTAAGTTCTTATATATATGTGTATATGTACATATATGTGTAAGTGTGCATATCAAACTGTTAAAAGTGATTATCTCTGGATATTGACATTACAGGTGATTCTTTTATTTATTTAAATTCTTTTATTTATTCTTTTATTTTTTTTATTATAAATATATTTATTATAAATAAAATAATATTTTATTTATTTATTATTTCCTTTTTTATACTTATCTATATTTTCAAAGCGTTAAAGATAAGTAAATTTTTAATAGTAGGTTTACAAATTATTATTATTCTTTCCCTGTAATTTCCTACATTTTTAAAATGTTAATAGAGTGTATAATTGGAAAAAGCAGCAGTTTACAGTATTTGATATCGCCATGTACTGAGAGATGCAGAAGTGGCCTCCTGATTTAGTAGACTTTTGCCTCCAATAGCTCCATAGACCTCTGTGCGTGTGTGTAATCTATTATGTGTTATATATATAATCTAATCGGAGTTTTACAACAGAGTGGAGTATTCCCAAAGCGTAAACAACTTGCATATGTTTACTTTGCCTATGCCACCATGGACTCTAATGAAATTGAGCTTACTTCCCCTTCAAAATACAAGTTTTATCAGATGGCTTTTAAGCAAGCAAATTCATACCTTAAAATATGGAGATGAAAATATTAATAGCACTGGGCAATTCTGTTCAAATTTATTTAGGAATTTTGCTATGCTTTCCTCTTGCCAACATAGAAATCTATAGAGATATTAAAATGCAATTTACATTGTACTTAAAGAAAATGACTTTTGCTTAATACAATACAGAGCCATTGAATGCTAACCCCACGACATGTGTGTCTCCTTGAACTACCAAATACCACTGAGAGGAGTGAGTGAATTATTGTAGGTGATTTTAATTTAGATTACTACAACATTTCCATAGACCTAGAAGTCTGAGTTGATTAAACTTTAAACTTATCTGATTATAGCACTTATTATATTATGGTTGAAGTTACAGGAAAGTACTTCAATTGATTGGATAATTATGAATAAATAGGGAAGGATATGACTTAGAAAATTTGTTTCAATTATTTAAGTGATTGCTATATGAAGGAAATTAAGAAACTGAAATTGTCTTAACACTGTATCAAATTGCCAGGCAGAAGCTCTGACCAGGAATAACTTCATGGTGTCTATAATGCCATCTGTTTATACATAGGTCTTAATTATGTTCTTAGTTTACAGTTTACTTAGTTTAAGAGATAAAAAGATAAGAGTAAAAATATGAAAATTCAACCAATAGAAGCATTTCACCAATTGGCTATTCATCTCTAGCTCATTTCCTCAGCAGTTTTTAGAGAAGTCTCCCTACAAAAGTGTCGTTAGATGTGCTAAACAGATCTCAGAAAAGGAACCATAAAAGATATTTTTACTGCTTCATTTGGTCTCAGACTTCTAATTCCCATTGACAGAGGGGATCTTGTCTTATGATTTAAATACTCATAAGATGTTATCCTAACGAACATTTCCTTTTGCTGAAGAAGGTTGTGGCTATTAGTGGTTGGATAAATTCCCCGCCACGTACCTAGGAGATGGTGGAAAAGCAAATCAAAGGCTGCTTTTTAGATTCTAAAGCCCACCTGTCCTCCCGGTTCCCAGGATGTGTGCTGCTATGTCCCATTGCATCAGACCTTGATCAACTCGGAAGACTTTTTTCAGGTTCATCAAATCTCTCTTGTCACATGACTACAGATGACAACATCACTCATTAGAGTCGTATATTTGTTACAATTGATGAACCAAAATTGATGAATTATTATTAATTGAAGTCCATAGTTTACATGAGGGCTCATTCTGTGTTATATATCCCATGGGTTTGCCAAATTGTAAGGACATGTAACCACCATTATAGTATCAGACAGAGTAGTTTCAATGCTCTAAAAATTCTCTATGCTCTACCTATTCATCCTTCCCTACCCCAGACCCCTGGAAACCACCGATGATTTTCCTGTCTCTATAGTTTTGCCTTTGCAAGAATGTGGTATAGTTGGAATCATGCAGTATACAGACTTAGGAGACTGGCTTTTTTCACTTAGCAGCATGCATTTAAGGTTTCTCCATGTCTTTTCATGGCTTGATAGCTCATTTATTTTTAGCACTGAATAATATCCCATTTTCTGAACGTACTACAGTTTATCCATTTGTGTACTGAAGGACATCTTGGTTGCTTCCAGGTTCTGGCAAATTAGGAATAAAGCTGCTATAAACATTCATGTGCAAGTTTTTGTGTGAACAAAACCACACGAAAGTTTTCCATTCCTTTGGGTAAATACCAAGGAGTGCAATTGCTGAATCACATATAGGGATATTTTTAGTTTTGCTAGAGAGAGACAAATTGTCTTCCAAGGTAGCTGTACCATTTTACATTCCCACTAGCAATGAATGGGAGCCCTTGTCCCACGTACTTGTCAGCATTTGGTGTCGTCAGTGTCCTGGACTTCAGCCATTCTAATAGGTGCGTAGTGGTATCTCATTGTTTTAATTTACATTTCCCTGATGATCTATGATATAGAGTATCTTTTTATATGCTTGTTTGTCATTTGTGTGTCTTCTTTGACAAGGTGTCTATTAAGGTCTTCATCCCATTTTTTTAAATTGGGTCGTTTGTTTATTTATTTAATTATTTTTTGGTGTGGATTGTTTGTTTTCTTATTAGGCACAATCTAATTTAATGTAGTTTTCAATCTTTATAAATAAAGTCTTTTACCTTGTTTCTTGCATAACTCTTTCCTGCCTTCTCAAATAAATTACCAGGTTTGTTTTGCTAATATATTAAGATTTCTTGCATTTACCTTCTTGAGTGAGATTTGTTTTATAACTTCCTTTTGTTGCAATGTATTTAGCAAACTTTATAATGAAGTTATTATGACTTCATAAATTGTGTTGGATACTGTGTGTACAGTTGAAGTCTTTGTACATTCTTCGGTAATCTTGTCCTATAAAGTCAAGTTTCTGGGAGACTATGATTTTTTTTGGTACAGGTTTTTAATTATAGACTTAGACTTTCAAATTGTTATAGACTGTTCAGATTTACTATTTTTTCTGTATCTGTTTTTGTATATTTTATTTTCCTAGGAATTTATCTAATTCATCTCTTCTTTTTTCTTCAGCTAGTATCTTCAAGAGTCGATAAGTTGTATAAGTTTTTTTAAGCACACAGGTTTTGGCCTGGTTCATATTTTCTGTTGTAAGTATTATTTCTAATTCATTAATTTCTTTTCTTCATTATCTTACATTTTCTTACTTTATTTGCTATGTTTTTAGACTTTCTTGAGACAGATGTTTATTTCTCTGAGTTTTAGTCTTATTTGCTAAGACATTTTAAAATTATACATTTGTCGCTAGTTTTGTGAGTTTTGACATGCCATTTTTTACTGAAGTATAGTTGACTCATAATGGTACATTAATTTCAGATGTTCAACATAAAGATTAGACAAGTTTGTACATTATGCGATGCCACCAGAAGTATAACTACCATCTGTCACCA
This sequence comes from Lontra canadensis, assembly GCF_010015895.1. Classification (NCBI taxonomy): domain Eukaryota; kingdom Metazoa; phylum Chordata; class Mammalia; order Carnivora; family Mustelidae; genus Lontra; species Lontra canadensis. The sequence goes on from NW_022630997.1 coordinate 25,498,760, forward strand.
TACAACCCTGTCCTGTTGACTATATTCCCTATGTTGTACCTTTCATCCCTCTGACTTATTCATTCCATAACTGGAAGCCTATACCTCCCGCTCCCCTTCATCCATTTTGCCCATCCCCCTACACACCTCTCCTGGTAACCACCAGTTTGTTTTCTGTATTTATGGGTCTGGTTCTGCTTTGTCTGTTTTATTTTTTAGAGTCCACGTGTAAGTGGTATCATACAGTATTTGTCTGTATCTCTCTGGTTTATTTCACTTAGCGTAATACCCTCTAGGTCCATCCACGTTGTCGCAAGTGGCAAGATCTCATTCTTTTTTAATGGCTGAATAATATTCCATTTTATGTATATATCACATCTTTATCTATTCATCTATTGATGGGCACTTAGATTGCTTCCATAGGTTGGAATTCTAAGGGGAGCCTTTTTCCCATCTCCTTCCACAACCAAGATCAAGAGAATCATGTATTCTTATTGTCTCCCTCAAGGGTGAAAATCTTTGGTAGGGGAAGGAGTTTCAGCTTCAGTTAGAGTCTCTGACTGACTTCTCCACTTGTTTTCACAGATTTGTTTCCAGTCTCCCTTAGGTCTGTTAAATCCCAGGTTCCAAACCTCCTAGGGTTAATGGTAAGCTAATGCCTGCCTTTTAACTCTTACATACTTCTTTCCCCAGTGACTCAGCCATGAATTAAAAAGGGTTTAAAAAGATTTCATGCAGCATTTTAAGTGTTAGGGCTGTTCCTAGAGCACTTTCTGTACAAGTCGAGTCAACCATATTGCTGACACGGATGTCTCCTCCTTGTCAACTATAATTTGTGATTCTAAAATGACTTGATTAGTGACTATTATATTACAGTTACATTCGTTACCCTTCCCTATCTGCCTTTGCCTAGGTGTACATGAGTCCAATACATTTTGACTAAAAAGAGGAGAAATTCAGCCATGATCTGGAAGTTTAGTACATTGTACACATCAAACATTTCTTTCTTTATTTATTTTTTTTCAGAATTTTTAAAAAATATTTTATTTATTTATTTGACAGAGAGAGATCACAAGTAGGCAGAGAGAGAGAGGAGGAAGCACGCTCCCTGCTGAGCAGAGAGCCCGATGCGGGGCTCAATCCCAGGACCCTGAGATCATGACCTGAGCCGAAGGCAGAGGCTTAACCCACTGAGCCACCCAGGCGCCCCCACATCAAACATTTAGGTAATTATTAGATTCTTCTGTCACTATTCTTCTGTTTTTGAGACACGGAAACAGTCTGCATGTCCTGACTTGTAACTATTGTTTGAGATAGAAGAATTATTCATTCATTTTGGTCTTGGCTCATCTTGTCATCTTACTGCTGCTCTATGTTTTGTTTAAAAATACCAACCACATTTTAAAAATAGGAGGCATTATTTTAGGACTAGAGGTTAGTATAAGAGGACAGCTGAGCTATGGTGGCATATAATTCTGATTATAATCAATTCCTTTCTTAGCATATTCTCTTGAGGATGGGATAACATAGCAGAGGACATTAGTATGACCAGTTACACTGATATGTTGCTGAACTTTTTATTCTGGAGCATTAGGAAAAACCTGGAAACTGAAGACTAATCTGGGGTTGTTAGGGAGTTCACTAATGATGATTTCGGTTATGATTTATTAATCCCATTTTACCCACATGGAATTTCAGAGCATTAAATCAGATAATTTATCAACATATTGAGAAGTGCCATAAACTAGGAGAAAAATAGAAGTGAACACATCAGTTCTTACGAATAAACCAAGCTTCTTCCTAGAATTTTCTTCAGGCAGTTTCTAAATAATGAGACGTGCCAAGTTTATAGAACAGGGTCCCACTGCTTTTATTGTTCCACTTGTTCTACAAGTTGGAATGAAATTAACACTTGTTCATTAATGTCCCTCTGAGGTCAACAAAGCACAATGAGCACTGGAACAAATTATTGTTCTAAGCTCTCATTGGCGTCCACCAATATCCTTCTGGTATGAAAATGACACACAAGAGTAATTCACCTTAAGAGAGTGGTTAGGGCGGTTAAGTGGGTTAAGCCTCTGCTTCCGGCTCAGGTCATGATCTCAGGATCCTGGGATTGAGCCCCGCATCGGGATCTCTGCTCAGCAGGAAGCCTGCTTCCCCCCCTCTCTCTATCTGCCACTCTGCCTGCTTGTGATCTCTCTCTCCGTCTGTCAAATAATTAAATAAAAAAAAAAAAAAGAGAGAGTGGTTAGGGTTTGGGGATTGACCTCAGCAATGAAGACAGATTTAGTCTAAACTACTCATACCTGCCAGGTGAGTAGCCCAACACCTCATCTGAGGACACTAATAAGAGTAATAATAAGCCAGCTGACGTTGCTGTAGTGTTTTATAACTTACAAAGAGATTGTCCGAGGTGTCACGGTATCCCAAACAAGTTCCTTTAATCCTTCATCAGGGATAACCCTACCGCACATCCAGAAGCTGAAGGGATTCGAGAACTTTCGGACAGCGCAGGATGCTGCGGCAGTGCAGGTCCGATGGCCGGCTCAGCTCCTGCCTGCTTGTGCAGAGGGGCTAGCCACGTGATCTGATGCTGGGGCAAACAAGTTCCCTCTCCCTCCGTCTGCTGTAAATGCCTGCCTGGAACTGTGCCCGAGTGTGGTATTTCCCCGCTACAGTCCTGGTCCCATTAAGGTGTTACCTTCAAATGCCAAATACCACAAAAGTGTAAGTGGCCCGGAAGAGGTTTAAATCCCTTCTTTAGAAAACTGAAGTAGAGGCTCCTTCTCAAAGGTGCTTTCCCTCAGGCCATACAGTTAATGGTGACCGCTGGGCTGGGGACCCAGGGATCTTGGCTTGTGGTTTCTGAGGCTTCCTGGGCTGTGAGTCCGTGACCAGTTAGCGAGGTCACTCTCAGTTCCCCGTGTATGGAATTTTGCGTGCATACCCCATGTAGATGCCTGGGCCCCGCCCTCGGTCTTCCGAGCAGGTCTCTGCAGACTTGGGAATCACCACGCTTTCTCATCCCCTGGGGCTTCATGATGCAGGAAGGAGATGAAGGGCTAAGCTCATCAAAGCACAGCCATTCCCTTTCTCAAGAAGACAGTGCGTATGTGTGTGTGTGTGTGTGTGTGTGTGTGTGTGTATATGTGTATGGTAGATGGTTGTTGTATGTATGTGTGTACTAAAAGTGTCTGTCTGTCCCTAGAGTTGTGGTTCTTGCCTAATTTTATGGCATTAGTGTCTCCTGGCATCTCAGCTGAGGATTCCCTGCTCTAGATTTCAATCTGATCCCCCCCCCCCGCATGACTCTTCAGGCAAGAACAATGGTGGGTATAGGTAGATTGGACACCAGGGCTGACTTAGATGGGCATCCCTTATTAAGTATGCTCAAAAGGATAATTTTGACACTCCATCCTTCATTACAACATTTCATCTCTTTATTAAAAGAACAGGGCAAACTAAGTCTGTGATATCCTTTAACACCTTTTTCTGTTTCCCTTCACTTTCCTTCTTATTTCAAATTAGTTCTGGTCTTAGAGTCAACACTATTCCCAGCGACTGGGCACTAAGAGCTGACTTATCTGTGTGGGGTCAAGGCATTTCTGAGCTGCTCCTCTCTATTTCCTAATCACACTCCCTCAGCTCTCCCCCAATTTATTTGTTCCCGCCTGGCCTTCTGGTCTCCTCCACTCCACCCTCCACTCCTTAAAAGCAAGACCCTCCCAGGCTGTTCTACATAAAATAACAATCCCTTACCTCCGCTTCTTCAGCACTCGATTCTCCTTTCCTGCTCATAAATTTGGTGTCACCACTCTCTTTCTTAGTTTGATTATTGTCTAGCTGGCTCCACTGGAAACTGAAATCTGTAAGGATAGGAATTTCCATACGTATTATTTACCGCAGCATCCGTAGTCCCTAGAAGACTACTTGATACACAGTCATTGCTGAAAAAATGTTTGTTAAATGAACGAAATGTGGGGGGAGGTGAAATACTTAAAGTACTCCAGAAGCAAAGGAAAAAGAAACACATAGATACAAGCTTAGCATCTCCTCTTTTGCTGCTGGCTTTTTAGCCCTCCCAGATCCCATCTTCTAAGACGTGGGACCAGAGTCTGTGTTAGACAAATAGGTTAAAGACAAAAAGGCAGGGGGCATGTTATAAGGTCTCTTGTAACCGTTAAACATAGGGTTATGGCTGGGGATGATAAATAGCCCCGGAACTGTGGCTCTCCAGCTTTTTTTCTCAGCTTCTACAGTACTTCTTGGCTTCATTCTTCTAGTGTCCTCACATAGCAGAGGACATGGCTTCTGGGAGCTCTCCAATAGTATCTTTAGGGGCACCTGACTGGTTTAGTCAGTAGAACATGGGCCTCTTGATGTTGGGGTGGTGAGTTCAAGCCCCATGTTGGACATAGAGTTTAAAATTAATTAATTAATTAGTTAATTAATTAAAAAATAGTACCTTTACAGCTCTCAATCAAGGGGGAAAGAAAGCATATTTTTCTCACTGTCTACATATAAAATTCTAGAAAGCAACTCCATTTAGTCTAACTTGACCAACTCTTCCAACTAGGGTCTAGAACCAGTCCAAGCTCCTCTGCTTGCGACACAACAGGCCAGTAAGTCGAGAGGCAAGATGTTGGGGTAGGAAAGTGACTTTGTGTGGAAAGCCAGCACACCAAGGAGATTGGAGACTATTGTCCCCAAAAACCATTTCCCCTCAGCGTGAAACTAAAGCTTCTTTAATGTCAGCAAAAAGGAGAAGTGGGAGAGGATTGAGTCAATAGGTGACTGACGTCTGTTGACGTCCGAGGAAGGTCACGTGACTTCTTTGTCCTTGGTCAGCTGATCTTTGGGTACAGGGATCTGGTCATGTTGTTCCTGTAAAATCTTAGACATAACATAGTCGTATCTGTATGTACTTCCTTCTCTCCCCAAGAGAGGAAGGTTTAGGCCAAAAAAGCAGCTTTTACAAATCTTGGCTGTAAGCAAAATTCCTTCAGTGATTAACATGCCTACGTGGAGGGCCCATCAGAAGCTTCTAAGCTGTAGGTCCCAGCACCAAGGGAAACAGAAGCAATGTGAAGTCAGACATGTTAAGTTTCTCCCCATCACAGACCTAAGCTCCAGGAAAGCAGGAACATTTTCACTTTTGCTCACTGCTGAATTTCAAGATCTTAGATTAGTGCATAGTGCAAAGAAGGTGCTCAATAACTATTGAAGGGATGAATGACTTACTGTGACAGGAGCAAGATGCTAACTGGCAGCTTTACTGTAAACAGATGAAATGAGGCAGCTGTTGTTACCCCCACCCCCCACCCCCACCAAAAACATTGAATAGATCAAGAGAGGGAAGGGTGCTGGACCGTTAGAACATTAGGGGACCACCTTGGAGTCTCAAAGTCTTTATAGTTATTTTTTCAATCAGAAGTAGTAATTTTCTATTTCAATCTTAAGAGTCTTTTTCTGGGAAAGCTTTGATTGAAGGGGTTAAGGAATAAGGTTGAAAGGAACCGTGGTCATCTTCTAGGTACTAGCAGGGTGGGACAAAACGCCATTTTTCTGGTTACAAAATTTTTGCAGAAATAAAAGAATTAAATGTGTGAAGGGACTAAAGGATGGATACATAGGCCCACTTTAATTATTTTAGAAGTTGGTTAACGATATCACACTTGATTTTTAAAAATTTAAAAGTAGAAAAGAATATGTATAGTACATTTTCATAGATTAAAAGAAGGGAATGTCCTTCATGGGCAACTCACAACATTTACTAAAAATCTCTACAATTGTTTGTATTTTTTGATCAGTGAAACTAGTTTTTCTAAAAAAATCTCTCCTAAGGAAATAATAAGAAATGTGCAAAAAATTTATGTCAAGTCACAGTTATAGTTACTTATAGTAGAAAAAAAAAAAACCCACAACAGCTTAAAAAAAAACAAGAATTAGCTAATCTTGGTATATTCATCTACAGAATAAGACAAAAGTGTTTTAGAACACCAATAACATAGAAAATTATTCCCGGTATACTGTTAATTGAAAAAAGCATGACTAGAGATCATGATGTGGAGCATGATTCCAATTTTATTTAAAAAAAATCCTATCATTTGAACAGTATGGTCCTCTGGACATAAAGGATTAAATTATCCCTCATGGATTTTATTTTCTTCTTTGTGCTTTTCAGTGAATTTTGAATTTGTATAGTGAAGACATATTTCTTTTGAAACAACATTAAACATAAAAAGACCTTAACATTTTTTTGTTTGTAATTTTCCAATATTCTTTGTATATAGGGCTTAAATAGCTAAGCAATCTTATGAAGTTCTCCTAGTTATATCTGACGTGTTGAAATTTACACTGAGGCATTTGGAAATGCATGTGTCCTGTGGATCTTTTCTTTTTTCTGGCTGGAGGGATCTGGTCCTGCCGCTTTTGTTTCTACCATAAGTGCACGCGTTTCCACTTTTCAAATGATCTGCACTGAAATTCCCTGTAAGAAAAAAAATGTCTAGGAGTTATTGCAGAGAATCCACAGTAAACATTTCTGGATGTGAACCTTTAAATGTAATAGACGTGTGGATTTGCTTTCCCTTGTATAATCTACCACCAATGGGATGCTAGCAAGCCCTGTGAACCGCTCAAGGGCGGGATCAGTGCATAGAATTAGAACAATGTGGGAGGAATGGAAAAGGTGATTTCAAGAGGACTAATTAAAGAAATAGCAGAATGGTTTGAGGCAGGTGGGAAATCGGGAACATTCCTTGTTCTCATGCAAGCAGGTTTGGGGGGAAAAAGAAAATAAATAGAAGCTGAAACAAATAGTCCACTGTATTACTGAAGAAGATGTATTCCTAAATTTATCTTAAGTGTGCTGAAGTGATTCCACAGGTCCAAGATGGTTTACTCTTTAATTCAAGCCAGAGAGAACACTTGATATCTTCTGATCTGTGTGTGTGTGTTTACTGTTTTGTTCTTAAAGAAAGTACAACTTTTATTTTAGATTTTTTTTGTTGATGTTAATGATTCTGCATTTGTGTAACAAAAAGTTGACAGAAAAATATGTTGTTTACCTTGAGAGGAACAAAGTGGTCAGGAAATAATTATAGGGAAGGATTAGTCACTCAAAAAGGAACATAGATTTAAATAAGTAAGAGATGCAACAAAAATCTTTAGGCTTTTAATCATCTTAGTTTTGCAAGAATTTACCATAGTTTCAGCAAGAAAGTTCAAACTTAAGACAGATTTGTTTAAAATAAGTTTCCTGTGGATAACTACCTTAAAGAAACAATGATATGGGAAGACTACTTTGGTCAGAATAGTTGAGAAGTTGGAAAACTTTGTAGTTCTAGTAATAGCAATGGTTATATGATACTTTGTCGTATATTCACTGGTTCTAATAGGATAAAAATATTAAAATGGTGGTTATGAACACTCGCAGTAGCATATAAGTATTTGCACCCTAATGTTAGTTAAAATGTATATGTAGATACAGATAGGTAGCATATTAAAAAAACAAATGGAAAGATACACTCCAGTATATGCTTCCATGCCATTATTTTCATTTTCATATGCATGCTAATAATATCACTTAGGATAGGGGTGTTTTAGTCTTCATTTTCCAAAATTTCTATCCTGTGATTATATGAAAAATAAATTTTAGGAGCCCGTGGGTGGCTCAGTGACTGGGCGTCTGCCTTCGGCTCAGGTCATGATCCTAGGGTCCTGGGATTGAGCTCTGCATTGGGCTTCCTGCTCAGTGGCAAGCCTCCTTCTCTCTCTCTCATTCCCCATGCTTGTGTTCCTTCTCTTGCTCGCTCTGTCAAATAAATGAATAAAATCTTTTAAAAAAATGAATAAATTTAAAAAAATTCATTCATGTTCAGAGCAACTGGGTAGTTAGTTCAGTCAGTTGAGTGTCAGACTCTTGATCTCAGCTCAGGTCATGATTTCTGAGTCATGGGATTAAACCCTGTGTCAGGCTCCACGCTGGGCATGGGGCCTACTTGGGATTCTCTCTCCCTCTCCCTGTGCCCCTCCATTCCCCACCACCCAAAAAAATTCACTCATGCTCATCCCAAGATTAAAAGAAAAAAAAAAAGAAAAAAAACCCCGCACAAACTACTCTGAGTCAGCTCTCTCCAAGAATCCTTCTAAGGGTAAGCTGACCTCATGTTAATTTTGTTATTTTATAAAACATGACGTAAAGTATAAAGTTCATTATATTTTTGCATTGGTGTGGAGTATATTGTTCCCCAGGAGTCTACGTATCTTTCAAGGCACAGACAATTCTTCTATTTAGGATTAGAGGAGGTAATGCATTTGGAAATTATTTTTTAAAAAATACTCTTTAAATAGAAGCTAATATTATCATCTACATCTCTGTTATCCATGGCATAGGGTTGTGAATACAATAGATACATGCTCATAAATGCATATTAAATAGATCAGTGAACTCATAAGGACCAGTGGCACCTGAGTCAAAAGATGGTCTTCCATGACTGCTTAAAGACTGCATAGCCGTAAGTGAGAATCACATTTAAAGTTGTCTGTAGGGGGATACAGGTATCTCCCCACATCCAAATTTATATCTGGTTTAAATTGAATTCAAAGGAATATCAAAGGAAACTTATATTGAAACACAAGGACTCAAAAGGCAGTCTAAGGGTACCAAGGAAGGCACCAGGGGTAGATCTGCTCACCTAGGTCGGGAGATCAGAGGGAAAGGATATTGTGGGCTCGGAGGAGCCTCAGTTCTGTAATTATTTTTTTTAAAGGTTTTATTTATTTATATGACAGAGAGAGAGAGAGAGAGAGTGAGAGAGGGAACACAAGCATCAGGAGAGGGAGAGGGAGAAGCAGGCTTCCCGCTGAGCAGGGAGCCTGATACGGGGCTCGATCCCAGGACCCTGGGATCATGACCTGAGCCGAAGGCAGATGCTTAACCATCTGAGCCACCCAGGCACCCCTCTGTAATTATTTTTATTTAGCAGTACATGGAAGAGCAAAGTCCTCCGCAGACCAGACCCCTGAGGAAATGGCAGCCAGGTCCACCTTAGGGGGCTCTCCCTGCTCACCAGCAGAGGCTGCAACCAAGAGTCCTCAGTCTGCTAAGAGTAGGATTGGGGTAACTACCTGGATAAGTCAGATCTTAATTTTTGTTCATTTGTTTAGGATAGAGAATCTTCCTGCCTTGATAGGATTTACTGGACTATTTGAAAACTGTGTCAGCTGGGTGAGGCTGAGACACCAGCTGGCCTATCTGAAAAACGTAGTTTAATTAGTGAGTAAAAGCATACTTCACCTTAAGGGGTTACAAAAAGTCAAATATTTGTTGCAGAAATGACCCTTTGTCAATAGATATGAGGCTACATTTCCCCTTAGTTTTTTTTTTTTTTTCCACTATTGTTTTGAGAGGGAGAGGGCCTGCAAGTGGGAGAAGGGGCAAGGCAGTGGGAGAGAGAGAATCTCAAGCAGACTCCCCACTGAGCTCTGCAGCTGGCTGGGGGAGAGGGGCTCAATCTCAGAACCCTGAGATCATGACCTGAGCTGAAATCAAGAGTCAGATGCTCAACCCACTGAGCCACCCAGGTGCCCCACATTCCCCCTTAGTAACCAAATTCACTGCCTGTAGAAATTCCAGAATACTTACGTGTTCTCTGGGATTCCCCGGGAAACGCTCATAGTACAGAAATCGGTCAGAGTTGTTGCCACTTCAGACACCTAACTGCTGCTCTCTGTCCTCTGCCAGGTCAGACAGACACCTAACTGCTGCCGACTCCTCTGAATCCCACTGTTTCCATGGATCTTGTCCGTCTGTAGCTGGATGCCTGTTGACTATTCTTCTCCAGGTGAGCACAGTCACGTCCCTTAATCCCCCCATAATTGCCTGTTAGATGGTCTGAAGCTTTATGAAGGTCTGGGGGTTTCAAAAGGAAGTAACAGCAAAGAGAATGCAAAAAGAATTTTAGTTATGGGAGCCTTCAAAGCCCCTCCATGAGCTCATCGACAAGGTGTGTCTCTTTCCCCAACTCCCCTTCCAGTGAAGCCCCCAGCTTTCTGCTTAACCAACCCCAGGGCCATGCTCTCAAGCACATCTTTTTTTACTCCCCAAACCTAAAGTACCCCAAAATCCATGTTTCCCCATCTCCTTCAAGGAAAGTAGGAATATTCATTCCCTAAAAGAGAAGAGGCCACAGGGATGAGGTTTTTGGGGTGTCTCTCTTGATCAGATGAGGCCCCCAAGGTGGGGGCGACCCACCCAGTTGGGTGCAAGCCAGCGAGTGGCAGGGTCAGTGAAAGGACTCACCCAAGGCAGAGCAAAGGAGATACAAATTTATTGACTACACTGCAAGGGAGCAGTGGGCAGGACAGCAAACGAGAGACTGTGAGGAGGGGGTGGTGAGGGGCCATAGTTACAAGCAGAGTGAAGGAATACGGGGAATGTATGGAATTTTCCCTTTTTGGTAATCTGAGGAACTGTGCCTGGTTGTAATCGGTTAGGGCCTGTGGCTATTTCAAGGTCAGTCGCTTCATGAGCCTGTTTGCGTTTAGCTCTCTGGTCACTGTGGGCCCTTTAACCTTGATCAAGTTTCCATGGCTCCGGACTGTTGCCTTAAAAGCAGCCTTCACTTTTCTTTGAAGGCTCTAGAATACATCAGAACTCTGAAGTTTAACAGCATACATTTTCCTAATTCAGGGTGTTTTACTGTTTATGACACCAATTGTGTCATAAAGCGCCCAGGCCCAGGACGGACTGTGCTAATCTCAGCCTGTTCTTGTTTACGATCTCTGTGGCCTGGGAGGGTGAGGGGACATCAGGACCCCACACAGCCCTCTCTCTGAGGCTGGCTCTTCCATCCCATCTCTGTGCCACATGTGCTCATGTATATGAATGGGACGTTAAAATGCCACACTTAGGAAGAAACATTTCTCTGTTGGCTATATAAACTGTAGAAACCTAGATCTCTTTTTTAAAAAATCTACCCCATTTACATTTCTAAATAGAACCTTTGGCTTCAGATGGAACAGAGTGCATGTGGGTTTGCATTCTAGTTGTTCCCTGGCGGCTATGGGTGAATATCGCCTAACCCTAGGACCCTCTCAAGTGGTTTTTCACAGAACAGGGGCATTTACCCCTCAAAGCAAACCCAAACCACCATCCTTGAAGAGAGAATCTGCCTGCAACTTTTCTAGCTTGAAAATAAAACATATTAAAGAAAAGCTAGGAAGAAAGACTAGCCCTACCAGATATTGAAATGCATAATAAAGTTAGAGTAATTAAATCAGCTTATAATCAAGGTAGAAGTAGCAAATCAATAAAACAGATTAGAGTCTAGAAATGACCTGCATATGTTTTGAATTTGACATGTAGGTTAGTATTTGGAATTAAAACACCAAAATTAGATTATGTAATAAATTGTATTTGGGAACAATATATAGTTGGTTCTTTACCTCATGTCTTACACCAAAATAAATTCCAAACGATTAAAACATTTACACTGAAAGAATTAAGTAATAATAGTGTTGGAAGAAAATACTAGTAATTTAAAAAAGATTTTGGAGTGGAGTAGCACTTGGGGTCTGACATAAAACCCAGATGTTATGTTATGTTTTAAAAAATTTGGAAACTTCAGTATTATAATCATACTGTAAACCAAGTATGAACAATTCAAAGGATGAAGTAGAAAAAAAATGTAAATATATATGATAAAGACATAGTAATTTCATATATATATGGATATATTCTTACAGATCAAGAGGAGTAAATGAACAATCCAAAAGAAAATGACTGAAGGATATGAATAAGAAATTCATGAAGGAAATGTGTTTCTGGGTATGTATCTGTGTTTGTTTAAATAGGGCATTATAAATGCACACTGAGGATTTATAATGAGTGGGTATATTCCCAATTTTCTTCTTAATTAAAGAAATGAAAATTTAGTTAGACAATAAAATACAACTTTCAGCTACTGGTGAATACTGCGTGTTGTTCGCAAGGATGTGGAAAAGCCAACATTCGACTTTCCATTATTATTGTTGAGAGAGCAATACGATTTCATCTGTCTAAATTTACAATGTGCATACTTTTTAAGCCAAGGATTCCACTTCTAAGATATGCTTGCTCAGGTTCACAAAGATATATGTACAAATAATTTAACTGCAGCATGGTTTGTAATAACAAGCAACTGGAAGTTACCTAATGACCACTAAAGAGAGGACTCATTAAATTATGGTCTGCCCAAACAATATTCAGTTCTTATGAAGAATGAATTAGATCTGAGTAGATTTGCTGAGTATATGGACATGGAAAAATGTCCAAATATATTAAGTTTAAAAAGCAAGTGATGAAACAGTACGCTCTGTGTGATTCCCTGTGAATATTTTTAAAAGTATTATATACAGATTCAATTGCATATGCATAAATCACTTCTTGAAGGATATAAGATAAACAGTGCAGTGTGGTTACTTGTGGCCAGGGCACATGGTGGGGGGGTGCGGGAGAGGAATTTTACTTTTCACAGCATACTTCTCTGCATAAAGGAAGATTTTATTCTGACTATGTAATATTTTTACAATAGATATCAAATGTAATCTTTGGGAACAATCTTGGCTAGGGCAGCAAATTATATGTGGGAGACGTAGGTGTTTGTGTTTGCCTTGGAGGCTGAGGAAGCCAGATGGGGTAAGGAGCACACGTGATCATTCAGGAAAGGACTTCTTTACCCCTTGTGGTCCTAAGAAATGCAGTGTCACTGAGCACCTTTGGTCTGCCCTGCGGGGAAATGGGAAAGTCGCCAAGGAAAGTTATTCCCATCTTTCCTCCTCCCTCCCTTTCCCTCACCGCAGCTCTGCCCTGCTGTGGTGTGGAGCAGAGGGTGCCCCCCCGGCACAGCTCTCCTTCTCTGGGCTCCATGGGGACCACCCTGGGTTTGGCACCAGCCTGACACTCTACCCCACGTCACACCCCCCCCTCTTAAAAAAGGAGATGGTACAGGAGAATAGCCATTGTAACTGAGGAGACTCAGCCAGACTTCCTCTACTAGGCTCCAGCATTAAGGTTCTGGAACAGAAAGAAGTATCCCATGTCTAATTACTATAAATGTGCTTGTGCATTAGAAAACATTAGAGTCGCTTAATGGCAACAGCTTGCGAGCTGCTCAGGGCGTATTAGGAAAAGCGCAAAGTCTTTGATGTAGCCTGCACTTGTTATCACTGTGGAAAGAACTCTGGAGTTTGATGACTCTTGAGTGTTTTTGTCGTTCCTCTTTCCCCTTTCTTCTCTGGGAAACCAGACATCATCCTTACAGCTCAGTTTTTGTAACTGCCTGAGGAGATGGCTGCTGCATATTCTCTCAACTTTATTTCCTTTTCTTCTGTACCCAAAGCAGCATTTAGACTGCAGTCAATGGTGTGGAAGTGACAGAATTCTCAGGACAGGATGGGAGGCCAAGGACCCAGAGAATTGCATTATCAATAGGTCACTGCCCTCCAGGAAAAGCTGGATAGACATTCAGTTTGACTTCGCCGGAGAGGAGGGCACTGTGCACTCACTGGACACACAGGGTAGCTGCCTCTTGCCCGCACATTTTCTCAGTCCAGGATATGTCCTTGAGAATCCACTTCCCTATCGTTGCAGTAATGTGTTTGAAGTGCAGAGCTCCCAGTGGGTGGGAAAATGCTGGGGTGGATAAGCCAGATGCTGTGTGTGTTAGGAGGTGGGCATGTGTGTGGGCTTCGGAGAGGGAAAACTGAGACCGAGTATATTAGTTCTCCTTTGGGCTCTGGTTCAGGAGGCTTCCTGCTGCAGATGGCTTGTTGGGAAAGAGTAGATTCTTAGTCCCTCTCCATGTGATGCTGGGATACACCTGCATGGTCACACGGTAGAGTGGGCGTGTGCATGCGTGCGTGCATGTACGTGTGAGAGAGAGAGAGAGAGAGAGAGAGAGAGGAACAGATGGGGAAAGAAAGGGATAAAACTAGAGATACTCTGAGAAAGATAGAGGTCTAGGCTATATGTGAATAAATTCAGACAGATGAATTTTTATCATATATTTGTCATGTCTCTTGTGGTAAGAGCTTATATTTTTTGTGAACTCTATGAATTAGGGTCTAAGCTAACTTCTGTTAAGTTGTGTATATTTGTTTCTGGAATCAAAGAGTGTTCTCCAAACCATCTTACTGGTAATTGTACTATCCTTGGTGACAGTAGTGTTAGAGCCAAGGAATTCACAACATCTGCCTCCCACCTATTCAGCCCCATCTCCCATCCTCCCTGGAATTTTCTCTGGGAAAGCACACCCAAATGGAGCTCATGGAGAGTAAATGGCCAAAACCACATGTTTGGCAGTTGGTTTCGGGCTTGAGGTCTCAGTCCATAGAACTCCAGTAAAGTCCACAGGACTGTATGAGCCCTGTGTTTCAGTTCCCTCCCAGCTAGTCACACCCAGTCCACCAGCTGCCAGCTTCCCAGGAACGGAAGGACAGGGAGAGACAGAAGGAGAGACTATGGGAAAAATGCAGTTATTTCCATCCCGGTGCCTGAGATGGCCTCAAAGCTGCATTTGGGGGCATGGGCTCAAGCTTGGCTGTTGGCAGAGAAGAGGAAGTAGAGCGGCTCAGGAACCAAGCCTGGGGTCCACTTCCCACTCCAGCTGCATGCCTGAGAGCAGGAAAGGAAAGCCACTTCTAAGTGCATTCCACTCCCAAGTGAGCGTTCCCCTTACAGTGACCCTGATTCATTGTGAAAATGGCCCCCTCTGTGTCCTGGAGTCTGACAACCAGACCAGTTCAACAGTCACCCCTGCCTCCAGTGGTATTTGCCAAGGGAAGGGGAAGACACCAAGAAGCCTGTGTGTAGATAAGGTAAAGGGAGTAGAAGAAGCAGCTTCTAGAATTTGAAGCTTCTGGAAAAACTTAGAAATCACCTAGTCCTATCCACACGGTTTTGAGTTGAGGGAATTTATTTAAATGGAGTGAATTCTGCCAGCAGGACCAGGATTAGAGACAGCGTCTTTAGCCTGGACATTTTCAGTTATCCTAAACCACTTTGCGTAAGTGAGAGACACTGAGGTAAGTGCAAATCTCGGGAGACAGAGCTCAATTTGGAAACCAGGTGCTGCTCAGGTCCACCTCCGCCCGCCACCCTGGGGACCCACCATAAAAACAAATATCACACCAACTGACAGACTCTCCCATGGTTTAATAATCATGACATTTGCTTTTATGGTACAAATTTATTTATATATGTAATATACATACATACATACACATATATATACACATACATACATATATATATATATATATTTTTTTTTCTGAGCACATCACCTAGTCCTGGACATTGTAGAGAAGAACTGTTAATAAATGAGAGCTAATGATGGGTATTTTTCTTTTTAGTTTGGGCTTCCAGGTCATGCCCATTGAAATATGTAAGAAACCAACTACCTCATGAAATGTGGTGGTTTTAAAAGCTTACAACCACCTTTTCACAAACTGCTGTCCTCATTTAGCAGGCCCGTGGAGATGGAGAAGGTAGGATCTTTCCTACCTAATGACTGTTCTTCAGAATAATTTCATAAAAATAAACCTAGTGCAGCCCAATTATTTCTACTCTTGTCTGAAAAGCAAATGAAGGGTCTGAAACTTGCCTTCAGGAACAAGTCCCGAGGGTGGAATTAGCATTGCTGTGATTCTCTTTATATTTCTGATTATGAAGCCTATTTATGAAAATACCCAGAGAAGGTTTTGGAGGAAAAGCCATGAGCTAGGAGATGATGGTGAGTGAGTAAGGAAAACTTGCTCTGTGTAAACAGTTGAGCGCCATTAGACCCACGATACAAGCACACCAAAACCATTATAAGTGGAGACTCCAAAATTTCAGAGTTCTGTTAAAACCTGTTGATTTCTGGTTCAAGCAAGATCAAGATCTAGCTTATTCTTCATTTGAATGAGAAGTTGGGGTGCATCTTTGTCTCAGTGGTATAGAGGGGCAATGAAGTTGTCCTCCTATATATATAATAGTATCTGTTGCTGTAAACTGGTCAAAAATTGTATCCACACCCTTACACTTCCCAATTATGAAGGTCAAGACTCTACCCTCTGCTTAAGTCAGCAGTGAGGCACGTGAAATGCTAGCATGAGAAATCTTAGATTTCGAATCTTCATCTGGGAGTTTAAGTTCTGAACTCACCACTTCTTGATAAAGGACCTTGGACAGGTTATCCCTTTTCTGCTAAGGTTTCCCCATTTGGAAAAAAGGGATCTGCTTTACCAGGTCAAAGAATATGTGTGATGATTATATGAGAGAAAGTGGGCATAAAAGTGCTAGTGTAGAGGTTGGTGCCTGTTAAGCCCAGTAAATGCTGGTATCCTGGCTTCTGGTACATGGTATGAATTTTAAAATATTTGCCTCGTTTCCCTTCCTTTCCTCCTTGCATCCAATAATCTACCTCTTAGGATGACATTGCTAATGTGTGTAATAATCATTTTAAGCCAATTAAATGTCTTTATCTGCAACACATCTTTTATATTTTATGACTTATTTCACCAAATAAGCACAAGTATTTTCTGTGACTAAGGAAGATTCCTTTAGTACAGGAAGGAAAATGCCTGAGTGGAACAGAGGGAATCCAGGAGGCTCTTGAATGTGTTGAGATTAGAATAACACAAGCGATTGGAATCTTCAAGATATGGAAAAGTCAAGAGTTCTTTTCATTAAAGTTATTTGGAAAGGCAGTCTGAGAATAACAAAAATGAGGATCCTTGGCCCAGAAACAAGCTAAGTATTTCTAGAAACTGCATACATTCTTTCATATAGTGAAATGTATTCTCTTCATGAGCAGAGCACAACTGATTTTCCAACGCCACGGTGATGAGCCCTACTCTTGCCAGGGTTCATGTGGCACATTGCTAGAAGATATCAGAATTCTTCTCTGAGAGGGTCACTGACCTATGGGGGACACAGACTGTTTAAAAGAAAAACTGGTGATCATCAAATCTGAGTGCTTTTAGCGATAAAAATATTACATGAAAATGAACCTCAGAATGAAGGAGTATTCAGCATGTTTCCATTACACCCTTTCCAACCATCTCTTCAGCATTTCCTTATACCCAGGCATCCTGCTAGTACCTCTTATATGTTGGTGCATATAATTCTTACAACAAGAAGATTTGGAGTGCATTATTACCTCAATTTCAAACACTAGGGAACAGAGGTTAAGAGATATTCAGAATGCAGCTTATTAATGGTGGAGCTCAGATATGAATGTACATCTGACCCCAAGGATCAAATTCTTAACCATTATACTGCATAACTTTGCAAATGACTTTGAGGTACATGCTTTGGGTGGATGGACCTCTTTCCCTTCAACCAGTGATCGAATGCTGGTATTACAGTCAACCAGTCCTGGGGCAGCTACAATAGTCTCCGAAGTATAAGTTTGAGCCAACATTTCCCTTTTCTGTTATGTTTTCAGATTGCAAATCCTGCAGAAGGAATACCGAATAAATTTGCATAAGGGTGCTATGGGTTTCCCTCAAACCAGAATGGAACCAGACTCAGAGAACTCTGTTGTTCCAAGTCATTCACTGACCAACTTTTACTCTGTGTGTTCGGTGCCTGCTCTATGCTGGGCTTCTAGGCACTAGCAACACGTTAAGTGTGCAAGGTAAATAAGGCCCCAGCTCTCCTTATATTCTGGGTTAGTTCTAGACCCTGAAAGCTCTAGAATCATCCCAGCTCTCCAAAGAGAAATGGCTTTCATTAGTTCGAAACTGCAGTGGAGATGGTCCAATGACTTGATTGCTTTTGTAGACTACAGTGAAATTTCCTCTTTGTTCCTTGGGTCTATGGGAATACTGAAAGTTGAAACTGGAATGTTTCTATCAACAAAACCATACTGATTGGATGTTGTGGAATAAAATGGGCTCAGGCATCCCTCATCCTTTGGGTATGCTGCTCTGTTTGTATTATTTATAACTTTGGTTGGTGCTTTTGGTATTCACTGGATTCTTAAGTCATTATAACTATAAGCACAAATGGGGGCCTTAACTATTGTTTACTCCCGCTCTGAAAAGTCAGACAAATGTGTCCAAAGGTTCTCTGCTAGACAAACATTATGATAATTATTATAAGGAGTCTTTTTTTCCAGTATCAAAAAACAACATCCCCCCCCCGCAAAAAAAAAACAAATGGAAAACACAAACAGGGTTTTCTGAAATCCACCTTCTCCATGAACCCTCAGGTAACTTGCTGACCATTTCTTTCTTTATCTCTGAGGCCAGGAAGAGGAGGACAGTCAACATTAAACTTCTCTTCCAAGAAACAGTTGGAATAGAGTAGTTCAGCTCAGGGATTCTGAAGCTGGAAGGCTTGGATCCAAATATTTGCCTCTGCCTCTAACTAGCTGTGTGACTTTGGCTAGTCACTTAACTTCTCTGTGCTTCAGGGTTCTCATGTGTAAAACATGGATGATAAGAATAGTACCCATTTCATCATTTCCCTGTGAAGGTAAATGAGTAAAAACATTTTAAGCATTTAGCACGGTACCTGGCCAGAGATGAGTGTTCAACCAATGTTAGCTGTCATCGACTATGGGGCTCCTTGGGCTGAGATGCTTCTGATCAGCCTGACTTTTCTCTGTGTCCTCTCAGACTTGTACCTGTGGGTCCCTACAGTAAGACATGCACTTAAGATTAGTCTGAGAATTCTCTGACCTGCTCTGTTTCTTAAACCTACAGGGAATTTTCTGCGAGAATCTCCCATCCCTAGGTTCGAGGGTGGTTGGGGATGCAGGAAGGGACAGAAATGATATACGCTGTTTCTTGTTTCCAGCACTAAAAGGGCCGTTGTTTCTCCAAATCCTTAAATAAATGAACTTTATTATTTGGGGAGCAAAGTCCGGAACTAAAACATAAGCTAAGGAGCTATAAAATTTCTGTGTTGTACATAGTGGAACCAGAGGCCATTTGTTACCTTGAATTTGCCTTGGATTTAAAATGTGGCAAATCTTATTTTGAAGACTGAGGTCTCTGTAGGTAGGGTTTAGATAAAAAGTCTCACTTAAAATGCACAAGATATTTGCATAAGGTACTAAGGCAGCAGTATGTAACTGTATTTAAAAAATACTGCTCAGGTGCCTGGGTGGCTCAGTTGGTTAAACGATGGTCTTTGGCTCAGTTCATGATCCTGGAGTCCTGGGATCGAGACCCACATCGGGCTCCCTGCTCGGTGAGGAGTCTGCTTCTTACTCTGACCTCTCCCCCTCACAATGCTCTCTCTCTCAAATAAACAAAATAAAATAAAATCTTTAAAACAAAACAAAACAAAAAAACCTACTGCTCTTTTTAAATGTTCAGTAAGGCCCTAGTAAGGAATCGTCCTTGCTAAGCACAGGTTAGCCGGAGACACTCCAGTGTCATAACAAGGAACTCTGTGGGCAAGGGGAGGACTGCTGTTTGAATGAACCAGAGACGTGGTTCCCTAATAAGTTTTGCAGCAACAAGTTGCTAGTGGCTAGAATGACCATTCTGGGGACTCTGGGGATTTTAGGAGTCTCTGTCATTCTGATTCTGATGCAGAAAGAGAACGAATATGACATCACCATAGATAACACGATCCCCATGGACAGATAGTGGTTTGCTTTACCCATGGCAAGAATATTTAGTGAGAACTGGCCTCCCTTTAACTCTGTCAGCAGGAGAAGGCACCATGTGTTATAACACGCAAGCTGCTAATAGCGAGGAGGGGAGGCCTGGGCTAAGACAACCAGGTTTTGTTTGTTTGTTTGTTTTTCTTATTTTGAGGAAATGAAAAATTTTCTAAGCTAAGTTTTAATTAAGTGGTGACGGAAACAAAATTTAGTGACAAGAGTACCATTCTCTCCCAAATGTTTTTATTTCAATATCATTTCAGCTTACTTCCCATGCGACCAAAGGTTACTTTTCCTTCAGCGCCTTAGTTTCCTAATAGGTAAAATGAGATTACAATGGCATGTCTTGCATGGGGTTTTTATCAGGATTATATCAACTGATAAATGCAAAATGCTTAGAAGAGTACCTGCTTGCTCCCAGTAAGTGGTCTAGTAGAGCTGACCTTTGAAAAATGTGGGGGTTAGAAGCACTGATCCCTGAGCTTCCAAAAATCCACTGTAACCTTGACTCCCCCCAAAACTTAACTGCTGATATCCTACTGTGGACAGGAAGCCTTACCTATAACATCATTCGTCGAGGAGCACAATTTTGTCTGTTACATTTATTAAATGCTGTATTCTTAAATAAAATAAGCTAGAGGAAGGAAATTGTTAAGGGAATCACAAGGAAGAAGAATACATTTTTATCGAAAAAAATCTGCATCTAAGTGGACTGCCTAGTACAAACCCATGCTGTTCCAAGGTCAACGGCATCTGCTTTTATTTCCATTATATACTTATGCTTCATGAATACTGTGTTATTATTCTAATAGTTTCTCTGGAGGGAAAAACCATCAAGAAGCATGGACAAATGCTTCATCTCATTTTCCTCAGCAACTTATGCCAAATGGAGAACTTCTTGGTCTCGTCAACACACCCAGAGCCAACTTGGGTCTTTGAGGAAGGGAGTAGTCTGTGTAGGGCTGATCTTTTATTTTTAAACCTATTAAGTGATAGCAAACATCTTTCATACACAAAGAAAAACCCTAGTTTAATGACTTGTTTTATTTATCAGTATCACTAATCCCCACAAGGGACATGAGAAAACCATTTTAGGCTGTTTATAGATACTACCTGAAATTTTAGATGAGAGTCTCAACTTTAGAAATTCAGCAGCACAATAAGGATACATGAAAAGAGTGCCTCTCTCGGATCTATAATAATTCTCGACTTATTGTTATTGGAGAGACGTATGGGTTGCACTGTTCCTGTACCATCCGTTTTAAAAGAATGGTTGGCAGACTTAAAGTGCTAAAAGAGCCAAAAAAAAAAAAAATAGCTAAGATGTATTCTGATTAAGCAAACTGCTGAGCCATATTTTGTTTCATGGAAATAGAAAGAGGTAGGCTCTTTTCTCCTTATCTCAATGTGATCCAAAATCCTTGTTTTCACCTTCTTCTCCCAGCTGCTTTGAGGTTTGGGCTCCTACCAAGAGCAGCAAAGCATAGGGAGAGGGAGTCCTCTTTTCCTCAGGAGAAAGATGAGAGGGAAATAAGACAGTGAGTCAGCAGGCCAGCAGGCATCCAGCGCACGGGGAACGCTGAGTCCTGCTCATTCCCTCCTCCACCTGCTGTTCTGGCTGTCCCTGGATTAGTTTCTATTGCTCTGTGCTCTGCGACAGACTTGACAGTGGGGTTCTGGGTTCCCCGCCCCAATCTCCCCCAAATCCTTGGCACTGACTGTATTCTGTAGCCTACTGAGGAATATCAGACGCTGCATGAGGAACACGGGGGACCAGAAGCATGGAACTCCCTGTACCTGGGGCCCTCTGCTAGTGCAGTACAAAAGTTGACAAATAGGTCCTGAAGTGTTACCTAATAGCAATGCATTAACATAATGGCATCAAAATATAGGTTCCTGCTACCAATATAGAATTAAACTGATTAAACCGGTCAGGATTAATCAGAAGAGGGGGAAATAGAGGGAACTATCCAAAAAGGAATAGTGATTATCTAGTTGAATATATATATATATATATATATATATATATATATATAGTTACTCAGCATATTTGCAATGATACAGTATGGAAAATTTGCCACTCAGACATGAGCATACCTCCTCTCGACATTTCTCATCTGAACACAGAAAATGATTTGGATGACTATTTTTGCAGTTTTCCTAAGGATGACAGAACATTCTAGATGCATAAGAGAGAAGTTAATTTTCGACGTACAGTAGATGCTTCAGGGCATTAGAGCTTGATTCTCTCAGGTTAAGAGAGGGTCCCCATCATTTTTGCACTTCAAAGATGTTTCTTTTTTTTTTAGTGTTTCAAGTTTTTATTTCAATTCTTGTTAGTTAACATATAGTGTAATGTTAGTTCCAGGAGTAGAATACAGTGATTCCTCACTTACATGTAACACCCAGTGCTCATCACGAGTGCCCTCCTTAATCCTCATCACCCATCTGGCCCATCCCTCCACTCACCTCCCCTCCAGCAATCCTCTCTTCTCTATAGTTAAGAGTCTCTCTAATGGTTTCCCTCTCTTTTTCCCCCCTTTCCCCCACATCCATCTGTTTTGTTTCTTAAATTCCACATAAGAATGAAATCATATGGTATTTTTCTTTGACTGACTTATTTTGTTTAGCATAACACCCTCTAGCTCCTCTTGCCATTTATGTCATTGCAAATGACAAGATTTCATTCTTCTTCTTTTTTTAAATCACGGAGTAGCATTCCATTGTGTATATATACCACATCTTCTTTATCTATTCATCAGTCGATGGACATTTGGGCTCTTTCCATAGTTTGGCTATCATTGATGATGCTGCTGTAAACATCAGGTTGCAGGTGGCCCTTTGATTCAGTATTTCTGCATCCTTTGAGGAAATACTTAGTAGTGCAATTGCTGGATTGTAGGGTAGTTCTAGGTTTAGCTTTTTGAGGAACTGTTTTCCAGAACGGCTGCAGCAGTTTGCAGCCCCTTCTCCCTTTGCTCCCCTTTCTCTGCATCCTTGCCAACACCCTTTGTTTCCTGTGTTGTTAATTGTAGCCCTTCTGATAGGTGTGAGGTAGTATCTCATTGTGGTTTTGATTCGTACAAATCAAAATCAAAAATTTTGATTTGTATATATCGTATGTCCCTGACATACATATATATTGTTGATGTTGATGTTGAGTGATATTATGATATCAATGATATTGATGTTGAGTGACGTTGAGAGTCTTTTCGTGTGTTTGCTGTCCATCTGGATGTCTTCTTTGGAAAGATGTCTATTCATTTCTTCTGCCCATTTCTTAACTGGATTATTTGTTTTAGGGTGTTGAATTTGATAAGTTTTTTATAGATTTTGGATACTAACCCTTTATCAGATATGTCATTTGCAAATATCTTCTCCCATTCCAAAGGTTACTTTTTAGTTTTGCTGATTGTGTTCTTTACTACGCAGAAGATTTTTATCTTGATAAAATCCCAATAATTCATTTTTGCTTTTGTTTTCCTTATCTCAGGAGACATATCTAGTGAGAAGTTGCTATGACCAAGGTCAAAGAGGTTGCTGCGTGTGTTGGCCTTTCAGATTTTGATGGTTTCCTGTCTCATATTTTGGTCTTTCATCCATTTTGAGTGTATTTTTGTGTATGGTACAAGAAAGTGGTCCAGTTTCATTCTTCAGCTTGTTGCTGTCCAATCTTCCCAACACCATTTTTTGAAGTGACTCTTTTTTCCATAGGGTATTGTTTCCTGCTTTGTTGACGATTAGTTGACCATATAGTTGTGGGTCCATTTCTGGGTTTTCTATTCTTAAAGATGTATCTTTTCACAGATAGTAACACAGACAGCCCATGGGTGGGAATGCCTGTTTGGTTAGGGAGTAAGGTATATTTCCCTCATTCCCTGGCCCAGGGCAGTTTGCAGAGTTCATATAATTGTGAATTGTCATTTGTTAATTCACTCAACAAATAACTATTCATCTCTTTTCCTTTCCTAGCCATTGTACCAAGAATAAGAGATATAATGATGAGCAAGAAACAGATACAAGCAAATAAGTGATGATCCTTGCTACATTGAGGAAAAACTCAAAGGAGCCAGGAAAGAAAGAAAAATGATGGATTTGGGAGCATGGGTGAAAGGTGTGTTGGGAGGTAGGCATACTTCCAAGAGGGATGGTTACTAAGCATACACAAATGTTGACCCAGCTTGGCTGATGCATCTATCTGGCAGGTGGTGGTATAGCCATTCAGGCAATGTTTATGCATTTATGCACAGGAAAAAAATGTTATCCCTCTGCCTCACCGGTGTTTTATAAACACAAGCAATTCCTTCTGAGGGCCGCTGCCCAGATGCTGGAAATAGCCTGGGACATAGCAGGCATGTACTCATGTTGGTTAACAACACTAATGAACAAATGAGAGGCACTTTTAGTACAATAGGACGTTGAGTTTATGATGTCATAAACTAAATCAGTTCCACATTTTGTCTATTTATTGTTGAATTTGGGCGGTAATAAAACACCTTCATTTTCTTCTTGATCTTATTTACTGAAATGAAAGCAATCAGAGAGACTGTAAACTCCTACGAAAGGTTGTACTTCTCTTATAAAAGGAAAAAGCCCTGCAGATTCTGACGTAGCGTGTTTTGCATGTGTGTTGACTTTAGTTGTGTTGCTTCCGTTCTGGAAGTCGTGAAGTTCTGAAGTGATAACAGTATCAGACATCTATCCTTGGAATGCTTTCCAATTCCAGTTTATTTTTACATTTATTCCTATAATTTATTCCTATATTTAAGGACCTTGCAATATCTTAGAGCTTTTCTTTTATCTTAAACAACTCTAAGGCTTGTGACACAATTTCCCCTTCTACTTCTGAAGGCTCTGTGCTCTGTATAAAGCCATCATTTTGACATTTCTTGAAATTAGTTTAGAACAAGAAAAATCATATATTTATTAATCTGGTAGAATGAGAGGTAAAGAATTAATTTCTAGAAGATCAACAATTTGAGATATCGCTAAGACTGATGCATGATGGTTAATTTTAGTTGTCAGCTTGGCTAGACTATTATGCCCAGTTGTTTGGTCAAACACTGGCCTAGATGTTGTTGTGAAGGTATTTTGTAGACGTGATTAACATTTACAGTTACAATTGATTTTAGATGAAAGATATTGCCTTTGACAACGTGAGTAGCACTTATACAATCAGTTGAACATCTTTGGTACAGAAACTGAGCTTTTAGGAAGAAGAAGGAATTTTCTTTCAAGACTGTAACATAGAAATCCTATCTGAACTTCCAGCCTGCTGGTCTGCTCTGTAGATTTTGGACCCAAGACTATGTGTATATATGCATATACATATATATAATCTATATATATGTGTATATGTGTGCTTATATATGTGTATGTATCCTATTTTATATATTATATATTTATATGTTATAAATATATTTATATAAATATATATTTATATATTAGATATATATATATCTACATATATATCTATATATATATCTTACCTCTATCTGCTATGGATATATATCTATATATCCATAACTAGAAGCTTTCTGCTTCTCTGGGGAATCCTGATACAGAGTGTTTCATTCTCTCCTCAAGTTGTGTCTCCAGTTGTACCAGGGAGAAATTGCTAACAGTTTCTAGACTTCTACTACTTTATGGGAGATCAGAGGGTTGAAAGCAAGCTGAGACAGTATTCCACATTTCAGGCCGCCCCCTCCCAAAAGGAAAAGAGCTTGGAGCTGGGGAGAGGAACGCTGAGCACACCCATTCATATGATTCACTGGTTCTATATTTAGCAAAACAGAAAAATACGGGGAAGATTTTGAAACTTCATAAACTCTTCTGGCTTCCTTCTGATAACACTGTATTTTATTTTATGCCGAGGTACATCCCCATCTTTATAAAGATTGTATTATGCTGTTAGCATTAGCTAGGGATCTATATGAGAGGAGTCAGGGTGGACCTCGTGTTCTCAGGGCAGGGCTATTTATTTAGTTAGTTATTTAACCAGAACTTTACATAATATTAAGGTAGCTAGAAGCTGGATTATTATTTCCAGAAGAATAGGAAAGACAATGTATCTCCACTGAGCTCCCACAAATGACATTCATATGAGAACAAGTTCATACATTTAATTCTCAGTTTTGCAAAAAAAAAATTTATAAATGAGCCCATGACCTCAAATTATCCTAACAGATATGCCTGTAATGTGACACAGGTAAGTGATATGGATGGCTCAGAATAGACTTATTCCCATTGCTGTGGAAAGCACTGAAATGATGCCTTCCATAGATATTGGGTTGGGAAGACCATCCCTCTGTACAAGAAAAATAATGCTCCCCTTTAGTATTACCACTCTTAGACCAGCCTTGATCATGGATCTTGGGTGATTGAAAAAAAGAAAGATGTACATAGAAGTTAGTTTCTGGTACCCAAATATTCTATTGTAGTTCAATAAAGAGTGCTTATCTTATAGAGGGCATGTAATCATTTTAAACATATAAATTAGTAAAATGTTGCCTCCTAAAAGTATTAAGCTATTAGCCAATGGTACGTTCTTGCCACTTCCATGGAGCTAATGGTGGGAATGTGTGATAATTGCTTAGGTTTGGGCTCTGAAGGTTATCAACCCAAATAATTGCCCACTCCCTCTCCCAGTTTACTTCATAATCAGGAGGCATCCCTATCCCATCGCTTCAATTGTAAAAGCATGTGGTACCACTAAAAGAAAACTTCTGTGAGTCAGATGGACCATAACACAAAATACAAACACAGATGCAAAAGCGCCACAGACACCACACTTTTTGAGGTAAAATGTGGTAGTTTTGGACTAGTTGATTGTGGCCATACCTTCTTTCACACTCTGGGCCTCCCATCCTGCAGCAGAATTCTTGTCCCATGTTTTGTCAACCTGAATGGCCAGGGTTAGTTCTCTACTCTTTCCCTTCTTGGGATCTCTTTTCCATTCCTCTTTGTCCAAGACCAACTTTACTCCACATTTCCAAAAACATGTGTCTTACCAACTTCTCATGTGTTTACTTTTTCTTGATTTATACAAGCTCTAAAGAGACAACCACAGACTTTCCATAGGGGATACAACCACTACTAATTAAACCTATACCTAGTTGCTACTCTCTTACTTGATGGCTGACAACAGCATGACAAATGTTGGAATTTTACTATTCTAGAGTATGAAAGATTGCTTGAGTTGTCTCTCCCAACTTTGGGGGGTGGTGGTAAAATGATTTGTAGATGAGAATGAATAATAGAACTGAAATGGATCTCAAGGTAACTAATTGCCCTAACTGCTTTCAGGTAACTTCTAGACTAGCTCTGGAAAAACAAGTTTTATTTTGCCAAAAACAGTCTAAATGATTGTGGGTAACTGCCAGGAAACCCAGGTTGATATGAACTCTGTGTTCAAATCTAGGCTCAGGAATTGCCATAATTAATTAGTGATGTCTGCCATGGGTGAGGGCTAGGAGGGTGTGGACAGTAATGACAAATCGTTTCCATGTTTTGTATAAAACCAACAAAGATGGAGAATTACTTTTTCAGTTCAAAATTACTGCAAACACTGAGAAAGTATTCCAGGTGAGAAAGGCAGGGGAAAGGAAAATTCATCTTGGTATAAATGAGGATGTTGACAAACAGTCATATTTTTTGAGTATGATAACCTTTCTGAAAAGTGCTAAAATATAATAGTGCTCTTGAGATGATGATGTGGACTGAAATAGAAACTTTAAAGGCTAACAGAGTGTTGTTGCCTGTTTTTCTAGCTCAAAAGAGCAAAATGCTGAGTGAAAGTGTATAGTAGAAGAAAATTGGCCTTCTTCACAACTGAGTGAAGATGCTCTTTCTGTATTCAGAAAACATTCTTGAAATGGACTTTTCAGTGATCTAAATTTAAACATGTAAATTAAAAAAAAAAAACATTTTGCCGAGAACCCTATGAAACAACCATTTAGTGGGATTTGCCATTTAATAGAAAATCCATTTCCTTGTGAAAACCTAACTTGTTCTTCTTGGTTCAAATATCTTCAGAAAAACTTTTTTGTTTCGTTTGGTTGGAAAATGTCGATACCCTATGCTTTGCTTAGAAATAAAACAGAAGCCCCAGTAAATTTCTTTCAGAGAAGTTAGCCTGGAAATATGATTATATTATAACGAAGGCCCAACAGAATGTCTGAAGGACTAATGAAGTCTTATAAATGCAATGGGCTTAGAACTCCATCCCTAAAATGTGAGTAGTGACAGCAATAATAATCATGACCACTTATTGAACAAGAAGCTATCATTTATTATTATATGCCTGCTTGCTTTCTGACATCCTTCTTTCCTTCTTTCCTCTCGCCATTCCTCCTCCTCTTAGTTCTACAAATCCTGAGTTCCTATTATGTTCCAGGAACTATACAAAGCTCAAGAAATGATGATATTAGGGATCCAGATAGACAAGGGTACTGATTGCACAGAATTTACGCTCTAGTGGGGAAAAAGTAGGTATTCATCAAGTAATGACAGTAATGTGTTGTGTCAGGATGGACTGAGAGGTCTCTTTCCCCTTTGGGGGACAAAGGGGAAATTTGAGGACTAGAAAAAGAGTGATTTCAGTGTGCAACGAGTTGCTGCTTTTTAATATGAGGAAAGACAAGTGGATCTTTACTGTGAAATGACCTGGATATTATTTTGCAAGGAATCGGGCCAGATTCATATTAATAGGAGAAATTAGACTTTTAAAAAATATGTAGACAAGCTATAGGTGTCTCTAGAAAGACATTCCACCTTATAGCTGTAAGTTTTATTTTGCTATAATGCACTAACTGCCAAGAAATGGCTCTAGACTCAGTTTCCCACTCAGTTTCTCTGTAATCTACATATAGGTCTCTCTTGATTTCGGGAGGGTGGTTAAAGATGATGAATGATATTGTGCTCTTGAAGGTAAATATTTTTACTAAGCAAACTAGTTTGTCATGAACCTAGTATAGCTTAAAGAGTTTTTATCAAAAGAGCATAATTTTGTGTTTTCCAGAGTTATATATTAATTTAAAAAACACAAAGAACTATTGCAAAATTAAAGATGAACAATCAAAGCCCATAGTTTCTTTAAAAAGAAAAAGATAATGGGCCACCTGGGTGGCTCAGTCAGTTGTGACTGACTATTGATTTCTGCTCAGGTTATGATCTCAGGGTCCTGAGATCGAATTCTAACTCAGGCTGCATACTGAGCAGTGGAGCTCAGAGAGAGATTCTCTCTCCTTCCCCCTCTGTCCCTCTCCCCTCTCCCTCTGTCTCTCCTCCTCTGTCACCCCCCAGCCCACTTGCTCTCTCTTTCTCTTTCTCTCTCTTTTAAAAAAAGTAAAGAAAAGAAAAAGGTAATTGTTCCTAATGAAATAATCAATACATTTTGGATTAGTCCAATTTAAGAATATCCAAATATCTTAAGACATAACATGTATGTACATCTTTTGTTCTCATGGACTTGTGTGAACTGGGATTTTTAAATAATGCCACAGTGTAAACAAATATAAGAATAATCTTGGTACTGTACTAGGATCCAAAATATACCTAACAGGATAAGTGATAAAGAATAAAAACCTCACTTCTTTTATTAAAATATTTTTATCCCAAGTTTATAACAAAAATGTAAGATTAAACGTATTATTTTACTCTTAATGAATAAGATGATTTAAACTCTCCAATATTTTTGTTACTTTATAAG
Organism: Lontra canadensis; assembly: GCF_010015895.1. NCBI lineage: Eukaryota > Metazoa > Chordata > Mammalia > Carnivora > Mustelidae > Lontra > Lontra canadensis. The sequence goes on from NW_022630997.1 coordinate 25,528,100, forward strand.
ATAAAATACACTGAATATTTCTAGCATCACTGAACACATTTGAACCATTCATTCAACTATGGAGTACACCTCATGGGCATCCCTCTGAATGTTTAATAAGCTACCCTTTCCAGAAAACCATGGTCAAATGAATGGGGTAGGGGGTTGCTGCTTTAGAATGAAGGCTCTTTGAGACAGTCTTATCTACTCCTGGTTTTATAATTGTCAAATAATTTTATAATTGATTAGAAGAAGCTTAGAGAAAAGAAACAATTATAAATTTTAATCATGCAGTTATTTGAGCAGGAACATAAAGGAATGAAACTGATCCTCTAATGGGGCCCATTGGTGGAGAAATTGCGTTGAGCTGGACACACTTGTCATTGTTGGCTAATTCCCTCTGATGGCTAATAAATCACCAAGCAGTTAGAGGGCCTTCCTTGTGGAAAGTTGCAGAGAAAGACCGTGTTAGAAAGCAGGCCAGGGGTGGTAGGGCAGTGCCCTAGGAGGAGATGGCCTTGGAGTTTCTCAATCTGCCTTTTAACACCTTGAGTTGTAGTTGAGAAAGTTAACCTCTGCATTATTTCATTCTGTACCTTCCTTTTGAAGCAACATAACCTTTAAAAAAAATTGAATCCTTTAAAAACTATATTGTTAATAAAAATAAATTTTTAACTTAATTTCTTTATATGTTTTATATGTGCATGTATATATAACTTTGCATAAATGCATATATAGTACATAATTTTTGCATACGTGTGTATGTGTATATACATTTTGAATTTTACCTGGCTTTTCCTTCCTGTTCTTTCTTCACCCAGTTCTTTGACACATGATAATCCAAAATAACCTTCTGTATATCTTTCCATGCTTACAAATCTCTCTCCTTCTTAGATATTTGTGGGGTTTTTGCTATTGTTTTAAGAAATGAGCTATTATGCCCACTTCTGTGCATTTTGCTTTTGTCACTCAGTGATTCCTATGGAAATTTCTCCAAGATATTTGGGTTTTCAATGTATAGGAGCACTTATCAACAATAACATATTACTCCTTTTTTCTTTTTTGATGCGTAGATTCATTATTTTACCTTTTTTTAATTTCCAAATTGGCTAGAACTTTTATGATAATAATAAAAAAATTTTGGTATTATATATAATTCCATCTGTAATGTCTGATTTTAATTAAACTACTTTATGACATTGGGATATCAAATGTCTTTTCAGCATCTGTTAGTATGCTATAAATATTTTGATGCATTGTCAGATTCTATTTACTAACATTTGTTTTTAGTTTTGGCATCTATATCCATGAGGAAAATTGGTCTATTATTCATTCAAAAGATGTTTATTGAGCACTTGCTTTCTGTCATGTAATAGTCTGGGTGCTGAGGCCACAGTATTTAAGCATAAACGTCCCCATTCTTATGGAGCTAACATCTAGAAGAAAGTTTTCTTTCTCAAAGAAAAATCTGATTATCAGGTTTGTTTCTGAGATTTGATATTAGAATAATTTTATCTTCCACAAGTTAACTGGAGACATTTTCATCTTCTTCCTAGAAATGAAATAGATTAAATAAATATTTGTCTTTTCTTTAAAAGATGGCTAAAACATAGCTATGAACCCAGATATTCTTGTGCTGTTTTGAATGGTGGACTTTTAATTTCTTTTCTGATTTTAGGGTCATTGGAATATTTATTTGAGTTTTCCTTTCTTCTTAGATCCATTTAAAGAATTTGTGTTTTGCAGGAAAACGCTCTTTAAATGTATCTCCTTAGTTTCATTTTCTTAGAAATTATCTTAATTGCTCTTACATCTGTGGTTATATTTCTTTTCTTAATTTTAATATTGCTCTAGGTTTGCTCTCTTGTTTTTTTTTTTTTTTTTCAAGATCCTGGTGAAAAAATTTACCTATTTTTTCCCTCCAAAGCTGGGTTTCAATTTTCTTTTTTTTTAATCCTCTCTAGTCTGTGTTTTCTGCTTTTATTAGTTTCATTTTTTTTTATTAGTTCTATTCCTATTGTTTCTTGGCTCATGTTGTGTTTTTTCCCCTCCAGTTTCTAAGATTAGTTCTTAGACTCATTGCATTATTTGTCCTTACTCTTTCTTTTGTAATAATAAAGGCATTTAAGAACATACAGTTTCTTTGGAGTAGAGCTTAACATTTGTCCATAGATTCTACATGAATGGTTCTCCTTCTCTTTGCTTTCTAGATGATTCTGATTTCCCTTTTATTGTAATGCTCCTTTGATCTAGCACTTACTAGAAGTATGTTTCTAAATTGCCAGTAGTAATTCTTGTCGCTTTTATATTACTTATTTCAAGTGTCATTGGCATATGATCAGAAAAATGCAGTTTGTAAAAAATCTCCAGTTTTAGAATCTGTTAAGGCTTTGAGTCAAGTACATGATTAATTTTTCAAAATGTTCCCTGAGTGTATGAGAAAAACTATGTTCTCTACTTAAATGTAAATTTTCATGTATAGACTCAGTGGTGTGCTGATAAAGTTGAACAGCCAGCTCTCTCTGGAGATGACCATTTGCAGTATTTGTAGCATTGTTCTTCCTTCACCCAGTTCTTTGACACATGATAATCCAAAATAACCTTCTGTATATACACGTTTCCAGGTGTATCCATGGCCACCACAGCCTGTATTCTAGCCACCAAACGTGACATCACTCAGTATGTGGGGGCGGTAGACCGACTTACAACTGGCTCTCCAAAGCTGGTACCATCCAACTCCTGCGCCCCACTGCATAGGTCTATTAAATCAAGTTTATTGACTGTATTATTGTATTCTTCTATCCTTACGTACCCTTGATGACTAGGTTCTGAGTCAACTGTATGACAATTGCATTTTTGTCTGGTTTTCCTTATATAGATAGTAGTTTTCCCTCCACCTGTTTAGCTGCCATTTTTTTAGTACATATAGTCTATACTGATTTCCTTTTTATTTATTTCCCTTTTAAAGATTTTATTTATTTGAGATAGTGAGAGAGAGAGAGAGAGAGCACAAGCGGGGAGGGATAGGAAGAGGGAGAGAGAGAAGCAGACTTCCTGCTGAGCAGGGAGCCCAGCTCAGGCTGGACCCCAGGACTCCAAGATCATGACCTGAACCAAAGGCAGACACTTAACCGACTGGGCCACCCAAGTGCCCCTACAATGATTTAGTGAATTCCTAAACTGTGCTTTTTATCAGTACGTAATGATTCTTTCAATCCTCTATAATGTTTTAACCTTAAGTTTCATCTTATCTGGTATTCATATTGCCATATCTGTTTTCTTTCTGTTTGCATTTGTCTGGTATCTCCTTGCTGATCTTTTCATTTCCCATCACGCTTCATCACTCAAATTAAGTGTGTTTTCTGCAAATAGCAATATAAATACAACCTAGGCTGTCAGTCTTTGTATTTGACTAGGATACTTTGGTGTATTCATGTTAGGTATAATGACTTTATTTCTTCAGTCTTTGCATTTCATTACTCACTTTGTTTCCTTTTTCTGGTTTTCGTTGATATTCATTCTGTTTCTTTCCCTTTGTTAATTTGGAAGTGGTCCTGTATTTTTCCCTTTTCTTAATGATCCTCTCCCAGCAGATGAAACAATTTCCCTATTTATAAGAAAATGAAGCTTTCACTGTGGGATGTTCTGTTTCTCCAGTTGCCCGCACCCTACAGGATGAGACTATTAAAATACTTTTCCTTTCACCTTTCTTTCCTCTCTTTCTACCATTAAACTTTTGGAATCCTTTCCTTTTTCGTCACTCTCAATGTCTAGATTTTGCTGGGAATTTGTATGTATTGGTGTTCTCCTCTGCTATTTCAAGCATCTCTCTTAAACCTTCTGTTGGACAATATCAGATTATTTATCCTCATTTTTTATACTTATATCTTTAGTTCTACATGTATCTGTACCAGGATTTATGTACAAATCAATCAGGTTTATTTGTTCACTGTTTTTTTATTTTACTCTTTTTTCATCTTGAGGTTTCCTTTTGGTTTCACTTTTTATTTAAGTGAATGTTCTTGAGTATTTTCCTTAGATGGACTGTACGCATGATTCACTCTCTGAAGTCTTGTACATCTCCATGGAAGGGTGATCATACATTCATAGGGTATAGAATTCAGTTGCAGTCTTTGCTCTTATCTGTAGATTTCATTCTATTGTTTAACTTCCAATGTTCTACGTGCCAGTCTGATTTCTTTTCTTCACATGTAGGTAGCTTTTTTTGTTTTTCTTGGTGGTATTTAAGATTTTTTCTCTTTATCCTTACTTAAGAGATCAGAAATTTTATGAGGCATGCTTAAAAATACTCCAGGCTTGAAATCAGAGAGGCTTTCAATCTTGTAGACTTAAGTCTTTCATTATCTCACAAATATTTTATTTATTTATTTGTCTAACTACTACCTCCTCTTCTCTATCTCCCTTTGTCTTTCTAAAGTATTTGTTAGGTCTTCTGGATACAGAGATTTTAAATCTCTAAAATTTTCCTTCATAATTTCTATTTCTATACTGTTTTCTCAGGTCTTTGAGATATCTCTTGCAGGCAATTTTCTAAGCTACTAATCTGGGTTTCAATAATGATCTTCCCCCCACCATCAAAAAAAAGTGAAATGCTACTTTTGTTTGATAAAATTTCTCCTTTAAATTAGCCCAAATCTCCAGAAGCATGGATGAGTTTTGAGGTCACAGACACCAGGTGTTGGCATCCTCGCTCATCCCTTCCCAGCTCATGACTTTGGACAAGGCGGTTACCAGTTTAAAGCTCAATTTCCTCATCTGTGGGGAAGGAACTGCTACGACCCATGGAACTGAACTATAATAATGATTACATGATAGGAAATAGATACTTTTTGCAAGGTATTGGGTGCCTAAAGAATGTTCCATAAATATTTAGGGTAATATTTGATTAAACATCATGTTGACTAATATAAAAATGAAGTCTGTGGGGGAAATCACAAGGCTTTTTTCAACATTAATTATGTGTTCTTATTTTTTTTGCAGCTTTTCATAGAAATCTTTTAAACTTTGCTAATAAAATCATAATGCCTTACATTTGTATAATACTTGACTATTTATCTGTAGCTTTGTGACTGAAAACAGGTATTATTATTTTAATGCTCCTGCTGAGTTAAATGATTTTCCAAAGCTTACCGAGCTAATAGGCAGCATAGACAGCTGTCAAAATCTCTGAAGTAAAGCCATTTCTCCAGCTGACAGTTCTACAGGTATCAATAACTTATTATATTTCTTAAAACTCATCAAAGAGTTTCTGGATGGATTTTTTTCAATCAGTTATGCATTCAATGAGTAGAAATAAAAAAATATGTATGAAAGCACCTTATTGTATGCCCTGCATGGCTCAGAATGCTGAGGATAAAATGGGGAGCAAAAGCAGATATGGTTCCCGCTCTTGGGAAGCTTATAATCTAGTGAAAGGGATGGCCATTAATCAAAAAAATCATATGCATACATGTAAACTGAGAGCTGAGAGAAAGTACACCTGACAAGGGGATTTGATATCATCAGGAAGGTTAGAAAGGGTCCCTGAGGAAATAATGCTAAGGTGAGGTTCGAAGGAAGAGTTTCCCTCAGCCAGGCAAAGGAGGGTTAAGTGGGGAGAGGAGGCTTCAAGAGAGAGGGAATAGCAGACACAAAGACCCTGTGTTGGAAAGAAGCCCTTCAGACTGAGAGATTGAAATTGGGCCAGTGTCACTGGAACTGAGAGAGTGAAGGCAAGTAGGGGAGCTGCCGAAGTAAGTCAGGTGACATAGGATTCTGAGACTCATATGAAATATTTTGGTCTTTCTTTTAGTATAATAGAATGCCAGTTAGAGTTTTGAGAAGAGTGTGTGTGTGTGCATGCACGTGTGCACACGAGGTATGGATGCTCCTGGCACTGTGTTTACTTAGCAAACACCACTCTGGCTAAGGTGGAAAGCAGACTAGAAGTCCAGAATGGGTACAGATAAAGCAATCAGGAGGCCACCGAGGATGTCCAGTTGAGAGACAGGGAGCAGTGAAGACTGAGAGGAAGGGGTCAGATCTGTGTGGTAATTAGGAGGTTAAAACAATTGCCCCTGATGATGGATTATATAGAGAGGCTGAAGTAGAGAGGCTTTTAAGAATGAACTCTAAATTTCTAGCTCAAATAACTGATAGATGTACTTACTATTGTAAGGACAACTAAAATAAGGCCAGCTTTGGGGGGATTAAGATGATGAATTTGGTTGAATATATTCAATTTGAGGTGTCTTTCAAGCACCAGATGGAGATATGAAGTAGTAGTTGGCTGCATATGTCAGCTGCTCAAGGAATAGGACTAAAGATAAAACATGTTGAGTCATCTACTGTAGATGGTTATTGATACCGTGGGCGGAGCTGGAGTAAGATTGTCCTTCCCATACTTTCTTAGACATTTATTTCTTAATTTGTTTTGACTGCTTAATTCAGGACACTATGGAGCAGGGGCCAGCATAACACCCTGAATCTCCAGGATTAGCTCTACCTTCACAGACGCCAGTAGAGAGTGCCCAGGAACCTGTCTGTGCCAATGACGTGTACGCTGGAGAGCAGTGAGGGAAGTAAAGCAGGTAGACCAGATGGCTCAGCCCTACCAAGCAGCAGATACACAATAGACTTCCCCTCTACTCTGATACTATACTGTGAAGAGGGAAGGAAAGGGAGAATATTGAAATTAAAGAAAGATGGAAAAACTTCTCTGAATGTGAGTTTGAACTGACTGTTTGTTCAAATGAAATTGTGGCACTGAAGGTTAGATCTAACTTGAGGTTAGATCACTTTGACTTGTCAAATTTAAGTATTTCATTTCCCCCTATGGTCTTTCCACCATGGGAATGAGAGCCTCACAACAATGGGGTTAGTTGTAGGACAAATAGGACTTTTGCTTGTTTTGTTCCTATTGCACATCCAAATTGTATTGTGCAAATCAGTGCCCTTCCACACCAGAATTTAAATTGTCTGACCCCTAAGCTTGTTACAGACCTCGCTGTGTCTTACAGAGTTCACAGAGCTAGCCAGTGGCTGAGCTGGACAAGAACAAAGCTCTTGTTATGATGTTTCTCCTCATGATTAAATAAAATCTATATTCCTTTTAAACATATGTTTGGAGAATTTTATGTGCATTTTGTGTATTAGTTCCATCATGTGGTATAGCATACTTGATTTCATATATGAATAGTTTTAACTTTTGTGTACTTTTGTGTACATGCATCCAGAAATTGGGATCTGATATATATATACACATATAATGTAAAATATATATTATTTATTATAAATTATATGATATATGTTATCTATATTGTCCTATATATTATATACTATATGAATTATAAGTCTATATTTTTTTTCCTTTGGATTTAGCTCTCAGCAGTTTCCAGCATCCAATAGCAGCAAAATCCAGAAGGATAAGGAAATCTCAGTGGTATTCAGATAGCAATGATTAAGAATACTCAAGACAACAGAAAACTGAGGACAGTTGTCTCTACTCCTCACCTCATGCAGAGGGATTGACCAGGAAATGAAAAGCTTCAAAGCACTGGCCTTGAAAACATAAATCCATAAATTACTTGCAACCATTCTTTTTCAAGTGAACGTCCTGCTCTCGCTGTCATTGTGCACCTGGGAGTATCCTCTGCGTGACCTTTCAGCTGACTCCTGGCATGGATTCAGAGAATCAACAAGCCAGCCTGGTCTCAGGCAATGGTCTGCACCCATCTATGCTCTCCTCTGATGGATCAGTTTATACAGCTCATGGAATTTCAGTAAAACAGAAGCCCAGGATTGAGAGATTTATTCCAGATCACACAGCCGGTGACTGGGGACATATTTTATGCTGGAGTTCATATTCTCTCCAGGGTCCCTGCTGCCTCTCCTGCCATGATGAGGATGAGAGCCTTGGACTCAGTCCTGGGTTCACATCTATTTCCACACTGCTTGGAAAAGCTAATTAGCATACGTGAACTTCAGTTTGCTTATCTAGAAATAAGGGATGGTAATGCTTCTATGGCGGAGTAGTTGGGAGGAAGGAGAGGGCAGAGTCCACACACCCTTAGTGTGATATCTGAAATATGGTTAGGACCCAACAAATAACATTTGATTGGCACTGGTGTTTTATTTTTGCTATTATTTATAATGCCTTCAGAGGAAAATTCCTTGGACTCTGCCCCCAAAGTTCCAAATTCTTAAAGAGATCAACACCTGACCCATAGCTTTCTGCAAATGACTTTTGGTGCTTATCGTATGAGCCATGTGGGTTCGGTGGGAAGCACTTCAATGGAAAATCCTCCCTCAGACTAGGATGAGGATGCATGCCACTGTTTGGGTACAACATGGATTTCCTCAGCTAGTTCAAGCAATGACCTTTTAATATTTTCACCATGGGAAATGGAGACAAATTAACAGGATTTGAGTCAGATAAAACCCTGGGAGATTGGTAAGGGTAGTATTATTCCCGACAATTTAGTAAAATCATGAGTCCCCTGAGAAGTTCTATTCAGGGCACCAATTCTCATCCAGTATTAATGTCTAAATCTTCCGAAACAGGCATTGCACACTGAGGAAGCTTGTTCCTGCAACTTGGGTGGGGCATTGTGGTAGAAACCATGGATTTGGATGTCTGCCAGTTTTTCTTTCTTGAGCACTGTGCCCCTCACCCTGGTGCAGGAACCAAAGACCTGAGGCGGTATGCATCAAGAATGCTATGCAGTGCACAAAAAGGGAGCCAGTTTTGGGTCAGAACTCGTCCTTTGGTTCTATGGCTTAAAGGCTATCTCTGTGCTGCTTGGTGAGGAGGACCTGGAGACCAACATCAGAACACCAGGCATCTCTCTTTCCAGTGTGCCAGCTCGCTTCCTAGCAAGCAGCTCTGTCTTTACTGACACTGTCCTCTTCACCAAATCCTCCTGCAGATCAAAATGAAACAAAACAACACAAAACCTCATTGGAACAAGGGAAATCTGCTTAATGATTTCAGCTAAGGTACTGATGCTCAGTGTGGGAGAAGCTGGTATATGGTCACCTTGCCCCCTCATAGAAAACAGTTTAATGGGGCTTCCTTCTGTCTCTGTGTGTGAGATACTACTCTTTTTTAAAGCAGAATCCGTTCATGGCTTGGTCTCAGCACTCAGGAGACTAGACTTCCCCTGACATTTTGGAAGCACGTTTGGAGTTTAATTTAATTGCATTTAATTGGGTCTCGGAGCAGCTCTAAGCTTCTGAGACACCCCTGGAGCTCACTTGGGCTTCTGCCCCCCAGGAATTTACTTAGGCAGAATCCCTTGTAGGGAACTAACAGAGCCCACCAGAGTCATTTAACTTCCTCCTAAATGTAATGAAGGAACAGGCTGCTGGGAGGGGCTTTCTCCCCATTTCTTAGCCCCCTTGAATCTAATACTGTGATTCTTAATCCTGCTAGACCCACCACCTACTTATAGCAAGCATCTTATAATGTCCTCTTTACTATCCTAAAATGAAATCCCTATTCACACAATGAAAACATTAATTTAGCATCTTAGCAGTAATATAGGTGAGAAATAAAAAGAAGGAAATTTCTACTAAAATGAGATGTTTCAATATGTAAATTTTCAAGCACAACCTCAATGAAGGTGTTACATACTGGGATTCATATTTGGAAACTCTGTGAGTGCAGAGGACCCAAAACTACCATTTGTGCTGTTATTAGATAAGTCATGGTACCATCCAAAATGGTGAACAACTGGGAAGTTTCAAACAATGGAAACTCTTTCTTTGATTTACATGGTGGTTGGGTTTCTGCAAAATTAGTATCCTGCAAAAGGTACTTTGTATTTATAGGTGAGACAGAGTTGTGTTCTTGGCTCTGATAATTATGTATTATATATAGGTTTTGTTTCTCATGGCCCTCTGTGTGAAGTGATGTGTGAAGTTTGTGGAAAGTAGGACAGTTGTTTGTTGAGTGGAACTGTCCCAGGAGTTGTGGGACATCTGGCATTTCTGCCTCTTCCCATCATTGGGGCAACCAGAACAGTTGATTGGACAAATTCTGCTCTTCATGGATTTCATAATTTGGAAATTAAATTGGCACCATTAACCCATAACCCATACTCTCTGTTCTTAATGATGTGGCAGTATGCTCGGACTTCTGCAAAAAGTGGTGGAGAATTGTGTTTTTATTTTAATAGCCTTTCTAGTCTGCTGGTCTTTGTCCAGGTTGGAGCTCAATCCCCAGGGCACTTCCTTGAATTCGACCCTGTTACAAAAGGGCATTTCCACTCCCATCCCTGTCTCCTGCTCAATGTCTGCCACCTTCCTGCCCTCACTGATTTGGTGCTGGCTCCTATGGACCACCACACAGGCTGAGATGGCCAAACCTGGTCATCCAGGTCAACCCCTATTTGATATTTTTTCTGTCCATTCCAGGAGAAGCCTTTAGACTAAAAATGGTAAGTTCTTTTTCTTGAGTCGCGAATCTTCCCCTAGAAAGAAGCTATTAGCCATCAATAAATTGAGCCCAATGACAAATGGGATTAAAATAGGTCAAGTCCAGTACTTTATAGCTGTTATTTCTGGCAGTGGAGGGATGATGGGCATTTTAATTTTAAGAGAATGGGATGCCTATCAGGAGTGTTTCCCACTGCTTTGCTCTTCCAGTCATTCCCTTTTGGAATGGTCCTGATGGGCCGGCCTCCCTCCAGCTAAGTGCACACTCTAGTCCTTTCTGATCTGGCTCTTCCCTTCTCAGTCTCCTGTTTTGTGACTCTTCCCCTTCACGCTTAGACACCTGACAACACCAAAAGGCTCAATGGTTTCCAGATCTTTACTCAGGCACTCCCTCTGCTTAGGAGGCCTGATTCACTCCTGAAAATTGCAGCTCAGACAATGTCTCCCTCCTAATGCCATGCTTAACCACCTTCAACATTGGCGTTACCTCTCCGTGCTGTGTGCACATACCATACTCCTTGTAATTTATGACTTAATCATTTGTCTCCTCATTACTCTGGGACATCCTTATGAGCCAAATCCATATATTTTTTATTATAAATAAATTTACTTTTAATTATTTTAAAGATTTTATTTATTTTTGTGAAAGAGAGCAGTGCATGGGGGCAGGGAAGAGGGAGAAGCAGACTTCCTGCTGAGCAGGAGAGCCTGATGCAGGACTCGATCCCAGGACCCAGAGATCATGATCTGAGCCGAAGGCAGACACTTAATGACTGAGCCACCCAGGTGCCCAAACCTTAATTTTTTAGAACAGTTTTGGATCTATAGAAAAATTGCAAAGACCGTGCGGGGAGTTCCCATATGCCCCAGCAGCCAGTTTCTCCTTTGACTAACATCTTACATTAGGTAAAGTACATTTGCCATAATGGATGAACCATTATGATACATTATCGACTAGATCCATACTTTGTTTAGATTTCTTTGGTTTTTATCTAATGTCCTTTTTTAGTTCCAGGACCAACCACACTACACGTAGTTGTTCATATCTCCTTAGACTCCTCCTGGCTGTGACAGCTTTTCAGACGTCCCTTGTTTCTGATGACCTTGGCAGTTTTGAGGAGAACTGGCCAGGTATTGAATGTCCCTCAGTTGTGATTTGTCTCAGGTTTTTCCCAGGAGTCGACCGGTGCTGGAGTGCATATAATTAACATGATTTATCATTGTTATGATGAGCTTGATTGTTTGGCTGAGTTAGTGTTTGTCAGCTTTCTTCACTGTGAAGTGGCTGGCCTCCCACCCCTGTCCGTTCTGTTTATGGATCTTTGGAAATGCAGCCCCCACTCAAGGAGTGGTTTCTGCTGCATATCTATATATTATTTGAAATACTTCTACATGGTTGATTTGTCTCTTCTTCCCCATTTACTCGTATGTTTTTATACCCTTGAAGACCGAGTGCTTAGCTGGGGATTGGGTGAATGGTAGGTGCTTAATACATTTGATTGGTTCTGGTTTTCTAAGCAACCGTTGTAAATCTCTCTCAATATGGGATGTAACAATGCTAATAATCAGTGATAAGAACACTAAAATAGGAAATGTTGTTGTAGAAGCACTAGTCTATGTGTTTTCGCTCATTTACTCCTCACCACAATCCTGTCAGGATGGCACTATTATCACCAAAGAGAATTTGTTTAGCTTATCTAAGGTCACACAGCTAATAAGTGGTAGAGATAAGATTCAGATCTACGCTGTCTGATTCCAGAGTGCACACTCTTAAAGCAAGAGAGGCTAGAGTGCCTCTTAGGGTTCTGTTCCGATTACCTTGGCCTTGCTCTGTTGAGCTTATCTCCTGTGAGAACAGGGCTCAGCATGCAGATAGTCCCCAGCTGGAAATCCTCTAGCAGAGTCTTCTTGTTTAGACCAAACGGTCCTTTAAATCTGTGAGGCCTGGGGCACATGGATGGCTCAGTTGGTAAGTGTCTGCCTTTGACTCAGGTGGTGACTCCAGGGTCCTGGGATGGAGTCTCTTGTAGGGCTCCCTGCTTGGTGGGGAGACTGCTTCTCCCTCTCCCCCTACTCCTCCCCACTTCCACCACCAGTGATCTTTCTCTCTCTCTCAAATAAATAAATAAAATCTTTAAAAAAAAAATCTGTGAGTCCTGCAAAACACACTGGAGCAGCTGGGTTGTGGACATTGGGGAGGGTAAGTGCTATGGTGAGTGCTGTGAATTGTGTAAGCCTGATGATTCACAGACCTGTCCCCTGGGGCAAATAATACATTCTATGTGAATAAAAAAAAATTAAAAAAAATTGTAAGAGGCTTTCCTTTTGAAGCTTTGGAACAGTGATCAAGTTCTCCAACTAATGGAGTCCAACGTTGTAACCTGGAAATGGGCAGACCATACTCAGCAGTTATGAATAGGAGGACCTGCCTGGGCTCATGGTCCTCATATTTTTCATACCTTAAATAGGACACATGGCTCCTTAGGGTTATAGAGGAGGCGTAACAAGAATGCTTAGCTATTGGGATTTCAGGATAATTTGATAACTTATGCTAAGAATAGGCCAGAATATTTCACATTGGAACTGTGATAGGAAATCAGGATCTATGTCAATATTCTAGTTAAGTGTGAGTCGGGGACATATATATTAGTCTCAAACATCTCCCTTTTCTATGATGCATGAAATCGGAGAGTGATTGCTTTGGGTCTTGAATATCCTGATGCCAACTCAAATACAGTGGATGGATTAATGCTTTTGTAGTCTGTCCCTTGTCTGGATTCCAGAGTAAAATGAGCCATTAAAAATGAGGAAAGGAGAAAGGAAAGATAGGAAGCTGATTTTTTGGCAACAACCAGCTGCTATTCTTTGGCAGAAAGGAATTATGGAATTTTGTACAATTTATCTCTGTAGAGTCTGTTTATACACTGAGTAATAATACCTCAGAATAGAATCTGCTCTAAGCCCAGAGTTTAAGAGGGAATCTTAGCAGTTTATTTTTAACTCCATTTAAAAACACAATAAACAACATCTCCCAAAGCACGATCTTATACTTTGATTTATAGCCATAAGAAATCTAAGAATACTCCTTTTGAGTCACGGAGTTCCTGGAGACCAAGAATTGCAAAGATTTCAAACCACACATTGAGCCTTGCAGATACCCCGATGGAACAGGCCAATCTGTTTGTCATCCAGTAAATGTGCTAAGCTCCCACATGTGCCAGCAGCTAGAGTCAGCTCAGATGGAAAAAATACTTTATGAAATTACTTGTTTCCCTTCTTCTTTAGGGATGATTTCTGGCGGAGGTGATGTTCAGTAGGCTATCCTAGTGGTGGCGCGTAATAACCAGGTGCCCCCATCACAACCCTCCTGGCAGCCAACATTGCCCAATAATGAAGACCAACATTTCACTGGGAAGGTCATGGTGTGTTTCTTACTGGCCTGCTTGCAGGATAGATTTCGGCCATCAGGAAGGACGCTTCGCTGAACTTTACTATTTGGTCTAACGGCAGGCACTTCTCTGAGCACTTCAGGTGTATTAACTCTTTTCATCCTCCTAACATCCCTGGGATACTATTATTTCCCCCTTTTTATAGATGAAAAAAAAAAAAAAAAGACCACCATGGAAGCACAGACAGGTTAAGCAAGGTGCCCAAGGTTGCACAGCTCATGAATGATAAAGAGCTGGAATTTGAACTGAGGTAACCAAACTTCGGAGCCCATGCTCTTAACCAAGACATTAGGCTGCTTTAGTGTAATGTCATAAGCTAGTAGGGTTTCCTTGCCACAGAGAACTCTGCTCTATATTTCGCGGGCTGGCGAGACAAATTTGGTGAGAACTGCAGCTGGTCTAGTTATTCAAGTTCTTCTAGAAGTCTGTGAAGTTTATCCTGCCAGGAAAAAGGAGTGGGACTGCACATGAACATCAGAATATTTCAGAGGATTCCGGTACCCTAAAATAGTCAGAAATATGGAATAAGACTAAAGTATAAGGATGTCTTTCACAGTGTTAATTTATGAGGTTCGGGGCGCCTGGGTGGCTCAGTTGGCTGAGGCTCAGGCTCTTAATTTCGACTCAGGTCATGATCTCGTGCAGCTGGCTCTGTGCTCAGTGGAAAGTCTGCTGGAGATTCTCTCTCTCCTTCCGCCTCTGCTCTTCACTCCCACCCCTGTTCCCCTACTCATGGGCTCGCTCTCTTATCTCTCAAATAAATAAATAAATAAACAAATAAATCTTTATAAAAAATTTATGAGGGTGAAAAAAGAGGAATAAAATTGTGAGTTAGGAAATCAATTTAATTTATTGGAATCAATTTAATTTATTTAATTAAAAAATAGGGATATCATATTTACCATTCATCAGGCATTGTTATAAGTAAATATTAGTTCTTTTAAACCTCAGCAAAATCCTATGAAGGGGATATCATTATCTCCAGTTTACAGATTTAGTATCTGAGGCACAGGTAGATTAGGAAAGTTGTCCAATGGGACAGAGTGAGGAATTTGGCCCTGGAGTCTGGCTCCAGAGGACTGGGCTTTAACCACTTTGCACCTGAATACTGGGAAGCCCTATAATTGTGTTTATTTATTTATTTTTTAAAATAATTTTGCTGTTTGTTTTCTTTTTCATTTTTCTGTTTCCTTTTTTCTTGCCTTTTTGGGAATTACTTAAATCCAATTTTGATTTATTGATAGTGTTTTTGAGTGTTTCTTTTTATATAGTTTTTACAGTGACTGCTCTGGGTATTACAGTAGATGCACACACCACTTACCACAGGCTATGCATGTCCACATTTATCAGTTTGACTGGAGCGCAGAAACCTTACCTCCCCTTTCTCTCTCCCACTACATCTGTCTTAAATATTTCGTTTATATACATCGAGAACCACAGCACGCATTGGTACAATTTTTGCTTCCACCATCAAACAGAACTTAGAAAACTTAAGAAGGAAATATTACTGCACTTACCCATGCTTTTTATTTTCCTCTGTTCTTTCTTCCATCCTGCTTTTCAAAGACTCCTTCCCTTATCATCTTCTTTCTGGTTAGAGAGCTTCTGTTAGTCATTCTTATATAGTTGCTCTGCTGGCAACCAAGTTTAGTTACTCTTCATCTGAAAATATCTTCATTTCTCCATCATTCGTGAAGAATTTTTTTGCTAATTATAAAATTCTGGATTGACTCTTGTCATTCAGCATCTGAAAAATGTGGTGTTGATTCCTTCTGGCCTTCATGGATTCTGAGGAAAAGTCTGACTCTAATTGTTTTTTCCTTACAGGTATGCATCATTTCTCTCAGGAGACTTTCAGGGTTTTGTTTTGTTTTTTTTATTCCTTTGTCTTTAGTTTTTAGAAGTTTAACTATGATATATCTTGACATAGATTTCTTTGGGTTTCTTTCACCTTCTTGTATCTGTAGGTTTATGTCTTGCCAAATGTGGGAACTGTTCAGCCAAGATTTCTTAGAATATTTTTTCAACCTGCTCTCTTTCTCCTCTTTTTCTAGACTTCCATGACATGAATGTTAATCTTTTGTTATAGTCTTCCATGTCACAGAGGAGGCTCTATTCATCTTTTTTTTCTTCTCTCTGTTGTTCAGATTGGGTAATTTCTATTGTTTCATTTTCAACTTTATCAATTCTCCCTTCGTCCTCTCCATTCTGCTGTGAAGTCCATCCACTGAACTGTTTATTTATCGTGTGTTTTAGTTCTAAAATTTCCATTTCATTCTTCTTTATATCTCCTGTTTCTCTTCTGTGACTTCCTATATTTTCATTTGGTTCAAGCATGTTCACAGGCTCATTGAAGTGCTTTGATGATGACTGCTCTAAAATCCTTGTTAGATAATTCCAACATTTGTGTCATTTGGTGTCGCTGTCGATTGATTTTCTTTTCTTATTTGATTTGAGATCTTCTCTGTTCTTGGTATGCCTGATTTTCTGTTGAAATTTGGACTTCTGCAGTGTTACAAGACTGGGTCTTATTTAAGTAGTTATTTTAGAAGACTTTTTTTTTATTTTTAATTTTTATTTTATTTTTTTTTTATTTTTAAGGAGCCCTATGCAGGTCTTGAACTGATGACACTGAGATCAAGACCTGAGCTGAGATCAAGAGTCAGACACTAAATCAACTGAGCCTCCCGGGTACCCCTAGGCATTTTTTTTTTTTTTAAATACAGAGACTCAGGGCTCTAAGCAGACAAAAATAAAGCTGTAAGTCCTCCTAAAGCTTAGCATTATTATTTGTACCATGTCATTCCGTGACTTTCTATTTGCAAAACAAGCTGCAGTGTCTTCCCAGATTCAATAGAAGGGAAACTAAAACTCCACTTCTGGATGAGGAGAATGGCAAGGTCAATAGCAAAAAGGCCTGCACAAGGGAAGGGATGACTGTGACCATCTTCGACACAATGTGACACATTAATAGTTGTTTTGCCTTATGAAATTATGGATTACTCTTATTTTCATCAAATTTTTTTCTGTGTTTTTCTGGTTTTCCATCTTAGTGCAATGCTCCCTTTAATGGTAGAAAAATATATGTCAAAACACCCAAAAGCAGTCATGCAAGTGTCAAATTATACTGTGTAAGTGGAATTCAGCAGTTGTGATCTTTGCTCTTTAAAATTGTAAAATGTTTGAAAGTGATGTTTGGGAAGATTTCAAACCCTTGAAAGTGGTGATCTCTGGTGTGTCTTTTAGTCTGATCATCCTCTTTCAAGCCTGGGAAGACATTGCCTGTGTACCCGTCACCCTTGTCTTTACACAGCCTCCGGCAAAGGAGAACGCTTGCAGCCTTCTGAACTACAGGGCTGTTGGCCTTTGGAAGATTCCAGATTACTCTGAGTACCTCCCCTTCCCCATTCCTCCATGCATCTTAATGGCACAGGTAGGAAAACTGTTTGGTTCTCTGTTGCCACAAAACTACCATGTCCATGCAGATAGCAACAAGTCTATTTTCCTGGATTTGCTCTGAGAGAGGACAAGGACATAGGAGGGATACTCCAGCCTTTCCTTAGGGGTGAATTAGGGCTCTTTATGAGGCTGAGAAGCTCCTTGAGCACAGAGATGGATTACACACAACAGTGGATGTTAGAACATGTATGCTGAATTGGATTTTAAATACTAGGATGAAAATCCACTCCTTGAACCTGTGAAGGGAAGACTTGGGAGACCTTATCTCCCTCATCTTGAATAATTACGACACCTTGTGCTAATGTAGCAGCATACAGTTTTCACCTCACTCCCCCCCCCACCCTGTGACCTTCAGTGTCTTCTCCATAAAATGGGAATAATGATATCTACAATCCAGAATGTTAGGTAACAACTACCACTTTAGGTAGATATTGAGGATTATTATTTTTTAGAATTAAAGGTGATGAAAATGTGAAAGGAGTATTTCAAATTTTATAAGATTCCGATGTTAACTGTTAGCATTCTTACTCTTTTGAGGCACAGTGTGTACCACTTCCTTTTCTGTCTTTGTTTTTCTCATTTGAAAAGGAAGGAACTGAGATTTGCAGAAGTTAAGCAATTCACCAGATAGTTAAATGGTGGACTTTGGCTTCGACCTCCATCTTGAAGCTCCTATTTCAGTGATCTTCCAAAGGCTGTTGTTTATATCATGGGTCAGCAAATCACAGTCCATTGGTCAAGTCCCCACTGCCTGTTTTGTAATGAAACACAACCTGCTCCTGTGTTTAAGGATTGTCTGTATCTGCTTTCACATGACAATGGTAGGGTTGAGTGACTGCAACAGAGACTAGCCCTGTGAGGCCTAAAATATTTATTATCTGACCTTTTACAGAAAAAGTTTGCTGACTCCAACTTTTATTGTCATCCCAGATATTATAGAATCAGTGCCCACAAAGAATGATATTCTGGAGTTCTTGAATAACATCAGCAGGTGCCCTTTTCAGCTCTTTACCCATCAAGGTGAGCCTTTAATTTCTACGTTTTCTCTTCACCCATCAAGGTGAGTCTTTAATTTCTACGTTTTCTCCCCAGGAGAAAGTTGGGTTCTCTAAGTGCCCAAAGCACGTATTCCTAGGAATCCCTCTGGCCCTAGCTTCATTAAACAACACAGGAAGGAAAGCAACGTAGAAACAAGTGGCTCAGTATCCTCACATAAGGGAGGACAAAACCAAGACCCATGGAAGGAAAGCAACTCCCCTCAAGTTAGGAAACAGTTGGCAGTTCGATCAGAGCCCAGGGATCCTGACTTCAAGTGGTTCTGTTACACTAAAAACTGAATTGGACTGAATTCCAGTTCCCCACTTGTGAACTGCAGGTGTGAATTTCCACCCATGTGTTTTGTGCTGGGTCTGAAAAGGCCACAGAGAGACTAAATGAATCACAAGACATTACTCAGAAAGTTCACCTTAGGCTCTGAGCTCTCAAGCCTAAATATATAGACCAAGCATCTCCTTGTTTTCTTAAGAAAAATTACAAACAAAAAAATGGCTTATACTATTCATGGGTCTGTTTTTGACCTTGATTTCCCTCATCTCCTAATTCCCTCATGACTAAACATAGTGTTGATGTTACTGTCTGACCCACTGTCATAGAGGGCTCAGGAGATCAAACCAAACCTGTGACAGCTGTTCAAATAGCACTGAGTGAGTTTACGGAGGGAGGAGTTCATGGAGGAGACACTACGCTCCTGCTCTGGTTTCAGAGTTTCTTTGTGTTGTCTCTGGGTGAAGAGCAAAGTTTTATAATTTATTGATTCATCAGATATATGGAGTTTGTATTGTTCTGTAAGTGAAAAAAACAAAAACAAAAACAATAGTCTTGTCTTAGGGGGAAGTTAACACAAGGGAAATCATTGGATTGATGGTGTTTTATGGCTGAGTTCACCAGCATAAAGAGGTTTTTCCCCTAAAAGTAATTAAACTCAGCAAGGCTCTCCACAGGAAGCTGCCTGGAACCACAAAAATGAGCCAACAGGAAAGCAGGTAGGGTAGCAGTAAAGGTCATGGCAAGGACATACCTAGGGGGAGATATCATTGGATAGGCCATTTAAAAACAATAATGACTTTGGGATCTAACCTTTGTGTGATGTTGATGATAACTCCCAGGACTGGGCATGGAACCTGTTTTCTGTCTGCTTAGCATTCCTTCTGTTGTTTCAAAACAGTGCTTCCTTCCCTTAGGGAGCTCACTCTTTTCACTGCATGTGACTTGAATGGGGTTTTCCATTACAGAGCTCTTTACCTTTGATCCAGTGTAGTCAAACGATCCAAACTAGGCCAGTTGGGTTATCTTTCCCAGCAAGTCACATCCTGAACACAGAAGGTGGGTGGGGCAGAGACCCACTAGGAATGCTCACTCTACTGTGGAAACACCCAAATTGCCCTGGGTCTAGTCCTTCCCAGGTTTGGTTTTGTCTCTTCAGTTTTTTTGCACTCACTCAGTATCATTCCAATGTGTGTGTGTGTGTGTGTGTGTGTGTGTGTGTGTGTGTTTTGTTTTTTGTTTTTGCTTAGGTTAGTTTTCTATTTTTATCGCTTTTTAATTGCTTTTTATTGCTTATGGGTGTTTAAATGTTATCAAGGGACACAAAATTACTGGGCTTAATATGTTATCTTACATATTTAACAAAAATGCCATCTATTATTATATAGATAGGTTAGGTATACGTTATTAATTCTGTTGCATTCGTGAAGGAATTAAAATTAGAAAAAGCTGAGGTACATTGCCAAGGTTTATGCAGGTAACAAGGGAAAGACCCAAGGTTGGAGCTCAGGATTGTCAGATTGACACCATAGAGCCAATGAGCACAGGATGGAGCTGATGGAAGGCATGGGAAGCCTGCATCACAGGAGGCATCTGGGAGAGTTTCAGGGAAGGCACTTGTGCGGTAAGGACCAGGAGCCTAACATCAATCCTTCACCTCCTCACCCCTTTTTGATTTCCTGGAAGCAGTCCAATTTTACCTAGTAGATGTTATCTTTGGTATGAAAGGGTTCTGGCTTGTTTCACAAAGCCAAAAAATGTGTCACAGGCAAGGAAACCGAGCTTTAGGGATGTCGACTGAATGTTGACGTGTAACAAAATCACAGAGCAAGTTAGTGCCCAGATCGGGGATCAAGACCAGGGCTTCCTGACTCTTGGGAGAGTATCCTTTCCAGTTCCCCACATAGCTCTGACCTCCTTGAGTACTCTGGAACCCATGGCATGTTATCTTTTCCCAAAACAGTAGAGTGGAGTTGCACCAGATACACATTTAACTTTTGCGAATTTAAGTGTTTGAACACTTGGCAATGAGAAGAGACAGGAATAGAGAAAGAGCAAATTTTAATACCTCAAGTGATTCCATCTGTCAGTCTGGATTATGAGCCAAAAGAAAAATGAGATGGGTAAGTATGATGATCTTCCAGTGGGTTTCAGGTCTCCTGCATCTCTCATAGCATGAGCATCTAACCACGTACAAGATACATGGCCGTGTGTGTATGGATCTTTTTTATTCAACATGGACTCTGAAACTCAGCCCAGCCATGGAGACTGACTTCTGTCTCTCCCAAACTGTAGCTATCTGTATAATATTGGATAACAAAACTGATTCTAGTGGACTTCCTGACAGCTGGTGTTACAATTTATAGACAAAGACATTTTCCAGGATAATTTTGACTGTAGTTATTATTTGCTTAATGTCCTGACTTTAGAATTTCAGGCCCCGTTCAAGGTACAGTTCTGTGCCTCACCATCGTGGGAGGCAGTGGAATAGAGTGAAACTGCAGGACAGGGGCTCTGATGTCAGAAGGGTTTACGTTCATAGACTAGTTCCATGTGTGATTCTGAACAATCCATATCCTCAAATTATAGGGAAAAAATTGCTGTTAAATGTTTAGAATACTTCTGTCTATATTAAGTGCCTAAATGCAGTAGCTATTACCATGGTTATAATGAAACTCTTCCAAGAAATGTTGTAATATTAGCTAAATAGAGTTTAAAAAAAAGCTGGTATTTCTGACTCTTAGTTCATGTCCTTTATGTTTATCTTTACTTATATTCATAAAATGAGGAAGTTAGTTAGACCAAAGGGTCTTCCCAAAGAACTATACCCTCAGATTTCTGTTTCAGCTATTTGTTGCCTAACTATTCATGTAGCAAACCATCCCAAGTCTTAGTGTGTTAATAATACAAATAATACAAATATATAATATATAATATATATAATACATATTATAATACAAATATATTATATATAATATATATGAAATATATATTATAATACAAATATATTTAAATCTGCCAGCTAGGCAGTTCTGGACTCACCTAGGCTCATTCTGTGTCTATGACCAGCTGCGGTTTGGACAAGCCACTCTGCTCATCTTGAGTAGGTTCTTACAGGCATGAGGATCAGCTGGGCATAGGCATAGGAAAATTTGGGGTACTACAACCGAACTCTCTTCAGCAGACTAGCTAGGGTTTGTTCGGTAGTGACTGGATTCCAAGAAAGAGAGGGGAAGCACATATACTTGTATGTTGGGACTTAGGCTCAGAATTAGCACAACATCATTTTCTCCATGTTCTATTACCCCAAGCAAGCCACAGGACTGGCCCAGATTCAAGGGAGTGAAAAAAGAGGCTCATCTTTTTTTTTTTTTAATTTACTTATTTATTTGAGAGAGAGAGAGAGAGAGAGAAAGATCATGTGCAAAAGGGGCAGAAGGAGAGGGAGAAAGAATCTTAAGCAGACCCCACGCCGAGCGTGGAGCTGATGTGAGGCTCAGTCTCACGACCCTGAGATCATGACCTGAACCAAAACCAAGAGTCCATTCAACCAATGGCACCACCCAAGTGTCCCAAGAGGCTCATCATTTTGATAGGATATGCTGCAATGTTACATTTTCAAGAAGCATGGGTACAATAAGGAATATAACTGGGACTAATTTTTAAATCAACTTGTCATAACTTCAGATATCTGAGTATCTGTCATTGGGCTCTGATGTGTTCTCCAGACAATATTTTTGTCTTCTCTGAGGGAGAATTCAGGTTTTCCAGAAGCTTCATGGTGACTGACACATGTAGGCCACCTTGTTTTCCTTCAGTTAATTTTACCCTGAGCAGGATTCCTGGGGTTGAAACAAGGTTTCTAACAGATAGTCCTGTCAGAACTTGACCTGGAGAGGCAAATATTTATTTCAGATTTGGAACAAAAGTCCTTCTATTTATTTATAGAATCATGAGCCTCCGCACATGTCCTGAAATTACAAATGCATTTGTCAATTAGGATTGTACAAAAAGGTAATTATTGCCCAAAATAATGATAGGATTATCATTATTCCCCCTCATGATCATCAGAAAGGGGAACTGTGGCAAAGAATACTACTTTCAATAGCTATGATATAATTTTTGTTCTTTTCCTTAGCAGTGGTAGAGATGGTGGTGGTGATAGGTATGTGTGAATAAATAAACTTAGAATGTCTTGCAAATGTTCTCTGAACAGAACAGAGGCTTATTCTCATTAGATGTCAGCCAAGAGGTTTGTGATGTTCATGTGGCTGTTGTTGCTGGCTAGTACAGGTGCTGGTGATGAGGATGAGGGGGCCACTAGCTTTCAAGTTCAAGGATAGAGTGTGACCCTCCTATGTAATGTGACAGGATTGCAATGGGTATGGCAAGTACAAGTACAAATAGCTCTATTAATTGCTCAAAAGAGTAGAAAATACAGAGTCTGTAGTCCTGTTTTTTTGTTTTTGTATTTTGAAATTTATATTGAATTATATAGCACAGACACAGAAATGTACATGGGTCATTAATATTCAGTTTGAAAAATTTTCTTTGCATGAACACCATTGTATGATCAGTACCTATATCAAGAAACAAAAAACCTTATAAGGACCACTGAAGCCTCTTTTATTCCCCTCCTGGTCACTACCAATCCTCAAAAGTAACCAGGATGCTGTTTTCTAAAAGCATAATTGGTTTTGTCAGTTTTTCTGCTTTAAATAGATGGAATAATACAGGTTTTTTTTTCCACCCAGTTTCTTCTCTTCAACATAATGATTCTGAGATTTATCCAAATTGTTGCATCTATAAGTAGTTCTTTCCTTTTAATTGCTAACAAATATTCCATTGTATATGGATCATTCATGATTGTTTTCCCATTCATTTGTTGATGAACTTTTGGGTTGTTTCCAGATTTTGTCTTTTATAATTAAGTTACAATGAATGTTTTGTGCACAAGTCTATGTAAGAATTTATATACATATGCTTTTGTTGGATTAATTCCTAGAAGTGAAATGGTTGGATGTTATGGTAAGTATACATGTAACATTTTAACAAATGGCAAAAGTAGTTTTACAGATCAATTGTATTGTTTTTCATTCCCAACTGAAATGTATGAGAATTCTAATTGCTCCATGTCCTTGCCAATACATGGTATGGCCAGTTACTCCAATTGTAGCAATTCTCATGAATATATGTTTCATTGTGGCTTAAATTGCATTTTCCTGATGGCTAATGATGTTGAGCTTTTTAAAAATATACTTACCATTTGTATATCTTTTTGGTGAAATCTATTGCTCATTTACTTATTAGGCCATTTGCCTTTTATTACAGAGCTGGAATAATTTTTTTTTAAATTTTCTGGATACAAGTCTTTTGATATTTCTGTTTTGAGAGTTTTCTCTCAGTCAGTAGCTTGTTTTTATTTACGTTTTCTTACTGGCGGCTTTTAAAGAGGAAAAGCTTTTCATTTTCACTAAGTCTAACTCAGAAATTTTAAATTTTTATGTTGTATGCTTTGTGTTTCTATATAAGAACCCATTGCCTACCAAAAAAATCATAGCATTAATCTCCTTTCCCCCTGTATACGTATTATAATTTTAGACTTTATATCTAAGTCAATAATCCATTCCCTGAATTTTCAGTTGGCAAAACTACTATTACCATTTATTAAAATGTTGCATGTATACCTACCATAACATCCAACCATTCTACTTCTAGGAATTAATCCAAGAAAAGGATATGTATATAAGTTCTTAAATAGACTTGTGCACAAAAAGTTCATAGTAGTTTGTGGTGTGAGACAAATATCAATTTTCATTTTTTTCCTACATGGGTATCCAGTTGAGTAGTAATATTTGTTGAAAGGACTTTCCTTTCTCCTTTGAATTAGCTTAGAAATTTGCCAAAATCAATTAATCAAATGTATGTAGCTCTGCTTCTAGAATCTATTCCATTTATCTGTATGCCTATCTTTTTTTACCAATACCAAACTATTTTCTTCATTGTGACTTTAAAGTAAGTTTTAAAATTGAGTAATTTCTCCAAGTTTACTTTTTTTTTTTTTTAATTTGTTTTGCTATCTGGAACTTTTATATTCCCTAATAAATTTGAGGATTGGCATGTCAATTTCTGTAAAAATCCCATAGAAATTTTAATTGGGATTATATTAAATCCATAGATCAATTTGGTGAGAATTATCAGCTTTACCATATGTCTTTCAATCTATGACTGTATCTTTCCTTTTTTTTTTTTTTTTTTAGAAATTCCTTAATTTCTCTCACAATATTTTGCAGTTTTCAGTGTCAAGATTTTCGGTCTCTTTTGTTAGATTTATTCTTTTATGTTTTTTATTTTTGATATCACTGTAAATGGAATTTTTAAAAATTTCACTTTGCATTTATTTGCTGCTAGTATACAAGAATATAATAGATTTTACAAATAATAGCCTTGTATTCTGTATCCTAGGCAAGTGTTTTTATTGGTTCTACTAGTAGTTTTATAGATTCTTTGGGATTTTCTATATAAAAAATTATATTATCTGCAAACAGTATTAATTTTTTTTCTGTTCCAACTTTTATATCTTTTTAAAAAATATTTTCTATCTTATTGAAATAACTAGGAATTCCAGAGCAATGTAGGTTAGAAGGGGTGGAAGCAGGCATCCTTCCTTTGTTTCTGATCTCTGGGTAAAATAATTTGCCCTTTAACCATTAAGGATGTTATTACTTGTAGGTTTTTCATAGATGCCATTTGACATTATGGTAAGAGGGTAATAGATAATAGAACAGCAGGGTGCACTATTATTCCTACTTTGTTCAGATCTTTTATGATGCATAGTGTTAATCCTTTCTGTACAAAAGGATCATATGGTTTTCTGCTTTTTTTTTAAATGCAATAAATTACATGGATTGATTTTTTTAATGTTAAACTAACTCTGCTTTCCTGGTATAAATCCTATTTTGTCATGATCTAGTATCCTTTTTATATAGTTTTTGGATATATTTCCTTATATTTTCTTAAGGACTTTACATCTATATTCATGAGGAATATTCATTTGTAATTTTCTTTCTTAGTAATGTCCTTGTTAGATTGGCATTAGGGTTATGCTGGTTTCATGAAATGAGTTAAGCAATGAACTCTCCTCTTCGATTTTTTTAAAAAAAGATTTTATTTAATATAGAGAGAGAAGAGGGAGAGACAAAGCATGAGGTGGGAGGGCAGCGGGAGAGGAAGAAACAGGCTCTCCACTCAGCAGGGAGCCAGCCCAGTTTGGGGCTCCATCCCAAGACCCTGGGATCATGATCCCAGCAGAAGGCAGATGCTTAACTGATGGAGCCACCCAGGCACACCTCCTCTTCTATTTTTTTTTTTTTTAAGTGTGAGTAATATTGGTCTTATTTCTTCCTGGAATATTTAACATTATTCAATATTAAGACCTCCTGGACCTGGAATTTTCTTTGGAGAGATGTTTTACTATCACATTTAAATTATGTAGTATATCTTCAATTATTCCTTTTTCTGTTGTTACTTGTGTCAATTTTGATAAATTTTTTTTGAGAATTTGTCCATTTCATCTAAGCTATTCACTTGATATAATAAAGTTGTATGTAATTTTCTTACTATCCTTTTAATGTTTATGGTAATAACCATCTTTTTGTTCCCACCATGGGTGATTTCTATTCTTTTTTATTTCTTAGTAGTTAGAAGTTTCTCAATATTATTGATAGCCTCAAAAAAACAGCTTTTGACTTGTAAATGTTCTCTCTTAGTATGTCCATTTTAAGGTTTCATTAAATTCTGCTTATTGTCTCCTTTCTTCTGCTTACTTTGGGATTATTTTGCTCTTTTTCTAGCTTATTTTTAAGGTAGACTATTATGTCCTTGTATTTAGCTCTTTCTTCCTTTTTTCATGCAGTTCTTTATTTTTGTCATTTGAAATTAAATTAACCAACATATAGTACCTCATTAGTTTCAGATGTAGTGTTCAACCATTCATCAGTTGCATATAACACCCAGTGCTCTTTCTTCTTTTCAAATTTAGGCATTTAAAGTTATAAATTCCCCCCTAACACTTCAGCTTCATCTTTTACATTTTGATGTATTATATGTGATGGTTAATTTTTTTGTGTCAAGCTGACTTGACTTAGGTATACAGTTGTTTGGTAGAACACTAGGCTAGTTGTTACTGTGAAGGTATTTGTAGATGGATATAATTAACATATGCAGTTAGTAGTCTTTAAGTAAAGCAGATTACCTTTTAAAATGTGAGTGGGCTTCACTCAGTTAGTTGAGAGTTTTAAGAGCAAAAAACCGAGGTTTCTCAAAGAAGGAATTCTGCCTGAAGACTGCAACATAGCATCCTGACTAAATTTCCAGCCAGCTACCCTATTTGTAGATTTCAGGCTCAAGGCTGCAACATCAACTTACCTTCAATTTCCAGTCTGCTGGCCCATCCTACAAAATATTTTCAAATTTCCTGTGACTTCGTCTTTCATCACAAATTACTTAGAAATATATTGTTTAACTCTATATAGAGTTTTCCTAGATATATTATTTTATTGATTTTTAAATCAAATTCTGTTGAGATCAGAGGATACCCTTTGTATGATTTCAGTGTCATAAAAATGTTGTGACTTGCTTTATGATTCATTGTCTATGGTCTCTGTTGGTGAATATGCCATATAAGCTTGAAATATATATAGTCCATAATTGTTGACCATAGTGTTCTATGAACGTCAGTTAAATTGAAGTGCACCCTGGGGGTTGGGAAGTAGAAGCCCCTAGTTACCTTCAGTGGATCTTTTCAGGGAAAGGTTCTGGGGCTGACTCAGAGGAGTCAAAAGGATAACAAGATGAAATTTGAAACTAGCATGTTGTCCATTGCTGAGACAGATGGTCCTTGCAGGGCGGCCCAGGGATTCTCAGCCTGAGTTCATTAATTTTCAGGGAATCTATGGATGGACTTGGAAATATGCAACTTCCTGAAACTGTTTATGAAATGTGTGCATGTGTTTGTAGATTTTGCTGGCGGTTGATGTCCCATAACGGACAACCAATTCTCACAGGGGGTCATGGCCTTCCAAATGCTCAGACTGCCAGCTCTAGGCTCAGAGGTTACACCCTGGTGACCTGTGGATGGACAGCGTTTGTTCAGCACCCATTTTCAAGTAAGTCCAATTCGAGCATTTAGGTGACCAACAGAGACCTAGCAGGCATTTGAACGTTAACTGGTGTGCCAATTCCGCTCATTGAACCAGTGTAAGGCTGGTGATATAGAAATAATCCGAAGGTCTTGTTAAAATTACAGCTCTGCGGGGAGTTTGGGGGGTGAGGTGGGATGGGGTGGCGCTTGGGAAATCTGTTGTCCATAACCTCACTACTCACGGGGATTTCAGGGGCTTGTAAGAAATAGAGAATCTATAATCCTCCTCTTCTCCTCCCCTCCCCGCACTGAGCCTTAATTTACATTTTAACAAAGTCCTTAGGTGTTTTGTGTGCACATTAAAGGCTGAGAAGTGCTTTAGTGAGTTTTAGGAACTACTAGCCAAAAAATTCCCTGTCTCTCCTCACCAACGTGAAGGGAATTCTAATAAGGATAATAGGAACACTTCATTATTTGTGGCTACTTGTTTTAAAAGCATCTGATACATATTTTCACATTTGATTGTTTTTACAAATAAGCTATAGGTTAATTTCTTAATAAAGTAACATGTATATCAGTGAATGCCCTCCTAGGAGATGAAAATACACATTGAAATATTAGGAGAAGCAAGCCTGAAAAGGGGGAGAACATGTAGGTAAACATGAATTTCCTCGTATTAGAACCGTGTTAATCTCTTTACAAATATACTTCCTTTTTTTTTTATTATTATTATGTTCAATTAGCCAGCATATAGTACGTCATTAGTTTCAGATGTAGCATTCAACAATTTACTAGTTGTCTACAACACCCAGTGCTCATCACCACACGTGCCCTTAGCCATCACCAGGTTACCACCTCCCCCGACCCAGGTGCTTTCAATTTCACTTGCTTCTTTGAGAACCAGCAGCTTGAAACTTTAAAACCCAGAGCTCTGTGTAGCAATCAGTGTAGGGCTCTTTTCTCAACGGACTGGGAGGTCAAGACAACTGTACATCTCTCCTCAGGGCATTGAGGGAGTGGATGTTCTCCAATGACCAGTTGGAGGAAGAGACAAAAACCAAAGCAAATAATACATTTCTGTTTGGGCTCGCCCTACTCGGACTTTACTGCTGTTTTTTTTTTTCTTTGTCTGTTGTTTGTTTGCTTTTTGGCATCCAGCCCCATCCAAAGGGCATCTGAGCAGTATGGTCCTTCTTTTCCTTGGCTAGAAAAGGAAACTCAGGGGGAATCTGGTGCCCCTGATTTCTTGCTCGACTCGCTTCTCATCGGAATATGATTAACTGGTTCAAGGATCAGTGAAGAAGCTGCAGGTCTTCCTCTCCCTCCTTTAATCTTCTTTGCTTTGTCTCTCCTTATTAGTGAGCTGCTAATACCAAACGAATTGATGTAACGGCCTTCTGCATTTTAGGATCTCTACCTTTTTTTTTTTCTTTCTGAAGCAGATTTAAGGCTGCTTCTTAGTACAGACCTGGCCCTGTTCTGAACATTTGGAAGAAACTGTTTTTAAATATAACCCACCACAGTGATTCCTCCACAGATGCTCATCCAAGCTGCTCAGAAACCCAGACGCTACCACCATCCCTGCACCCACGTGCTCCAGAAAGTTTCCAACGAAAAGGAAAAAAAAACCCCAAACCCATCATTACTTAGCAGTGAAAGTCAGCCCCCCAAAACCACAAATTAATTGGACATCGGACACAGGTGTTTATGAAAAGGTTGGCTTCCTTTCTAATTAATGTTAAAATTTTGTCTTAACTACAAAAATATAAATGTTGGTCATTGGGGTGGACAGAATAATGACCCCCAAAGACGTTCATGTCCCAACACCTAGAACTGGTGGGTGTATTATCTTATTTGGCAAAAAAAGACTTCACTGGTGTGATTAAGAGTCTTGCGATGGGAAGAGAGTTCGGTGATGTCCAGGTGGGCCCCATGTAATTACAAGGATCCTTGTAAGAGTGTGGCAGGAGCCCTGAAGCAGGTGGCCGGTGTACAGCTGGAGGCCCCCAAAGACCACGAGGTTTTTGCCAGCTGAAAAGTCACGGAGATGTTCTTCCCGAGAGCTTCTAGAAGGAACCAGTCCTGCCAACACCTCGACTGTTGGCCTGTGAGACTGATGTCGAACTTCGGACCTCCAGAACTGTAAGAGAACAAGTTCTTGTTGTTTTAACCCACTAAGTTTGTGGTAATTTTTCTGTAGCAACGACAAGAAAACTATTACAGTTACGTAGGTATTTCACTCATGAATCTCTAAGTTTACATAACTGCGTTTTTAAGGAAAAACAACTATATTGTGGATATTCTCAAAGTCCTCAGTTTTCCCTCCCTATAGATATTATATATCACGTATTCGCTTTTGCTCATTTTATCTTTCATCAGCTTGCCTGGTGACATTATCAATCTGGTGAATGTTTGGAAGGAAAGATCCACCCTGTGAGGGATAGGAGTGAACCCTACCTTGGTTTGCGTGCGCTGGGTTCCCAGCCCCATTTGGCCCAGAGCATTTGCTGTAGTATGTTGCTTTCTCAGTAGACTTCCTGGTTAACTGGTTCTGGGAGTTAGAAATAGGTGTGTTCAAATCCTGGTTCTGCCACTTTGTAACTTGTATCTTTAGCTGCGAACTTAACTTTCCTAAACCTTGAATTCCAAATATGTTAAATAGGGCTTATAGGGGTGTTGTGGAGATCATGTGAAACAATGCATGCAAAGTGCTTAGCACAGTTTCTATTACACAGTAACTGCAACCTACTCAAACAGTTTCCATTATAGATCGATAGGTTAAAACTGCAATAGACTTGCATATGGTATGCCAGTGTTTGTCATACTGGACCACAACTGATCAGTTATGGGTAAACCTGGAGAATTTAGGTAATAAGAAATGTCTAGTCAACCAAGGGGAAAGAATCTTAAGGTTGGAGGGAAATGGTATCTTAAGGGCACCTATTTGAAAACCCCATGTTCTTCCAGGAGTGAAATGTGTATCCAGTGCTGTTTTACATGGGACAAAACCTACTGCGTGATGTGCTTAGTGTATGGGAAGTAATTCTTAGGATTGTATTAATCTCTTAACAAAAGATGGCATTCTGCCTTCTTTTTTATTAAAGAAACAAATGATTAGGAAGTTGTCTATGCAGGAAAAGTGTGTCCTCTGTGTGTGTGTATACTTAGCATAGTTACAACCAACATGGTAACTAGTTGTTAACTGGGCATCTCTGCTCAATTTCCAAAGCATTTTTTATATGCATTTTTTTTTTTTTCCTGAGGTGCTTCCTAATGGGTCACCAGTCAACCTCACTCTGGCCCAGAGTGTGGGGTGACTAAGCTAATAGGAAGTGCTCATGATGGGCAGCCCAGGCTCTAATGGGACCTGAGAATTCGTGAGTCCCTAGTACAACTTAAACTGTAGACACTTCTGGAAGGTACATTTCCATTAAGACTAACTTATATTCACTTGAACATGACTATGTGCTGACCCTGTGCTCACCCGTCATGTGCTTTATGTCCTATAACTTTGACAGGTCTGCACTAGCTTAACTCCTTTCTTAATTATGAAGAAAAAAAAAATCAGAAGGTAAATAACTTGGCTAAGGTCACACAGGTGCTAAATGGCAATGCTGAAATTCAAACGCAGGTGGTTTGTTTTTGGTTTTTTGTTTTTTACCTTGATGGCCTATTTTCCTAAACTGCTCAGGTCTGTTAGCCCTGCGAGTCAAGGGGTAATTCGTCAGGAATGAACTCCTCCATTGTGGGAAAGAAGCTGGGGGAGAGGAAGACTTCGTGCGTGGTTGCCCTCTGCTGTAAAAAGCCTTTTTCTGGCCCTCCAAGCAGTATGTGTACTAGAGTCTGTCTTCATAGAGTTCAGGAAAGTTCTAGGTACTTCTTCCACCTATCTTTCCAGTAGCCTATTAGGCATAAATCAGGCTGCTTCCCCTTCTGTACTTGGGCTGTCCTGACCATAAGCAGAGAATTGGTTGCTTCTTGCCCTGGGAGGGTGCACTGGTCTTGTAGGGTAGGCCGGCTGCATGTTACCTGTTACTCTGAAAAACTGATGACCAATTCCGGTGAGAGGACTAGGTGATATCAGATGTGGGTATCGGCTTTGCTGTTGGAAACACAGCAGCAGCTTCTGGACCGAGGCACCCTTCAAGAGGAAATAGCCTAGCAAGAGGCTAACGCAGGAGCCACAGGATTGCCAACCACTGCTCAGTCGTCCAAGGCAACACAGGACTGAGTTCCTCACCGGCCAACTGGACATCTTAACAGAATCCGGTGTTTGCTCACAACTGTTTCTCACCTTTTTCTTGCCACAGCCGGAAAGCCTGGTCATGTATACACCAGTCAGAGGTGAGCAGTTGGGTAGTTCTCATCACAAGCCTACCTGTACCTTGAAGAGCTGGGTTGTGATTCTCTACCCTGGCTACCCAGCAGAATTGCTTTGGGAGCTTTTAAAAACTCAGTGTCTTAGCTCCACCTCCAGATGTTCTAATTTAATTGGAGCTCAGGCATAAGCACTTTTTTCTTTTTTTTTTAAAGCTCCCAAGGTGATTTTAAAAGTACAGCCAAGTTTGAGAAATTCTGTATGAATCATTCTGAGAAAGACTGCCTTTGATTTCTCTGAGAGGAAAGCCTTTCTCCCTCGCAGTATTGCCTAGAAACGAAAATCCAAGTTGAGTCCTGCTTGGTGGTTGGGGCTGGGGCAGTTTCGTTCTGGTTGTTTCTAGCTTAGGCCTGTGTAGGCCTAGCTCACTTGTGTTGCTATGCAGGCGTGCCCGCCTTCTCAGGGAGCTGAGACCCAAAAATGAGAGAACCCCATAATGCCTGGCATATAGTGGGTGTTTCTTACGTGTTTGAATGAATATAAGAGGAGTGGGGTGGTTCTGTTTGTACTCTGAGATAATTAACGTGATGGTTAATTTTATATGTCAGCTTGGCTGGGCAGAGGGTGTCCTGATACTTGGCCAAGCATGATTCTGGGAATTTCTGTGAAGATGCTCTTGGATCAGTTAAACATTTAAATTAATAGACTGAGCAAAGTTGATGTGAATAAAGGCCACCCACATATGGAGAGAAACCATCTGAAGGCCTGAATAGAGCAAAAAGCTAAGTGTCGCCTGAATGCTCAGGGAATTCTTCTTGCCAGACTGCTGTGAACTGGGGCATAGGGTTTTTCATGCCTTTGGACCCAATCTGAAACATTATCCTGGGTCTTAAGCTTGCATGCATTCAAATGGGAATTACACCACTGTCTCTCTTGGTCTTGAGACTTGTCAGCCTTAATAAATGAGCTGAATTCTTTTTTTTTTTTTTTTAAGATTTTTTTTTTTTTTTAATTTGACAGAGATTGAGATCACAAGTAGGCAGAGCAGAAGGTGGCGGGGCGAGGGGCGGGGGAGGTGGGTTGGGGGGAGAAGCAGGATCTCCGCTGAGCAGAGAGCCCAATGTGGGGCTTGATCCCAGGACCCTGAGATCATGACCCAAGCTGAAGGCAGAGGCTTAACCCACTAAGCCACCTAGGTGCCCCAATAAATGAGCTGAATTCTTATACATCTCCTAGACATACACAGCTGGTTCTTCCTTTGATGAACCCTCCTACACTTCTCTATGAGAAAAATGCATTCTTTATATATCCATCTTCTGTAATAACAGTGACGACTAAAATTTCTCTTTCTTGGAATGAACCTTATTAACTAAACATTTATTGAGGGGCACCTGGGTAGCTCAGTGGGTTAAAGCCTCTGCCTTCGGCTCAGGTCAGGATCCCAGGGTCCTGGGGTCGAGCCCCGCATTGGGCTCTCTGCTCAGCAGGGAGCCTGCTTCCCTTCCCTTCTCTCTCTGCCTGCCTCTCTGCCTAGTTGTGATCTCTGTCTGTCAAATAAATAAATAAAATCTTTAAAAAAAATTGAGGACCTACTATGTGTGAAACACTGAGATTGGTACTTTAGCTAGATGAATAAGACATTATCTATATTCCTTTCTCGAAGGTTCCTTCTCTTGGAGATAAATATTCATAATATTCAAAAATAACAAAAATATTGAAAATATTCAAAAATAACAAAAGGTTATTGGTATTAGGCCTATATATAGATTTCAATCAGGGGGCAAGAAGGTAGTAGTTTTTCCTACCTTGATCTGAGGGGCCCTTCATTGTGCAGGGTAAAACCTCCAGGCCCATGTTCCTATTTCCCTCCTGCTCCCTTGTGTGACTTAAGGGAGCAGCCACTTCAGGGCATGTCCTACCACTGAGCACACTATTTGGGACTATCATGCTTGGTATGTCTGCCCTCTGGATTTGGGGAATCTGTCAAGATTTGCACTCTTTTCTCAGTACGAGAAACCATACTTGTCACCCAGCTTGGGAAGAGCTGCTGAGGTGACCAACATGGGGCAAATTGTTGGCCTTCAGTCTGGAGGGTGCTTGATGGGAGAGAAGAGAGAAGAGGAGCTTCTACTATAAGAACAAGGAGTCAGAACCTGTGGGCCTCTGTGCTCAGCAACTGAGTTTGGAAATCCAGACTGTTCCAGAACCAAGTGGTGCAATAGCCTTTCTCCTGCATTTTCTTTTCCTTCAAATAGTCATGGATGATATGACTATTGACTGATAAATGCTTATATGTAGGTATGAACTCCTATCATTGCTTATATTTGTCTGGTCTGATTTGCTATAAGCACAAAGATGCTTAGAAAACCCAAATCTCTCTGAGGCATCAGATAGTAAGTACCTACAAGGGAAAAAAAGAGGGTACTATTTCATGGGAGACTGATGTCCCCACCCTTCTCCCATCATATGGTAAAGGAATGAGCAGTTGGAATGGGACACAATTGGGAGGCAATAGTAAAACCTTACTCTAGAAGGAGATTTGGGCAGCCTGATAACACCCATTTCGGGGACAGGGATGGATACTCAGGATCATTCTCCCTTCGTGTCTTGTTAGAAGTCATGTGGTTCAGGACACTTCCCAAGATTTTGTCCTCCCATCCCCTCCCCAAAAAACTTTTTCTGCTTTTGGAAATCAAGGCTCTAATGGCTTACTACTGGGTACCTAGGTACTCAGGAAAGGGCTGTTCCTTTTTCCTTGACTAACTGGCCTATGAACCCAGGCAAAAATCTTAAGGGCCCTGACATCTTGTCTCCACTCCTTCCTAGTCTTTCCTCCTCCTCTTCCTCTTCCACCATCAGCATCACTTTCACCATTATAACAAGAGCTAACACTCAAGTAGCTTACTCTAGGCCAAGTACTTTCTGAGCACGTCATATGCATTCACTAATGCAACAACTCAGAGGTAGGTATTCTCTTTATAGATGATGAGCCTGATGGCAGAGGGGTTTAGTAACTTGGCAAAAGTACCTAACTATTAAGTGGCAGGGACCACATTTAAAAATAAGGGAGTCGCACTAGGAAGTCCACGCATCTATTATCCTCTAGACTTTAATGACCTTAGAAAAGGGGTGATCTATTCAGTCCCATTGGTGTTTGTAACTTAGTTTCTTGTCCTTGCCAGTGGTCTACTCATAACCTTTCCATCACCCGACAGAAAACATTTCTAATGGTGGAGCTTGAAACTGGAGACTTTATACACTTTTTTCCCTTGAGTGGAAACACTTAGCTGGCATCTCATTTTGTGTAAAACAAGCTCTGATCATTCAAATCATTTTGTTCTTAGAACAAAGTGGCCATAATTTCATGTAGGGGCTGTCTACTTTTGCAGTCATGAGCAAGCAGTTGCCTTGGCAACAGCATTTGAAAAGGACAAAGGCCCAGGGAACTTTTGTCAAGACCCATTACACGGTGTGGAGAGGCTCTGCTCAGCTGTCCCCTCCCCCACACATCTATTTCAACTGTCTCCCCTTTTGTGGTCAACTTAGAGGCCAGTGGGGTAGAAGGCCAAGAAGTTCGAACCATGGTTGGACCAGTGATCAAAAAAAATGTACCCATTGGAAAGGAGCTCAGGGAACAGCTCAAGATTGTAGAGGGTGTGAGCAGTGACTGGGGGTTCAGTGTTTAGCAGGTGTCCTCCTGCATCTTGCCTGGGGCTGGTGGTTAGCATTCTCCCACAAACTGCAGAATTTCTGAGACCGTTCTATGTGATCCACTTCTCTTCAGATTCTAACCTCTGATCTTAGCTCCAAGTTTTGTTTTTAAGATTTTATTGTTTTTTTGTTTTTTTTTTTTTTAAGATTTTATTGATCTGACAGAGCACAAGTAGGGGGAGAAGCAGAGGAAGACAGAGAAGGGGGATTCCTGTTGAGCAGGGAGCCAGACGCGGGGCTTGATCCCAGGACCGCTGAGATCATGACCTGAAATGAAGGCAGGCGCTTAACCGACTGAGCCACCCAGGCACCCTTAACTCTACCTTTTGGGAGTAACACAAAGCACATGTGGTTTCTCCTCGCTGGGAGAATCTGTCCGGTATTTAAGCACAGGTGACTTGTTCCTTCTGAGACTTCTGTTCCTATGTCCCTTGTGAGTTAAGAGCACACTTGGCCTCTTCAGTGCTCTCCTCTAGAATCTCTTCCACTTTACCAGCTCGCTCACTCGCTTGCTCGCTTGCTTATTTATTTATTTTTACCGTCTCTTTTAAAGCATGGTTCCCTGAAATGACACATCAAATACGTGGTCTGACCAGTATAGAGACCAGTGTAGTCACCTTACTAATCAGACGACATGTAGGATGATTTCCAACAGTGGACTTTTCCCGTAATTTTCTCAAATTTCCTTTTCCAGAACAGAGAAAGGTCTTTAAGTATTTCACTCACTTATGACCAGAATCCTATTTTCTACATCATCGGGAAGAGGTAGATTATCCTGTATAAAATAGGAATTACAATGTTACTACTAATTTTGCAATATAGTTTACATGGAATGCTTTGACAGCCGCACCAAGAAGTATGCTTTAGAGTACGAACAGCTTAGCCTTGTTCCTCTGATTATAAGTAGGTGTTCTAGGGGTGCCTGGGTGGCACAGTTCTTCAGCATCTGCCTTCAGCTCAGATCATGATCCCAGGGTCCTCGGATTAAGCCCCCTGTTGGGCTCCCTACTCAGTGGGAAGCCTGGTTCTCCCTCTGCCACTCCCCCCGTTTGTGTTCCCTCTCTTGCTGTATCTCTCTGTCAAATAAAATCTTTAAAAAAAAAAAAAATAGGTGTTCTATTTTTGACCACGGGCATCTGTCTAACTTATTGACAGCATGATGCTCAACTGTCCATGAGAAACAAGACAAGGAGCAGTCCTTGATGAATTTCAGGCTCTGTAGAGTGACCCCGAGGGTCTCAGAAGCCAAGAAGGACAAACTTGAAGTAAGGTAAGCTTCCCTCTCCTTACTTGAGTAGGAGGGCTGAGTCGGGAAATGGAGCTGCCCTTCTGTCCTTGAACTGAACCCTAATGATGTAGGAAGTGGTACAATATTGGCAGAGCATTTAGCTAGAATTCCATGAGTCTGAATTTGGATTCTAGCACATACTGTTAAATCTCTTGAAGTTAATTCCATGAGTCTGAATGTCCCCACATGTGGAATGGGGATGATCATATCATGCATTTCATTTGATGAGACAACATATGTAAAAGATCTAGTTTAGTGACTGGACCCAAAACTCATTCAATAAATATTACCTGCCCTTCATTTAAGGATTTCTGAGAGAAGTCAAGCACCAATGTGCTGATCAAGGCTATTTTTAGAAATTCTGATGCACATCTATTAGCATGAGTATAACTTCTGGTACGATACTGGACAGGGAGAAGTAAAATCTGCTTTTCTATTCCTGGTAAGCTTATCTAACTGGGAACACAAAGTTCTATAAAAGCTGTACCAAAAATGCTACAGCAGCGTAGAAGAAGGAAATAGAAGTAGTTTGGGAGGCTGTTCTTGAAGGGATTTTTCTCTAAGGTGATCTTCGAAGAGCAATAGTAGTTTGATTAGGAGAAATCACAGGAAAGTCAATTTCAGGTGGAAGAAAGACCAGGAGCAGAAATGGGGTGGTGGCAGTGTGGGAATGGCGGACTCATGTGTATTAGACCCTTTGTACCTGTAAGGGATATATATCCAGGCATTTATGTGTTGAGTCCTCATAACAACTCTTCTCTAGTATCTTCCATGTGCCAGACACATGGGAATGCACTGGGACATCTGCGTGGAGTCTCACCTTATCCTCCAGAGGCCCTGTGGACGGGATACTACCCTTACTGCCATTTCTGATGAAAACCTCCAGATCTAAGTGGTCAAGTAATTTTTTCATCTTTGAGGAGGAAAAGGCCATTAGCTATTTGATCCGGACTATGTTTCTTCAAGAAGCGCTAGCTG
This sequence comes from Lontra canadensis, assembly GCF_010015895.1. NCBI lineage: Eukaryota > Metazoa > Chordata > Mammalia > Carnivora > Mustelidae > Lontra > Lontra canadensis. Next base: position 25,566,184 of record NW_022630997.1, read on the forward strand.
GGGAAGCTGAAGTTTGAATGTAGAAACCCTATATTTAAAGATGTTAAGGAACAAAGCTGAGTTTTTATAGCTGATAAAGGTAGGATCAGTTTTTGAACTTCAGTCAACCTGACCCAAAGGTCGATATTTCTTCCATAAAAGTCTAGCTCCCCACCTGGAACAGGAGAGCCTCCATGAGTATCTGTGACTTGACCAGAGAACTGGACAGATGGCCTTGGGTAAGGGAGTTGACCGATTAACCTCTCACCAGCCACCTGTGCTCCAGGACGGAATTGTGCTCAAGACAATTTCTATTATAATGAATGCATTTCACTTCTAACTATTTCACAGGAATAGTCTCTTTAATTTTAGCTAAACCTAAATTTCTTTAGGAATAGGATGCAGTGCTCATTTAAATGATGCATATAATAATTGCAAACACTTTTTAAGTGCTCCGTAGATAGGAAGCCCTAGACACTTTCCATGGATTAACTTCCTTAAATTCTCCTAGCATCTCCTATCTTCCTATTTCTTGTTTTGGCATTTTTATCAAATCCTATTTAATGATAATAATGTAATTGAAATCTGCATTTTTAAAAAGGTGGGGTTCTTTTCTATTTGTTTTTTGAGCGAGGATTTAACCCTAGAGATGACTTCTTACCCTGTAGCCATTTCTTTTGAGACCAGAACTCCTGAGAGAGACACTGGGACAGTGAGTTGTGAAGGGGAGAGGCGGCAGGGAGAAAGGAGGGTTGGAGGACCAGGTTGCAGAAAAGTAGATGCGGAGGCTGAACTGACAAGAAGTTTCTTACGGTGCACTGAACATGAATTCACAGAATCTTTGTGAACACAACTGCACAGCAAATCTACTTGGTCTCTCAAGGCAGTTTCTGATTCTCAAGGGGTATTTATGTGGCAAAGACTCTAAATTTTAAGGGTCAATTCCTCCTTATACTTGTTTGGGGAAAGTTGCAAATTGTGATCTCCCAAGGTTTTTGTTTTGTTTTGTTTTGTTTATTTTTGTTTGTTTTTAAGCCTGTCTGCCTCCTGAGGCAATGTTTTAGGTCCTGGGACTGAGTCCCACAGGCTCCCTGCTCAGTGCTGAGTCTGCTTCTCCCTCTGGCTCCCCACCCCCACCTCAGGAACGCGCTCGCGCGCGCGCTCTCTCTCTCTCTCTCTCTCTCTCACACACACACACACACATAAGAATTTTAAAATAATAATAAAGCTGGGAACTGACTTAAGTCACTTGCTGAAAGTCCCAGAGCTGAAGAGTGGAGCTAGGTTCCTACCCAGGGGGGACCCCTGCCTCTCTATGGGAAGCAATGTTACCGGCTGACAGAGGTTTAACTTTTTTCATCTTTGAGGAGGAAAAGGCCATTAGCTATTTGATCCGGACTATGTTTCTTCAAGAAAATGTTTATATTGCTCATGGCCCAAGCACCTGTGTTATTTCTCAGGTTTTTTGTTTTTTTCTCTCCTGTTTTTGATTGAAACCAGTCTTGCGGAGTTAAAAGTCAAGGCTCTGGACTCCCCGTTATTCCATGAAATCTTTTCTTTTCCTAGTCCTTGTCAAACTCTGTATAGGCACAGCTGGGAAACTGGGGAGCACAGTCCCAGGGGTAAGAAAGAACTCCACTGCAGTCACATAGGCTGTACCCCTAGCTTTCAATCCTGTGCAGTTATTAGGAGTGAGTGTGATTCTGGAAGTGGAGAACACTTGGTGAACAAAGCTATCTGGGCTCTTTAAAGCCCGGTGTCTGAGGCAGAGTATCTGTAAGAGTTTATCCAGCAGTAAACTCTCATCTTATGACCTACTGGCTTCCATTTCTCAAACAAACACCCCCCCCCTCAACAATTATTTTGAGAAATAGTAGAAAGGGGGAGTTTTCTCTTAGATGGAAAATTCTAAAGTTATTTGTGATAGAATCTGTGGTTGGAAAGGAGATTGCTTTGGGTCATTCTTACTACTTTATTTCCTGCACGTTAAATTTTTGCCCAAAAGAAAAGCTATATCCTCTGATGAGCTAGAGGTTGCTCAGAACAGAAAATCAACAATAGTCTTTGCAGTTGGTGACTGAGGCAACAGACCTCTTCTACTGCAAGAAGTTGATTGTACCCCTCTACTGGGAGTACTGAAGAGTTGACAGGAAACAAAAATTCTGCTACATGTTGTCTTGGCTGTACACTTCCTTATCAGGAACAAATTAGAGTGTTGCAAAGCAACAGATCAGTCTATAAATTCAGATCCCCATTCCGTCAGGCTGGGGTGCATGGACAATAGTTCAGGAGGGTGTATCTATAATCTGTTTCTTGAGAGACCTTAAATAAATTCCCATGGGTTTAAGTCGCTTTAAGTTTAACCTTTACTGGGTAGGAATCAGGTTGGTCTGATGACAAGGCCACTTTATATATTGTGGGAATGGGGTCTTGTGGCCAGGACCTAGATTTTCTACCCCATCACACAGGTCCCTCCATTCTTGACCCTCCATTCCCGACCCTCCATCCCCGTGGCCAGAGTGCTGTGCTCAGAGCTACAGAGCTAGTCTGGGCTAATCCCTGTCACTAGGGAAATAGGATTCTGTTACTGGAAGCCCTCATAAAGAATGCATGATTCATCGGGGCACCTGGGTTACTCAGATAAGCATTGGGCTCATGATATTTTTGGCTCAGGTCATGATCTTGGGGTCCTGGGATGGAGCCCTGCATTGGGCTTCATGCTAAGTACCGAGTCTGCTTGAGATTTTCTCCCTCCCTCCTTCTGCCCCTTCCCCCATGCTTGCTCTAAAAACCTTAAAAAAAAAAAAATACAGGAATCATGTGGGAGAAGAACCTCCTCCAAGAATGGCATGCTTGGCAGATACCCACTCTAGGGGGGGAATTGTGACAATGAAGTATGAGCCAGGGAAGGGGAAGAAAAAAGTTTTGTTAGAAAAAATAAATATAGTGGGCCAGTGTGCAGGTTAAGAACTAATCCACCCAGGTGTTTACAGTGCTTATATTGCAAGGGTAATATTTTAAGATTTCATTTATTTGATAGAGCACAAGCAGGGTGGCAGTAGAAGGCAAGAGAGAGAGAGAAGCAGGCTCCCTGAGGAGCAGGGAGCCCCATGCGGGGCTCGATCCCAGGACACTGGGATCATGACCTGAGCTGAAGGCAGACACTTAAACATCTGAGCCACCCAGGTGGCCCGTGAGGGTAATTTTGAGGGAAAGATCACTACCTAAGCCATGTAAGTTGTGAGGGGCTACTCAGACCCCTGGGAAGGCAGGGGGGAGGGGTGTGCTTTCAGAAGAGTCGCCTCATGTGGTTCGAAGCTGCACTGTCTGATTCAATTCCTGGGAATAAAGAAGGCATCGAGGGCTACAGGAGAGAATATATTTTTATAGAGAAATTTGAGAAAAACCTAAATTCTAGAAATATCCTGGCCGCAGCATAGAAAATACTCGACTACAGCAAGACCGCAGGGATATCCAAACTGGCCCTCCGTCCCATGTATTCTTCATACAGAAGAAAATGTAACTGCTTTTTCTCAGGCTTCCAGGCTTGAGGACCCCAAGACCTTCCCTTGAGGAAAGCCCTAGTTATTTTATTACAAAGTTTCTCTGAGCTGCCAGATTTTAGGATTCTTTTTGGCGAGTGCTGGAAGTAGCGTATTTGCTTTGTGAATTCTGTGTTCCCAAGGCCAATTCAAAGACCTGCCTAAACATCCCTGTATCTGAGAGGGGTGATTCTGCAGCATGAACCTGCTTTGGCACCCAATTTATCCTGCCACTGTGACAAATGCTCTGTAAAGAAAACCTGATCTTTCATGACCTGGTTCTCTCACAGATACTCTTGGTACCCCTGGCTCTGTGATGAGTATACATGCTTGAGGATGCAGTCCTTTGCCTGGGGAGGATTCCTCCCAGATCTTGGCACTTAGTAGGTCCAACCAATGTTAGCAGTCACTGGTTCTAATCCTCCACACCCACACCACCGCCGCCCTTCTGGATGCAAACGTGGCAGTGAGAGGGGGGTTTTCTCGAACCTATCCTTTCCATGTAGTAGAGAGTGTGTGGGGGAGGGGATGCTCCCAACTTGGACTGCTCAGGAGAGGAGCTCTTTCCCATTATTGGTTGGTCTCCGTCGTGTGGACTGCTGTAACAAAGTCCTGATGAGGTTCAGGATCTGTTACCCCAGAATATGGTATATTGGCATGTTCAATATTTTAAGCTGATCAAGTTTGAGAAAATGGCAGGAGCAGGGTAGTCACTCTGACTTCCCTACCCCACCCTTCTTCCATGAAGTAAGTCCTAAAAACCTTATATGAGGATTGCCTTCCTATAACAGAAAGAAACCTTACTTCCAAAGAAAGAGCAATGCTGAGAAAAATCCAAATGGGCCTAAGTATCCCTTGGTTTCCTCCTACTTTGTCCTATCCTCTTTCTCCATGACTGTCAGTTCTGCATCAAATCTGATATAAAAATAACCAGCTTAACCATGTCTTCAGGTCTTGATTTCCTCATGAAGGCTCTTATGTCTCCTTAAACTTAAATTAACTTTGTGTGGGTTTTGTTGTGGTTGTTGTTGTTAACTTGTCTTTGTCAGTTTAAATTTGAGGCCCACTCAGGGACCCTAAGAAGGTTGAAGAAAACTTCCCTTCTCAACAACATCCTAGACTGGGCAGCTTACAAACAACAAACTTATTTCCTAATGAGTTCTGGAGACAAGAAATCTGAGCTGAGGGCACCAGCATAGTCCAATTCTGGTGAGAGCCCTCCTCTGGGTTGTGGACTGCTGACTCACATTGTAGCCTCACATGGAAGGGAACAGAGACAAAGCCAAGTCTTCTCATGACTTGTAAAGGCAGCAGTCCCTCTCATGACTTCATCTAACCCTAATTACCTTCCAAAGGCTTACCTCTTAATAGTATCACACAAAGTATGTATGTTGGGTATTGAGGTTTCAACATGAATCTTGAGGGGACATAAATTTTTTAAAAAGGATTTTATTTGTTTATTTGACAGAAACACAGTGAGAGAGGGAACACAAGAAGGGGGAGTGGGAGAGGGAGAAGCAGGCCTCCCACTGAGCAGGGAGTCTGATGTGGGGCTCAATCCCATGACCCTGGGATCATGACCTGAGCTGAAGGCAGAGGCTTAACTATTGAGCCAGCCAGGTGTCCCATGAGACACGAATTTTTAATACTTTCCCTTCTTAGAGGGCCAAATTGAGAGCAGCCTCTTCAGTGGGAGAATAATCAGATGACTTTTCCACTGGGCAATCTGCATTTCAGTGCCAGCTATTTAAAGGCCTTATCTGGGAGACCCAGGCAACCTAAAGAAGATTAAAGAATCTTCTGCTGGGAAGGAAGCCTCTGGTTCCATAAAGAGCTAAGCTCAGGAGCAACCCCTTCTGGTGGGTAAGCAGAATCCTTTGTCCCAGTGGACTTTACTGTTCAGACAACCTAGACTGAGCTCCCCAGTTCACTTCTGGATAATTCTGCTCATCCCATCAATGTAACACAGTGACTGGGATATAGTAGATACTCAAGTGTTTTTTAATATATGAAACAACCATGAAGGAGGAAGGCTCAGAGACTTCCTGAAAACTAGATTTTAGATTACTCTGACTTCAACAGCATACTCATCTGGTGTGTCCACTAATAAACATCCTAATTTATCTCTACAGGGTATTTGTTTATGGCAGATAGCCTGAACATCCATGAAATTTCAATTTTCTAGGAACTCAAGGGACCATCTCTTTTCCTTGGGGAATTGGAGGCATCCTGAAAACCATGTCAGGATACAGCAAACTCCCAGAGAAGGAGGGCCTTGGAATATTTGGCCAAAAAGTATCTTCACTTCCCAGAATGCATGTACTGAAGAGGGTGTGTGAAAGGCATCTTTTAGTTTCTGAATGTTGCCTGTCTTCTCCTTATAATCCACATGCCTTCTAGATCCTCTCCCGGCTAGCAAGATTGGTAAATAAGGCAAACTTTGCCTAAGGCAATTCCAAAATTATTCTTCTATAATGGCTCATCTCACAAATAATGAAGATCCCTCAGGGTTCACTGCAAACTTAGAGACCAGTAGACTGCTTACACCCTCTATTCAGTCTCTTAATGACTAAATACCGGAGCATTCCAGAACCAGTGTTAGGATATTGCCATATAAGCACTTTGGGGACATAGGAGATGGACACTTCTATCTCCCATGTTCCCCACAGTGAGGGAAGGGAGAAGAGAGAAGAAACTAGGACAATGCTTTTAGTCAAGGGAAATGATTTACAAGGGAGAGACAACAACTGTAGCCAATATGAACAAAAAGACAAAGACTGGGATGTTCCATAGACTGAAAATTTAAAAAAAAAAAAATTAGGACTCTCTTCAGTTCTTAATCTGACTTTTTTTGTTGTTGTTGTTCTTTGCTTGTCTGCTTTCTCTACATTTTACCTACACAGAGGAATAGGACTGTCCCATGGCGACTTAGTGTTTGATCCCTCAAACCAGAGCAAAGGCTGCCCAATACTCTTGAGCTTCCAAATTCCTCCCGGATGATCTGTGAATGGTTCAGTGGAATCATAAGTCCAGCTCTGGCCCACTCATAAAGAGTTGGAAGTCTGGCTCATAGAATAAACAGCTCCTAGAAGTCCATTCCTAGGGGTGGGCCTTTAGTGGGACGGGGCTTGGGTCTCCTCAAGGCCTTGGCATCAACCTCTAATGGGCTCCTTTCCAGGCAGTAGGTGGAAACTTCAGCAAGGGAGGGGGAGCAGCACCTGACCAGGAGGAGAGCAAACTTGATAAATCAGCCATAAGTTCTCACTTATCACTGGTTTTTGTAAGAGTTAACCTTTGTCTTCCTAGAGTTTCCTAGGAGGAAGCAACTGGAAATGGCTGGTTAGAGTAGAAAATTTGAGATCAAAATGGGAGGTTGCTTTTTTTGGTTTTGTTTACTTTTGAACTTGACTGGGGGTAATATTGACCTGCTAAGAGAGATACTTATTTAACATATACAACTTGAGTTCAGAGAGAAGCCTATACCCATGGAAACTTCAAGGCAAAATGTGCCCTAAGCCTATCGATCACCTCCAAGTGTTGCCTCCAATCCTTATACTCTCTTGAGATAACACCTAAGACCTACGCTTTTAGCTTTTTTTTTTTTTTTTTTTTTAAATACATGAACTGTCAGCAGTTTTGGACCTGGATTCCTTTACTAGCCTAGGCAAGGATGTGGTTTTAGACTGCCCTGTGTAGCCTTCTTCATCCTTTCCTATCTATCCTCTGTGACCAGGGAAACACATTTGAAGATGGTTTGGGTGGGAGTGGAGGTTTCTTCCCAGAAATAACTGTTCCTTAAAGGGCTTGGATGAGAGTTTTCCCTGACCTCAGTAATGCGTGTTAGGTGAAGCCTGGAGTTACCTGGAACTTCCTTTCATCTCCTGGCCCTAGGACTTTCCTACATGAAACTTTGTCTCTTATTCTGTGATCTTTGCTTTGGCTGTTCTCTCCGGAAGCTAAACTGTATTGGAAGGCTTTTGAAAAACCTGAGTACATTGCCCTCAATGACATGTTGTCAGGTGAATAAAGATCCTGAGTTAAAGGCTGCAGAGGGTATGGAGGCTGTGTTGGTCCCCAGGCTGGTGAATCTTGATCAGAATGTTCTTTTAATCCCCACCATGTTTCTGAAGTGCCTTTCCAACAACTTATTTTGGAATTGTTGTGTTTGACTTAGGGTCCTATGGACATCTCCCATGAAATTCAGAGTGGTCCTGTTCTCGCCCTGCTCAGGGCAGTCTCTATTCCGGTCATTGTCTTCAAATTTCCCCCAATACAGTATTCTCCATTTCCTTGGTTAGTGTTGGCTTCCTCTGGGGTTTTGCCTTAGGACTAAGGTTTTGCCTTAGGACTACTAAAATGAGGTAGTAAGTGGGTCTTCTGGCTTCTTCGCTATTTAAGGGGATAGAGAGCTCCCTAGTGGGTTTCTTCTCTAAGAATAAAGACCCACTGTGTTACTATTTAATTTCTTCCTCTTAAATCATCTCAAATAGGTTTCCCTACTTCCTTTTAGGAGTGAAAAAGGGATTATTAGAACAGAATAAGATTAAAAAAAAAAAAAAGACCAAAGTGATATTTCCACTCCTCTGGTACCTGTCTTGGCCTTCCTCAGAGGTTCTCTTCTGCCATTGTGGTCTGGTGCCTATCCTTGGGATGTACCTAAGGTAAGCTCAGAAGCTGAGTCCCTATCAGGCAAAACAAATGTATCCATTCCCCAACCTTGGGTCTTGCCAGAGGGATTTGTGGGGAATTGTTGTATAGTTTGAGATGTGAATCTCTTTAAAGCTTAGACCACGTTTGTCAGACTTAGAAAATTTTTATTTGCAACATATTTGCAGATCTTATTTGCAACCTTCCACAAGCAGGGACACAGTAACAGGCATGTAGGTGTCAAAAGCAAACCTCCTCAGTTGGCTAGAACACTTTGCAAAGGAGGAAGAGACAGGAGAGGTACTGGGAGGCAAGATTCAGATCAAGTAGGCCTAACAGTGGGCTTCAAATGCATGGATTATACTCCTCTCGGATTCTTGATTGCTTATTATCCTTGATGTTGAGCTAGTTTCTCTGGTTTGATCTGGAATGAGGGAAGCCGCTATATGATCATGGTAAGGAGCATATAAAACATAACAGCTCTTCTTCCAAAAGCATCACTTCCTGCTTCTTTAGGCACCTTCCATACCCCTCTGGTTTTCTATCTCTTAAAGCTCATGGAGGTCTGTGATTTCCCCCATCCCTATAAATCCTACTTCCAAGAGAAGAGCTTATTAAAGCCAAAGTCTTGGGGCATGTGGGAGGCTCAGTCAGTTAAACGTCTGTCTTTGGCTTAGGTCATGATCACAGTATCCTGGGATCCAGCCCCGCAGAGAGCTCCCTGCTCCATGGGGAGCCTGCTTCTCTCACTCCTTCTCCCTCTGCCTATTGCTACCCCTGCTTGTGCTCCCTCTGCCTCTCTCAAAATCTTCAAAAAAAATTAAAAATTAAGCCAAAAGTCTTATTTCCCACCTTGCCCCTGACCCTGGAGCGTTTGCCATTTAACAGAAAAACTTAAGGCAAAGAACCATAGAATTTCCAAGTCTCCATATTTCCAGTTTTGAGCTAACTCCGTTTTTCTGTTTTCCATATGCCAATGACATCTGTCCAAAATTTTAGCTTTTTTTCCCCTAGGAATTAACTACTTTGGTTTACCTTTTTTTAATATTCCATTAGATTGCAACTGAACAGTATAATTAAAAGACTGTACAAAGCTAGGTCATGAAAGAAGCCTGCTTTTACATAGAAGAAATTCCTTGACACAGCTGCCACTCTTAAGGTAATGAGCTTCCCTTTACCTGCCTAACTCCCTCCAGGTCACCACGTACACCTGCTCAGCTGTCAGAGAGACTCCATGTCTCCTGGGGTTTTAGGGTCAAGACTTTTTTTTTTTTTAAGATTTTATTTATTTATTTGGCAGAGATCACAAGTAGGCAGAGAGGCAGGGAGAGAGAGGAGGAAGCAGGCAGAGAGCCCAATGCGGGGCTCTATCCCAGGACCCTGAGATCATGACCCGAGCCGAAGGCAGAGGTTTTAACCCACCGAGCCACCCAGACACCCCAAGACTATTTTTCAACTCCATTCTCCAGCCTTGTCTCCCAGTGGCCTATTGGGCTGCATTTCTGAGTAGGGGAATGCCAACAGAGCTGTGCTGTTAATCGATAAATATTGGAGATCTTCTCTAGGAGAGACTAGATGGTTCTATGTTAAAGTACCAATAACAAAGAAGACCAGCATCCAAGATGGAAGGAGGCTGAGTGATGGCTAGGGAAAGAGAAGGGGAAGGGTAGTTAGATATTCATGGAATTTTAAAGGAATGATAGAATTCCCTTGTAGCTTAACAAAACCAGTGGTTCTCCTCTCTGGCTGCACTCCAGAATCACCTGGTACTTCTTAAACTACTTACGCCTAAGCCCCATGCTCAAGGGTTCAGATTTAACTAGTCAGGGTAGAGACCTGAGCATCAGAGTTATGAAATGGGTAGCTAAAGTTGAGAAACCCTGGTCTAGGACCCTAAGAGTCTTAAGATTTTCAGTATTTTCAACACAGTCACAAATGACTCCTTAAACTGAGGGAAATAAGATTCTGTCTCTCACTATACAAATCTGGACTGTATCTCAGTGAGCGGGGTTGGGGGGGGCGGTGCCTAGAATCTGATTTCTATAAACCTCTCAGGTGAATCTAATAGTTCATGTACGATCCTTTGAAAAAATTCTTTAAAACAGAGACCATCCTGGGGCACTAGGCGGCTCAGTTGGTTAAAGTCATCTAGATTTCAGCCCACGTTGTGCTCTCAGGGTTGTGGGATCGAACGCTGAGTGGGGCTCACCCCCTGCTTGTGCATGTTCTCTCCACCTCTGTACGAAGAAAACAAAAACAAACAAACAACAACAACAAAAAGCTTCTTCTTTGTGCTCATCTATTGTTCGTCCTGAATGTTCTTTTGTTTCAGCCTCATGATGATCCTCTGAAGAAATGCATCCCATTTTATAGTGAACGCAACTCAGGTAAAGGAGGTGAAGTAACTTGTCTGAAAACAGAGCTAGCAAACAGCAAAACCGGACATCACACCTGCATGCTTAGTTGGAGTGGTAAGGACGAGAAAAGCTGTCATCACAAATTCCTTTCCTTAAGCTTTTCTGAGCTTCCTGTTGGCACACTCACTGACCCCAAGGGTCATTAACTTGTAGCTCAAAGAGGATGGACAAGAGAACCTGACCAGAGCAGAGAGAAACTTGTTACCTAGCCTGGCCCAGCAGAGAGCTGTCCTGAGGAGGCATGCCGGTCCACAGACTGTCCCAGTGCTGATTGTGAGGACCTGTTGGGTTCTTCAGCCTGCTTAGAAGAGAAAGCCAACCATGCTAGAGCCAATCAGAAAGCCCCACTACTTTAATTCTTAGTGTTTTCCCTTCCGTTTGTCAAATGTTGACCTTGTTGTCTTTATCATCTTTATCTGTGAAGAGATCTGAAAGCTCCGTGGGTGAATATAAAGGTCACCAGGAGAAAGCGGGGCGGGGTGGGGGCCTTCAGAAGCAGCGGAAGTTTATGAATGGAGAAGGGGAGTAAATGAATGGTAGTGATCTTGCCTTCAGGGTGTCGGACTTCGGAAGAGGAGAGAAGCCCATTTCTTGTTGGTCCTTCTCTAACATCAGAAGAGAACATTTCCCCTGAGTTCTACACATTTTAGCAAAGCTGATCTAGCTTAGGTGTCCTTTAAGGTTCTCTGTATTCTGGACTCTGCATTCCCCAGCTTGCCGGGTACTTCCACTTGGAGGTCTCAGGACTGACTACACAGGTTCTTCTGTTACATTCTTGTTGGCAGAGAGTGATTCCATGGTGTCCCTAGCTGCTCCCAGCAGAAACACAGAGGGGTCCACCTTACCATATCCCCCTCTCCTCCTGTAGCACCAAGTTCTGGGGTTCTTTGCTCATCAGTATTTCCTGCATCTGTCTACTTCTCTCTAGCTTCTTTGTTAGAAGAAGGTTCATTAACTGCCTTCATAACCTGTCTGGACCATTGCAGTAGCCCTGCTTCTCACTGCTTTTCCTCCGTTGGCCCATGCCCCTCGCATCTGTTCTTCCTATCTTGTCAGGTGAGTAATTGTCTCAATGGTCATTTTTATTTTAATCCTGTGGGTGGTGGTCATTGATTTTAGAATGAAGATCAAAACTTCTCACTTGGGCGTGTGGGTGGCTCAGTGGGTTAAAGCCTCTGCCTTCAGCTCAGGTCATGGTCTCAGGGTCCTGGGATCGAGCCCCAAGTTGGGCTCTCTGCTCTGTGGGGAGCCTGCTTACCTTCCTCTCTCTCTGCCTGCCTCTCTGCCTACTCGTGATCTCTGTCTGTTAAATTAATAAAATCTTAAAAACAAAACAAAAATACTTCTCACTTGGCATGGTGGGCTCGGTGCATGCCTACCTCCTCAGCTCTCAGCCCCTCTCTTTCTTGGTCCCATTCACACTGATCTCCTTAGGGATCTTGAATATTTCCTACTGGTTCCTCCTTGGGCCTCTGTGCCCATTGTTCCACGGGCAGAAAGCCCTCCCCTTTGCCTCAGTAATGCTTCTTCGTATTTTGGACTTCTACTCAGATATTTCCATGGGGATCCTTTCTTGTCCCTCCCAAGTGAGCTTGAATCTTCCAGCATGGCACCTGGCTTTCTGCGTACACTTCTAACTACTTACACAGGCACGCGGTGCTGGGATAGACTCTTCACTCGCTCCGTTCATGCTATATCCCCAACACAACTCTAGTGACTAGCACATACCATGTACCCAGTAAGTATTAGAAGGGGAGAAATAAAGGAATAATAAATGATGGATATCATAACACCCACCACCACCCTATTCTTACACAAACACCTCTTTTATTCTGGGCTACAGAGGACTCCAGCATTTCACTCCTTGATCATCAGTGATTCAGCTCCCATTTTAATGATACCTGGCTAGAATATGAAAGACTGTGATCAAAAATTGTTTACAAAGTGCTCTACTATTCTATTTCATTTTATTCTCTTAAGGACTTTGTGAAGTAGGAGGGTCTGCTATTATCCTCTTTGTCTATAGAAGAGGAACCGGAGTTCCATGAACTTGACTGATGTGCCCAAGTTTGGACAGAGATGAGGCATGAAAGGGGAAAGAGTCCTTGGAAAAGGATTTCTATCCAGCACAAATGATAACATTAGCAAAACTAGCTAACTTAGTTTAAAGCTGTTTAGATGCTGTGCTCAGGGCTTTATACAAACGGTCCTGAGTGAACCATAAAAACACCATGATGGGGGCGCCTGGCTGGCTCAGTCAGTGGGTTAAAGCCTCTGCCTTCGGCTCAGGTCATGATCCCAGGCTCCTGGGATCGAGCCCCGCATCGGGCTGTCTGCTCAGCAGAGCACCTGCTTCCTCCTCTCTCTCTGCCTGCCTCTCTGCCTGCTTGTGATCTCTGTCAAATAAATAAATAGATAAAATCTTAAAAAAAAAAAAAACACCATGATGTAGGATGGTGACTATCTTTATAGATGCAGAAGCTGAGCCTTAAAGAGGTGAGCTGATGGGTTGTGAGGGAGCAGTAGGAGGCGCACACGTGGGCTTTGGGGCACCAGCCTGCGATTTCTCACCTGTGGTGGCAGGAGCTCCTGGCCTCCTAGATGCCACTTCCATGGTGGCGGGGGGGCGGGGGTAGGGGTAGTGGGGGCAGGAAGGCATCTGGAACACGAAAGTAGTGTATCTCTTGCTGATCTCCCCGCCCCCTTCTCACACCCCTCCCTACTTCTTCCCTTCCCCTTCATTTTTCATGGAATGCTGTAAATTTTGTTGCTGCAAGAGTGGCAAGGATACATAAACTTACATTTTTTGAAGAGCATCCCTGCAATCTGTCCATATGTTTTTCTTGCGAATATGATGGTCTTTTGAAAGAAAACCAAACAACCTTAGTTTTTCTGCATTCTAATCTTGAGGGAGATAAACTGCCAACAGTGCTAGGGCTTGCTGGGGGTTGAAGTTCTCTTAGCCCTTCAGGGGAGCTCACTGATGGAGTGGAAGAGGTTGGGAATTGAAATTCCGAAGACTCGGCATTTGGGCCCAGCTATCTCCTTCAGCTGTGTGACACCTGGCAAGTCCTTTAACCTCTCTGAAACTAAGTCTCTTTTTCTATAAACTGAAAGGGTAGCTTTGCCTTGTGAACAGACACCTCGAATTGTAAAGCCTCTTTCTATCATAAGAGAGTCGCTGTGGTACTTGTAGGAAGTCTTAATGAGGCAAAGGGAACCTTAATGAGGCAGTAGGAATATAGATATGAAGGCCCTAAAGGAGGAACCAATAGGAAACATTCCAGAGACCAAATAGAACGTTTTCATTAATACTTCTAGGGAGAATGGTGACACCCCTGTAATCAGCCAGCTGGTGTTAGTGAATACACTGAGTTTCCAAACGGTCATTGTGGATGGAGCTCAGGACACATTGGGAGGTGGGGGGAGGAGAAAATGAGTTTCTCTACCGCAAGCTTGGGTTGTACATGATGGCATAGCAAGAGAGAGGAGGCTCCCATAAAACTTTTTGTTCTCTCTTCTCAGCAATCCTTAGGAATAAGGAATTGGGTTTGTTTTTTTTTCCCCTTATGTTTCAATTCAAATTTATTGACTGTACCTGCCAGGAATACTTTGTCAAGCAAGGCCATGTCCGAGCCCCCTAGGAAATGGGCCATGATGAATCCGCAGCCTTGGGAGGGCAAGGCGGCCCAGTGAACACACATTTGCCATCTCTTGCCTAGACCTAAGTTATGGTGGGAAAGATAGTCTGATTATGAGGGGTTTGGGGACTCTTAACTGCCCTCCTGTGTTTTTATGGCACAAAGCATCAGTGTTGAAAGTTGACTCTTTTCATGGTTAGAGGCAACAATTATCCATTAACTCACAAAGCATACTCACCAGCTGATGTTAGCTCAGCAATTTGTAAAGTAGGCCCTGTTTTCCACAATTACTTCTATACTTGCAATTCAGGGGCTCATTGACTGAAATTCAGAAGCACCCAAAGACCTTTGGGAATAAACTTTTGAACTGTCAGAGGATGTTAAACCACATCTGGTTCCTTTGGATACCTTCGGGACCTTTCTGCCTGGGAGTGGGTTGGGCCCTGGGGGAGGGCTTTAGGACAGAGAAGAAGCTGTTAGTAAATTTCTTGTACATTAACCTACATTTACTTCCAATTTATGCCAGAATATGGGTCAGTGAAATGGTTAGCTCCACTAGTAATGGACGTTTTTCTGGATATTTCGTGACCTAGTACTGGGATACTCTCCAGGTGTAAGATGAAGTTTTGACAGTTTGGAACTTACTACCTAGGAGACCAGGTTCACATTAAACTAACAGCTGCTGGGCCTTTATTAATATTCTGGGCCCCTTTCTATACATTAGTTCATCAAAATTGTTGCCTGGAGTCCTGCAAAATACCATTTTCCTGTTTTTGCTGAGAAAACTGAGGCTTAGATTGGTAAGTTTACATGCCTAAATCCTCCAACTAGTGACTAGCTGACCAGGGCTTACCTGCAAGGGTTCTCAGGTTAATGAATTCCTGTATGCTCTCCGTAAGCCACAAATGACCATTGTGACCATTCTGATAATTACACTGAACTTGTTGTCAGAAGATTCTGTGCAATTAATCTGGGGGGAAGGGCAGAAGATGGAGGATGCGTAGACTTCCACCTGTTCCTTTCTCAGGGCTTGCTCACTGACCTTTTACTCTAAGGTGAGCTTGAGATTGTCTGCTCCTGGAGCCTGTAATCTCCCGGCTCATTTAATGCTATTCTTGTGATCAATCATTTAATAACCATCTATTGCATACCTACTCAATTGTTGTCCTGAGCACTATAGAGTGAATAAAGACCAAGTCTGTGTTCTCATGAAGGTTTTCCTCCTATGAGAGATTAAAAAAATAATAATAACATGTCAGATAGTGATAATTCCTCCGGTATTAGGAGTAGGAGAATAAAAAATAATTGGAATCCTATGCTACATGGAGAGGACGGGAGAGACTCTTTGGAAGAGGTAGCATTTGAGCTTAAACTTGAATAATATGAGCAGTGAGCTTTAAAGATATCCAGGACGAAAGTGCCAGAGGAAGCAGGCAGGACTAAGGCCCTGAGGTAGAAACATACTAGATGAGCTCATCGAATAGCAAGAAAGTGGGTGAGGTGAGAGGGGAGTGGAAGGAAACAAGTGAGGAATGGTCAGGGAGAAGTGGGCACAACCATAGGGAGCATTTGGGACTATGGTAGAAGTTTTGGATTTTGTGTTATGGGAATCCACTGGAGGGTTTTGAACTGGGATGTGATGCAACGTTTTTAAAAACCCTGTCAGCTGTGTTGGTGAGAGACTGTGGGGCTGGGACAAGTGGAGGCAAATGGCCAACTAGAAGGCTGCCACAGAAGACAAGGTGGGGCATATTGGTGGACTTGGGTGGTGAGGGATGGCTGAATTACAAATATATTTTGAAGGTAGGCCATGTAGGTTGTGCTTGTGAATTAGATGTTGGGGGACTCCCAAGCTGTGTTCACTCACTCTGGCCCAGGACAGCACTCTTATCTCTAGATTTGCAGTTGGTGGCTGTGACCCTGAGAACTGTCATGCGGTATAAACATAACAGTGTACACTCCGCCTCTGCCTTGTAACTTCTTCATCCTGAGCTATTTGATCTTTATTGTTGGGGGGGGTGTCTTTTCCAGGTAGGGGCTACTTTGATGTTGTGTCTTCTGTTATGCACTGCCAGCTCCTCTGTGTGGGAAGCTGAGATTATTAAGCTATACATCAACTGTTCACTGCCCTCTTGGAGCTCTTAATCCAATGAGCAGCGATATGACAAGATGAAGGTGAAAGGAATGGTATCCTAGGGTTAAAGAGCGCTCCTGGGGGAACAGAGCTGGGACTGATGGAGGCTAACTGGTCAGAAGACCAAAAATCAGGGTTTGAAAGGGGAAGTGGCAAGGATCTCTGCTTTGAAAGAGACCCTCCAACTTCACGTTTGTGTCTGTTCAGGCCAATTTACTGATTTCTTGCTCTCTTTTCCCCACTGTGGCTATTGGCTCCCTTTATTTATGGTTCCATAAATGCGTAATACTTCAGTCTAGAGGCAGGGGTAGAAGAAGTATGCTTTTATCTCTGTGACTTTAAGAATGGAAGCAAAATACGATGGAGACCCAAGGCTTTTCTCTTGGCCTGCGGCCATAATCAAGGCTCTGAGTGAGTGAGTTGCCTAGTGACCCATCGGATGTAGAACTGCCTGGGAGCTAGTTAGGACTTAGTACCACAAAATGTGTGACATCGCTTAACCCACGAAGCTTGGGCCTTGGGGCCTATAGATGGTTCTATTAACCTTGTTTTGTGGGCTGCCTCATAGATTTTTGACCTGTTAAGGAAGAGCATTTCCAGTCATTACTCATCTCAGACTGAGGCAGTTTGGGGAGTGTCTGTGTCCTGCATGACTTGTTGCTGGGTGGTGGTTTTCTCAGCAAACATTGTCTGAACAAAAATGCTTCTGGTTTTGAAGGCTGTGAAGGCCCAGATTCGCAAGCTGAGTTACTGTAGACTTATTTACAATGTTTCATGTAGAGAATGAATCTGTTGCTATATTATCAAGTGTCATTAGCTGACAATGACAGGAGAGATTCCTATTTTTGGAAAACTGTTTGCATGGATTTACAGCCCCTGTCAACTCATCTGATTATAAGTTGTGCAGATGTGTCTCCCCTGTTGGACTCTAAGCTCTTGGAGGACAGAGGGCATGGTCTTATTCTTTCTTTCAGGCTTAGAACAGTCCTAAGCAGACCATGTTTCAGGTGAATCTTGGTTGAGTTGTTCCTTTAGATATGAAATGGGAAACAGGTTATGAAGTCGCTGGGGATCTTATATAAGAATACATTTAGAAAAGCACTTAGCACTATTCCTGAACTCACAGTGAGCACTCAAACAGGACTACTGTAATGTGTTGAGTGCTCAGTAACGTCAGAGCAAACGAAGAGAGGCTCTTGGAGACTAGAGCTCTAGTGTAGAAAGTGAAGTTCTAGGATTGGCACCAGGGAACAAGGCAAGTGCTAGAGCTTTCATCCAGGCCTGCTCCTTTCCTGATAGGTAAGGGCTGGGACTCTGCTTGGTGAAAGTTATCTGGGTTTGTTTTGGGTATGTCTTAATAGACCAGGTTATCAGCCTAGGAGAAACCTTTGCCAAAATTTGTAACTCCTCCTTTGGCATAACATGAGAAATGTCAAAGGCTGGAAATGAACTGACACTCAGACCATTATTTGGGAGGCTCTGTTTTATTAGCCCAAGTCCTAGAATTAGTAGAATAGAATGAACCTTCCCTACCACCACCACCCCCAAATCCCAATCTATTTGTGTCACTTATTTATACCTTTTCTGTGATTTGTTTGCTGAATAATATGTAATGACGTGGCATGATTTGCCATGAACAACCATGGTAGATGGAAAGCATTCTGGCATGAAGGTTTGGGTCTTTGGGATAGACTCCATTGACTGTTGCGTGGGACTGGGGAATTCTGGATCAAAAAAAACTCATGGGGTTGCCTCTTTAGGTCACCCAGGCACTACATATCAGGTATGTGTGACTGTCTACCTTTTTTGACCAGACCAGAACCCAGGAGTTCCCAGACAGCTCCTCCTGTCTTATACTGGCAAAATTTAATTGGAGATAAAAAAAATTGTAGAGTTCCCACTATATACGTTATCTTGTCTAATCCTCCCTGAAAGCCTGAAAGTAAGTATTATCTCTTTTATCCATATGAAAGACCAGAGATTTCAAGTAATTTGCCAAGGTTTAGGATAAGAAGGATTTAAAATCAATCTTTTAAGCTCCAGCTATACTATTCACCTCCCAGCAGGCCTGTCATTTATTAGAAAGTGAGCATTGCTGTATTATATGAAAATAGTTCTCATTTAATACTAGATCATTGAGCCTATTCTAGTCCCTTGACCATTCTCTGGTCACTAATTTAATAGCTTTTGTCAATAAAGGAAATAAAGTATAAATAACTTCAGAAAAGGAATTTTCTGGGACTCTCCTGGTATATTGAGTAGTTATCTTTTGTGCCACGCAATGCAGAAACATTGTCTGGTTGATACAGGGAAATGTAAGAATATTTCAAGAATTCAATGTCTTCCACACTCCTTGAGCTGTGACACAATTTATATATATGCTAATATGTATTGTCCTTCAAAGACTGTGAGAGGTCAAATATTATCTTCAACTTCCATCCTCATTGATCCCTCAATTTGGGAATATTTTTCAGAGTTAGCTAACAAGCTACAAAAGAAAATCTGTCCCATTTTAAAAATAATTTCTTCTATTATTGAAATTCCAAATACATGTGTAACATTTACTAAATTAAAGATCTGTTGCCCAGCTCATTTATATTCAAGATCATATGTTTTAGAGATGATGTGGGAAATGGAGAAATCTTAATCAACAGATCTCAATTGACTACATATGGCATGCCTAATTAAAAATTGGAAATATTTTTATCCATTAAAACTCACCCACCTTCCATTTTTGGATGACATTGTCAAGAGCATTTTACCATTAGTCATGTCTAAATATAATTTAATTGGACCCAGTGTGGAAATCAAAATTCATCCTACCACTTATGAGGAATGCTCTAAACCCTACTTTTGAATTTTTATAAACATTAATACTAGTTAGATCAGTTTCATATCTGCTAAAAGGCACACACATGGTTCTTCCCACAGTTTGAGTTACTGAATTGAGATATAGGTTCTTTCATCATTGTAAGAAACTAAAGACAACTGTCCAGCATATTTTCCAGAAAGGGGCATTGGAATGTTGAGAAATGTGAGCTTCAGAGTCAGACTGCCTTATTTAAGGGGAACTCTATGACCAGTCCTTGTGGAGTGAACATGATCTCTCTTGGCCTCGATTTCTTCCTCTTTACTGGTCTGTTTTGCTACTGAGAACTGTGCTGTCAGTTTATTCCCTCTCGCTGGGCAATCGATTTCTTTCTTTTCTGGGACATTTAAATTTTTTATCTTCAATATCTTTGAAATTCTGTTATTTCTAGGAGTATGAGATGTAGATATTTTGCTCAGGACTTCTGGTGCTTATTCAATGTAAGATTTCATGTATTAAAATTGGGGAAATTTCCCAGCCATTACCTCATTCTAGTATTCTATTATTCCCTATAGACTTGTTAAACACTCTCCCTTTGTTCTCCATATCCTTCAACATTTCTTACAATTGTATCACTTTATTACTAGACCATTCAGTTCCTAGCACTGTTCCTGGAAGACCTTGATTTCCTCATCACACCCTGGGGGTTGACAGTGGGTATCTCCGGTGACTTCTTATTTGTCAGCGCCTTCTCTCAACCAGTCACCATCTTTCACAAGAGTTTTATGGAAAAAAATTGTTGAATTCTTTGCTTATAGTGATAAATAGTATCAGGTATATCTTTCACTAACCTACCAGTGAAATTCCCATGACTTAAAGATGACAGAAGACACCTTTCCATAAAATTAAACGAAAGACCATCTCAGGGCAGTAAATAAAAGTATTAACATTAGTCCCTGACTGACAATATCTGTTATTTACCACCATTAGTGTCACAGATCACTGAACTTAAGCAGAAGGTGATAATTTCTCTTTAGAAACTAGTAAACATACTGTAGTGTTCTGAAACTAATATTTAACTCCACAAAAGTCTGGGGGAACATTAAAAAATACAACCTAGATTTTTTTTATAACTGAAAAATGCCCTTTTAGCTTTTATGAACTTTCAAGTTTTTTATAACCTGTATTATATCCAGAAAAAGTATTTTTAATACAATTGTTTATAATTACCCACAAAATGGAACTAACCTACAAGCAGAAAATGAACAGTTCAGTGTTCTGTATCTTTTCAGACCATAGACTATCTCATTATCATTAAAATATTTATGGAAACAAAGGATAGTGTAACATCACCAAGCTATATTCAGAGCAAAATGATTCACTACAAATGGTTTGTTAACAACAAAGATTAAAACCAGGTATTCTATATGAGAATCTGGAAAAATTAAAAATTAAGCTAAGGAAAATAGAAGACAAAATCAATAAGGATAAAAAACACAAAAATGAAACCATAGATTGGCTTTTTAGAAAGACCAACAAATAGCCAAGGTCATTGCAATTAAAGTAAGGGAATAAGACCACATATGTACAGTATCTGCAATGAGAAAGAAGTTTTAATTAGAAACACCAAAGCCATTAAAAAAAGGAAGAAAAAAATTAAAAGTCTCAGGGAAATTTGGAAAATATCCACTAATAGCAGTTCTTCAGTAGGAAATGTAAGTAATGTAATGACCATGCTGAATTTTATAATTTCTTCAGGATTCACCATTGGTGAGGCTTTGGCCTGGAGCACTTTATAAGTGAGTTCTTTCTGACCATTCTTAAGCTATTGGAATGATTCCAGGTTTCTGGTAGAAGTCTCCAAGTTAAAGCATATTTATTCTCCTATTTAAAATCTACCAGAAATAGCAAGGAAGAGTGAACTACTCTGCAATGATAAAAGAAAATGATGTCTACTATAACCTTAAACTACAGAGTACCAGCCAAATGCGTGCTTTCTACTAAGAAGAGAGCTTGCTGAGAAGTGCTCTTGACCTTCAGCAAGATACAATTCTCTCCTCAAATTAGTGCTGTAGTCCTAAAATGGGGGCAGGAGGGAGTCCACTAAACTTCTGATTACAGCTAGAGGAATGGATCATCCCTGGGAGTTGGGGGATGTCCCTATGTGTTCTTAGTTCAAAACCGCAGAAAGTGTAACTGAAGATATACCTTATGTCCTTTCTATTGTCTCTAACTGACTCTCATAATTGAGGTGAATCCCTAGAGTGAGGTAGAGTGGTTTAAGGAAAGGAAGGCAGCATTTGCAGGTTGTGATGGAAATGTCACAGGACAATTTTTAATGATGTTAATATCATGCCATAATTAGTATGTGGCAGGAAATGTTCTAGGTTAAGTATTATCTCACTCAATTTTCATATAGGAAATATTACTATCCCCACTTTATGTATTAAAAAACATAAAAATAGTAGTTACTTGACTTTGAGGTAGGAAGTGGCATCATTGAGCTAGGAACCAATAGGTGACTTCTGAGCCCTATGTTTAGCTATGATCCTCTGTGCTCCCCCCATCCCCTCAACTCTGCTTCTAGGACACTAAAAGATTTAGAAGGTAAAGGAGAGTAACAAAGATGAGGCTGTAGATCGCCAGCTCACACCCCCTACCTGCATAGAATGTTCTTTATCCAGAACCCAGCAGATGAATCCAAGATGGGTAGAGATATTTGAAGAAAATGCAACATACATTATAAAAGGAATTGTGCAAAGAAACATAGGAAGGGGGAGTTCAGTAGATCTCTATATTCTCACTAAAATTGCAGATGATGTAATTCTTAAAAACTCAAAAGATTAAATGATAAGATAATCCAAAAATATGTGGGAAAAGCTCAGACATGAAAGCAAAACTTAAGGCCTTACAGAATGACAGTAACAACATAGAAAAATAGTAATGAAAATTCTAGCAAAGATAGGGTGGACGGCTCGGGAAAATCCTGTACAACTAATAAAACTAAAAAAGAAAAAAGATATTCTGATGGATACAATTGTAAATAAAGGAGGTCTAATATATGAACAACTAGTGGTGTTGAAAACGAGAACAGATGGAACAAATCCAAACCTTGAATCCCAAGGAGCATGAATTTTAAGAATGTTCAATATTCGAGAAAATGAGGTGTCCTTTATAAAATAAAAACAAAATATATAGATCTTAAAAAGGCATTTGATAAAATTTGAAACACATCCTGATTTTATTTTATTTTTTTTAAAGATTTTATTTATTTGTCAGAGAGAGAGAGAGAGCGCACAAGCAGGCAGAGTGGCAGGGAAGGCAGAGAAAGAAGCAGGCTCCCCGCTGAGCAAGAAGCCCAATGTGGGACTCGATTCTAGGACTCAGAGATCATGACCTGAGCCAAAGGCAGCAGCTTAACACACTGAGCCACCCAGGCACCCCCACATCCTGATTTTAAAAAGTTGAATATAATAGGATTAGAAGAATTACTTTTATTAATCTCAATGAACATCCATGTCCAATGATCACAAGATGAGATTTATTCTCCTTAAAACCAAAATAAGAGCAAAGGTTCTGTTATCAGATATTACTTAATGTCACTCTGTTAACAGCCAATTCAATTATGTTAAAACCTATAAACATACTGAACAGATGAAGGGATAATATTGTAGCTGTTATAAACTAGTATCCATGTCAATAAAAAGAAGGAAAGTCTGGAATTAGAAGGAAAATCTAAGTAATTTAATGAAATTCTTTGGCCTTGAGCATAATCTAAGGCGCACACAAATTAAGGCAATGAGAAAGGATTTGTTTTTCCGACTGGATTAGAAGGCTAAATTTTGTAATACCCAAAAAAGGAAATGGACATTCTTAAGTACTTTTGGTAAAACTACACATTGGCACAAACTTCCAAAGTCTTAGAAATCTTAAAAATGCCATTAGTTTGACTTGGTAATTTCACCTCTAGACTTTTCTTCTGAGTAAAATATAAGGGTATATCTTAAAACACTTGTAAAATATTTCAATAGCAAAAAAGCAGAGGTATCTAGAAGGTTTATGGTCTATGATTTAAATAAGAAAAGCCATCCAGAGTTCAATTTTACCCTTTAAAAAAGCTTGGCAGTTGGCGTAACAAAAATTCTTCTATCTAGGTGGCAGGATGATTAATTTTATTTATATTTTTCAGTTTCTTCAATGATCATGTATTTGCATGATAATTGTAAAAGTTTGTAAGAAACTCCTTAATATGACATTACATAGAGAAAACAACATAAATACTTCTTACTCAGTGGGACCACAAGTGCCAATCAAAATGCCTAGAAAAACCCCTATAATTAAACTAAAATGTTAATGGTGACTGCTGCTGGGAAAGGAAATTAGAAATGATCTTTACTCCTCCCTTGTATGTATGTTCTTCACTTTTCTAAAATGTTTCCTTGTTTAATTCTTAAAAACTGAATTCCCAAAACAGCAAGAAACATGAGAAAAATTAACCCTTACCTGTTCCTTACATTAAAATTTGCTCCTCCTTTGCTCTACTTTTTAATGGGCAGCTTCAAAGGTGACCCCAGCAGGGGGCTCATCTGATTCACGTGGTTTTCCTTGCCATATTTCAGATTCCTTTCAGGAGGCTTATTTTTGAGGAAATACACAAATTAAGGCTAAGCTAAGAAATGAAAGTAAAAAGAGCCCTCCCTTCTAATACCATGCTTCTGACCATGCTCAACTACAGATCTTCTCTTGGATCAAAGACAGAGGTCCTCTGTGGTTTTTACTTCACCTTGAGGTTGAAGTTGATTAAATGGGAATAAGGAGTTGACCTATTGTTACTGAAGTTAGGTTTGAAGAAGCTTTAAATTCCTTCTCTACTTTCTTAAATTGTAATGTTTCCATTTAGTTTACTGATTTGTAAAAATACATACATATTAAAAATTCAAGCTATAGGGGCGCCTGGGTGGCTCAGTGAGTTGGGCCTCTGCCTTCGGCTCAGGTCATGATCTCGGGGTCCTGGGATTGAGCCCCGCATCGTGCTCTCTGCTCGGCAGGGAGCCTGCTTCCTCCTCTCTCTCTGCCTGCCTCTCTGCCTACTTGTGATCTCTCTCTCTGTCAAATAAATAAATAAAATCTTAAAAAAAAAATTCAAGCTATAGGAAAAAAAGGGGAGAGTAATAAATCCCATTAAATTCCAACATAGAAGTATCTGCCATTAATAATTGAACATCACTCAAGGTGTGATCTGGATATTCAGAGGAAGACTAGATTAATAACAAGATTTAAGAAAAATGGCATTGGTCTATACATACTTTTCCTTTTTTAAAGTAAATTTAGATTCTAAATTAAACCAAAGGAAAGAAATCAGAAATTCTAAACTTCAAGTTAACATCTCATTAGCAGAAGACCTCTTAGGTCCTGGAAGATAATGAAGATAAGAAGGAGCAGATAGAAAAGTCCCTGGCTGGGGGCTCCTGGGTGGCTCAGTCAGTTAAGCATCTGCCTTTGGTCTCAGAGTCCTGGATGGAGGACCACTTCAAGCTCCTTGCTTGCTGGGGAGTCTGCTTCTCCCTCTTCCTCTGCCCCTTTCCCTGCTTGTGCTCTTGATTGCTCTCTGAAATAAGTAAATCTCAAAAAACCAAAACATCCCTGGTTGGCTTAGTTGGTAGAGCATGTGACTCTTGATCTTGGGTTTGGGAGGTCATGACTTCAAGTCCCACCTCAGAGGGAGACTTTAGGGAAAAAAAAAGAACCTCTACAACATTAGTCACACATAAAAACATGTGTATGCATGAATATACATATTTAGATAGCTTATATTTTAAAATGTTTTTAAAACCTACATATCTAACTTTTTTCCCAAATTATCCTTTTATGGGGGGTGGGAGATTTTTCTATCCTTCAAGTGTCTATCCCATTAAGATTTCAGAGTTGTACTGAAGAAAGCCACTGGAGGCCAACAGATTGATTTATCTCGATAATGAAGAGGATGCAAAATGGAAAGGACGTGCTCATCACACACCACCATTGCTGGGTTCCAATATTCCTGCTGCTTTGACCCACAGGGACATCAGGCAGCCACTCCGTGTTCAGGTCACATGTGACTGTTGTCAGGGCTGATCTTACAAGGCCTCAGAGTAGCTTATGTTTAATTGAGTGTAAAATTCTAGGGAAAAGAAAACTAAGAAATTCCCATTCCTGTAATCCTTTTGTGGTCTCAAGATTTGCTAGTATCCAAGCAGTGTGGTCATCCATCACTTTCCAGGTAGACCTAGATTTCTCTAGAAGTTCATAATCCAGGACTGTGTTGATAAATGAAAGCTGGTAGGCTGGAGGGTGGGTATGAATGGGAGACCTTGCCTGTGTTCGTTGAGTCTTTGCGAAGGGGAGAACTGAACTAATAGCCTAGATGGTAGTGTCCAATGTTAATACTTTGGTATGATAATGTTTGACGTGGAAGCTTGTGTGTATGTTGACATTCTTTGTTGGCTCATTGGGGTGACGCACTTAACCCCTTGTGCTGGGAATACTGGCTTCCAATGGATCATAGCTACACCCTGCACTGAACTTGTCCTCAGTATCCATGAATTGCCCCATTCATGGTTACACCCCCTAGAGGAGATGGCTTGTGGTCTATAAGTGATTGAGACAGGACACCAAAGCTGAGCTCTAAGGCTTGATTTGGGAGAACTCTGAAAGGCTGTTCTAGGTGCAGAGCTCCCTACACAAGTGAATAAGGTTCAGTTGCAACAGCATTGTAGGTCAGCTTTACCTTTTGCTCAGTCTTGCTGTCCTCCTTTTACTACAACCGTATCTCTTAAGAGTGTTCCGCAAAAGAACTCCACACAAAATATAAGACCACATTCTCTCTCCTGAGAGGCTAAAGGTAGAAAATAAGTCTAGTATATACTAAGCTTTTTATAAAGCTAAATTTTAAAGAATTGCCTTTTAAGTGTGTGTGTGTGTGTGTGTGAGAGAGAGAGAGAGAGAGAGAGAGAGAGAGAAAATGTCGTCTTCAGAAAAAGAAAATCATGGTTGTGATAGATGGATGACCTCAGCTCTGGAATTCCTTTCCAAATAGGTTGGTCAGCAAACCAGGAATGCAATGAATTCATATATATCCATTTATTTGTCCTAGTTGTGACCATGCCTGAGGGAGTCATGAGAGGCAACTGTGTCCAAGATGATCTTGGCACACAGTCTCGGGGCTTCCCTTTGAGTGCCCAACCAATCTTCTTCCCTTTTGATTTTACTCTTCTGTTCTATCCCTTCCCCAGAGCTCATTGTAATATTAGCATGAGTAGAGATGTCACATAAGTGGGGGTGGGAAGGGCAAACTGGAGGGGTGCCGTGAATCTCTGCACACGTGATCAAATGCTGACTGAGTTGGCTGCTCAGGTGACTCTTATGGCTGAATTCAGAACAGATGCTTTGGCCTTATCCTTTCTGTGTTTGCCTGTGTTACTGGGACTCTGGCATACATACTGAAGTATGCTCTTTGTATTTTCTAGTTCAATTGACATAACACACAATATATTTTTAAGTACAGAAAATAGTAGACTTCAACACAAACTTTTTGCGGGCAAAAATTCTTCTGGAGCCAACAAGTGGCCAAATTTGCTCCTCTCTGTGAGGCCACCATTTCTGTGGTCCCCACCAATCCCTTCTAAGCTCCCTGTGTCCCTGTCTCTCCCAGCCAGGTCACCCTTGATCAGTCTGCATAATCCCTATCTTCTCCTTTTTTTCAATCTGTCATATTTCCCTGTCTCTTTCAGAGCCTTCCTTTTGATTCTCAAGAGCTTCCTCTTGATTTAGCAAAAAGGCCATTTCCTGCAAGTCAAACATTTTGGCTTTGAGAACAATTGATTCTCCTAATAGCTTTAAAAAAAAATCTAGAAATAAAAAAATCTCAATATGTACAGTTTCTCTTGTATTGTTATAAGGAATTTAAACCTAGAGGCAGTGTGGATGTTTCTGAGCAACCAGGAGAGGGATCAGATACAAGGAAGTACAGAAAACCATCCTTTTAAGACCCCATGGGCAGCATACATGAATGCAGCCTTCACAAGGCTATGTTGTAGCCCCTGTTCTGACTGTCATGTCTTATGTTTGGAGAGAAGATTTCCTGGTGTTCAGTCACTCCCCTTCTTGAAGCTCCTCTATCAAAGACTTCACCAGTACCCTTCCCAGGTTGGCTGAGACTGCATCCTACTCTTCTCATTCCTATCATTTGATCAGTGTTAAGTTTAATCAAGGTGAAATTCTATTACCCATCATCTTGGTCTTTTAGGTGTAGACTTCTTCTTCTTCTTTTTTTTTTTTTTCAAAGATTGATTTATTTTAGAGAATGAGAGAGAGGGAAGGGGCAGAGGGAGAGAACATCCAACCAGACTTCTGCTGAGCTCAGAGTCTGAGGAGGGGCTCAGTCTCACTACCCGTGAGATCTGGACCTGAGCTGAAACCAAGAGTCAGATGCTTAACTGACTGAGTAACCCAGACCACCCCTTGGGTGCAGATTTTAAAATAGGGTTTGAGAAGCATGAATATAAATACAGGGGCTCTCTGATGATATTTCTGTCCCATGTTTCCTAGCAATGATTCCTGGAACCAATGAGTTTGGCAGAATATATTCACAATCCCTGTCTTCCTTAATTCAGCACATAGAGGGTTTTAAAAATCCATAACAAAGCTGCAGACAAAGCTCTGTAACTAGCTGTAGGAAGCCATGTTCTAACTAAGCTGCTTTCTATTTCTAATTAAACCCTAATTAGAACTCATAATTTAGCTGAGCTGCTTTAATGCTCCCTGGGTTATATGAAAGATGATCGTAGCTTAACACCCATGGGTGTTGAAATAATACCAAAGCTGTCTCACCTGCATGTGGAGAGATTTAAATAAAGAATAATCTCCTGTATTTGGTGGTAATTTCAAGACCTGTTTCATAAAATGGGCTTTCCATAGACTATATCAATTCTTTCTCTTCTTTAACCCATCTTTTGCTCTGTTCAGTTATCACTTGAAAACATAGTCCTGGTCCTCTCCCAATGTTGCCTCTGCCCATGGCTTGAAATATGTGTTGGCAACAAAATACAGTCTCAAGTTAATACCTAGCATGGGGGACCCTGCCTGAAGTTCCCAAATGATTCCTTTTTCACAAGCCCTCATTGTTTAATCTCTTCCACCAAGTTTACTCTTGGGCCACACCTGAACGCTTACCATGCCACAAGCCTAAGGATACAGTCCCTTCTCCATATTTTCACACTTGGCGTTTTCTAGTTGAACTATTCTCCTTCCCTCTTCACCACATGAGAAAATGAGATCCTATATTCTGCTTAGATGAAAAATAAAACCAAATAGACCCTTACACGTTTAGTCAAGATTGAAGAGGAGAAAACTGTGTGACGTCAGAGATGATGAGAGTTCTGATGTGGGTTAGTGCTCTGTACTTCACGTACCTATCCACTTTTCCACACCACAAAGTGGCTGGCATGACTATCTGAACAAGTTGAGCAATGGGATTTCACTCCAAGTCCATTATGATTGGCTTTCCTTGTAGAGTGGTGACTGCAAAGGTCAGTGCTTTCCGCCAAAAGTCACCTGGAACATGCCTATAGCTGAAGTTGGGTTTACTAAACACTGCAGTGAGAGTGAACGCCAGAACTGTGGGATTTCTCCACAAAGGGTGTCCAGGCCTGGGTGGGGTGATTTTAGGAGGGTCAGAGGAATCGAGGTTTGCTCTGTATGTATTGGGTGCTGTCAAGAAACAGAACAATTCTATGATGGGGTATCTCAATGTTATCCATAGGAAGAACAGAACAGAGGAAGGAAAAGGCTGTAATTGGTAGGGAAGATTGGTCACTCATATTAGCCAGGAGAGGGGCATGTTTGGTCTTTGGTGGGTCAAATGGTGATTTTGCATCTTTCTGTGCTTAGACAAAGTTAGGAAGTGACCTTGTCTTGTCTCTGATATCATGGGCTCAGAGTAAGCATATCCAGTGTTGTTGTTCTATGAGATTGTTAATGTCTAACAGGAGAACAACACAGTCTCCCGTGAGTGCCACAGGCCAGCATCAAACAATGCCGAAGCCCACTTGCAAGCTTCAGACCAGTTCCAGGATGTTAGGATTTGCTCTCCCCCTCCCACGCCCCCATGAGACCAAAAAGTGAGAGATCACATGAAAAGTAATCCCGAATTTGTGACCTTATTGAATCCTCTATATGGGAATCAGACACATAATCACCTTTCTGGAATCTTCTGGATGAGACTTTAATTCGAAGATGACTGGAAGCAGCAGGAAGGGACTGACATTTGACAAAAGATGGCACTCCAAAGAATGAGAACTTACTTTGCTGCAAGTATTGCCAGAGGATGGCAGCCTGGAGAGAATCCCTGGTAAGAGACCAGGCAAACAGTCATTTCCTCCATTTTGTCCATTGAATCCCAGTCTTCTCACATCTGTGTATTTCTTGCAAGCCCCAGGTCTCTGTGGATGACTGTAGGCTTCCAGGTAGACTGGCTTCTGTTTTTAGAGTATCTTTTTCAGTGCTAACCTTTCTCCTTTGTATCCTGTCTTGCTTATGTCTTTGAAGATATCAAATTTATTATATAATACTTAAGACACACCAAAGTCTAAAATGCAGCCAACACTAACATATCTACTACTTAAAAATATTAACAATTTGGAATTCTCCTTTGATAGCCCTCTTTGATCTCCCTGTGTCCCTACCCAGAGGTAACCATTATCCTAAATTTGGCGTTTCTTTCTCATACATTTATTTATACTTGATGCATATTTACATATCAGAAAGCAATGCATTTTGCACTTTGAATGGTATTTTTTTCATATGAAAAGCTTCATATATATTCAATGTATTTGTGAAAAATTACCGATGTTGAAGCCCATAGCTCTAGTTTACCTGTTCTGTTATGTATCAATTTCTTTATGAATATACTCTAATTACCAAGTTTCCTGTGTTAGACATGACATTAGGGTTGGTGGGTTTTGTTTGTTTGTTTTGTTTTGAAAGCAATACTACTACTACTATGTTTCCATACACCTGTCCTGCTATACGGGTGGGTGAAATTCTGTAGGATTTATATGTAGGAGTAGAATTTCTGTGTCTGCAACTTTAATTCTCTAATCACATCAGTTCACCCACCCATCGGCAGTGTAGGAAATTTCCCCAGTCTCCGTAGTCTAACAATGTTTATTGTTGTTGGATTGGACTTTGAAGTTTCTGTGTTATGATGAAATGAAACCATATCATGTTTATTTTCATGTATATTTTCCCATTCACTGGCTATGAATTAGGCAACTTTTTACATGGTATTTGCCATTCAAGTTGTATCAGTTAGCTGAATTGGCTACTTCTATCATTTGCTTGTTTGCCTTTTTATTAGAGAAGGGTTTTGTTTTTTTTTTTTTGCCTTCATTGCATATAATGTTTCATTTATTGTATGGTTGCAAGTATCATAATTTGTGGGTTACCTTTCCATTCCTTCTTTTTTGATGAATGAAAGTTCTTTCAGTGTTAATGTCAGATTGTTCCAGTGCTCAGCGCTGGGTAAAGAACAGCCCATAACTTGGTGGCTTAAAACAATAACAGTTATATTCTATCTCATGGTTTCTTTGGGTCAGCATTTGGGGAAGGGCACAGCAGAGTGCTTCTGACTCAGCGTCTCTTCTGTGGTTGCAGTGGGATGGTGGCTGGAACTGGAACAGCGGGAAGCTGACGGGGCATTTCTCTTGATGTACTCAGAACTACCCTATACCATGTCTCTGTAGGGTCTGCCTTGGCTTTCTTCATAGCATGACCGCATGGGGTAGTTGAGCTGTTCACTTGGCAGTTCAAGATGTGTGTGTGTGTGTGTGTGTGTGTGTGTGTGTGTGTGTTTCAGCAAGCAAGGTGGAAACTATATTGCCTGTAATGACTTAGCCTTGGAATTTTATAGGGTTACTTCTATTGTATTCTTCAGTCACTTGAGTCACAAAAGCCCACCTTGTCATGTGACTATGATTCTCATCCTATTAGAGCAAATGGAATGGGAGATATTGTTGTGGCCATCTTTGGAAAATATGACGTCACGTAAATTTACCAATATTTGCCAATGTCTTTTAGAATCTTGATTTAGAAATTATTCTCCAACTCAAAGCTATAAAGACTTTCTCCTACATGTGTCCTTTTAAGTTCTAGAGCCTGCTTTATAAAATTATCTCTTCACTACATCTGGAATTGATTTTGTGCATTTTTTGAGGAAATAAACTAGTTCTAATTATTCCAGCACACTATTTTTCTTTTTACCAGTGATCTGAAAGGCTAGATTTGTTATAAATTTTCATGGTTGCATAATTCTATTTCAGAACTTCTTATTCTGTCATGCTGAATTTTTTCACTTGCTATAACTTTTAAAGTCTCACATTCTTAAAAACTATTCCACTCTTTACCTTTTGTCCTTTGATATATATACAGATATAGATATATCTATATCTATCTATCTATAAACTCAAAGTCTAAGAACTAAAAATCCCTGTTTGAATTCTTTTTCATAATTAAACTGAAGTTATAGAATGGTTTGGGCAGAATTGTCATTTTTAACATTTCATCTTATTATATATAGTATGGTAATTGTCTCCATGTATAATATGTAGAATTATATATTCCTTTAAGTTCAGACATACTGGTTTTTTTTTTTACATGACTTTCCATTCTAGTAAACAGAAATGCAGATGGTTCTTTTAAGTTGATCTTGTGTTGAAGATATTTGCTGAACTCAATTTCTAGTAAGTCTAAAATGTCTATTTCTTGGATGTTCTAGTGAAAAATAAATTTTCTTTCTTTTCAACCTTTTATTTTTCTTGTCCTATCTCTCTGATGAAGATCTCCCATATAAATATTCGAAAAAAGAGGTAATGATAGGCATTCTTGGTCCAAGTTTCAAGCACTGGCTCTAAAGTGTGCCCTATTAAGGTAGATGCTGTAGATTTTCAGTACATACTTCTTATTTGGTAAAATGTTTCCTTCTAGGTATAGTTCACTAAGCGCTATTGATCATGGATGATACTGACTTGTATGGAATTCTTTTCCAGCAGTTGTCTTGCTGATACGATTTTTTTCAGTGACAATGAATATTAGTATACTTTCTGTATTTAAACCAACCCTGAATATCTGCCATAGGTACAAATTTATCTTAACATGTATATTTTTTGCTAAATTTAGTCAACTAGTATTTCATATACTATGAAATCCATGGTTTGCATCCATGTTCATAAGATTGATTGGCTTACAATTTCCCCTTGTACTGTCCTTACTTGATCTTAAGACTATACGATGATCCTAAAATTGTGAGAAGAGTGACATCAGTGAAAACAGCAGAGTAAGGGACCCCAAGAGTACATCTTCCCCTAAAAGCTATGGAAAAAGACTGGCAAAAAGAGGCATAATTACTCCTTTGGAATCCTGGAAACCAAAAGCTTTCAGCAATGAGGGGAATACTTAATGAAGAAAACCTGGTGAATCTTGGTAAGGTGTGTGTCTTAGGGTATTTAAATTATCTTGGTCCCATCCTTCATTCCCTAGATCCTGAGTGGCATTGAAGAGAACACATATTCTACACTAAAGGGAGCAGAACAGATCTTATTCACAAATAACTGTTTTTTGTGTTTTTCAAGAAGTACATCCATTTGATGTAAGTTGCCTAATTTATTGGCTCAAGTCTGATACTCCCTTTTTACTCTATTGTCTATAGTAATGTCACCTCATTTAATGCCAATTTTTTTTCAAGATTTTACTTTTTTTAAAGCAATCTCTACACACAACGTGGGGCTTGAACTTATAACCCTGTGATCAAGAACTGAATGCTCTATGGGCAGCGCCAGCCAGGCCCCCTCAATACTGATATTTTACCGTTTTTTTTTTCTTTCAACAATCTGCTTAGATGTTTATCAATTTTACTGATCTTCTCAATGAATTACTGTTTGGTTTCATTGTGTTGTCTTCATTTTTCTGTTTTCTATTTCACAGATTTCTGCTGATTTTTGTTACTCAGTCTCAATTTCCTTATTCATAAAGGTGAGTATTATTTGAGATCTATCTTCTCTAGTAAGTGTCGAGTGTCCTAAATCATCCTCCAGCACTGCTTTAGCAACTTCTCAGATATTGATATGTTTTCATTTCCTTTCAGCTCAAAATGATTGCTGAATTCCTTTTTTCCTCCAGCTTTGAGATATAATTGACCTATAACCTCATGTAAGTTCAAGGTGTACAGCTTGATACATGTATATATTGTGAAATCATTACCACAAAAAGGTCAGTTAACACCTTCACCACCTCACATAATTACTTTTGGGGTGTGTGTGTGTATGTGTGTGTGTGTGTGTGTGTGTTTGTTGAGAACACTTAAGATCTACTCTCATCAAGAACATTCATGGAAAAGACTGATAACCACTGACCATACTACTAAGAATTGACAGAACTCTGATGGAAAAACTAATAAGATCCTAGCTTCTAAGATTTTTTTGTCTGAAACATGATTGGTTCTTCTACTTTTCCAGATTTAAGAAAACTTTTTTCCCCCTCAAACTATCCACAGTTTGCCAGCCTATACCTTTGTAAACAAAGATGAAAACACTTTTTTTCTCCCTACCTTCCCTCTCCAGAATTCGAACTCTTACTATTCTTACTTTCATGATAACATAATTGTTTCCCAATTACTATAGGGAAGTTCAGTAAGCCTCTGTTCTTCTTATAGCAGGAAAGAATGGCAGCAGCCAGTGGCCTAAAGTCGGCAGTTTGGCTCATGATCACTGATGAGTCCTAGCTGTTAACCCTTTGCTCTCACAGTTGGGCTGTTGTAAAAGGATTAACCCTATTGCTGGACAATGGGAAGCTGAAGGCAGATGATCATGAATAGAGCCTTGTGGGGTCAGGAAGTGTGGAAAGACATTTGGGCTTGTCCGCGGGAGCTTGAGGCAATCCTCAGTCTTACCCCATCCCGGCTCATAGGGCGCGGACATCCTGTGGCAGTCAGGAAGCTGATGTCCTAGCCCAGTATGGACCTTAGCAACTGACCCCTCAGTAGGTACAACAGATGGGGTGAATAAGCGCAACCACTGTAGCACCCAGAGGATGATGGTATATTGCCAAGGACGCCAGAATGTTCTTGAAACTCTGACTTGTTAATACAGTAACAGCATGTCCTGTGTGTTCTAAACCATCCCCAGAGTAACTGCCAAAGAAGTCCAGGGGCCACCGACCAGAGTGGCCAACATGTTATAGGTAAGTTGCTTATATTGGCTCTGTGCCTTTGAGTGGAAGGTCTAAAAATGCCTTGGGTTATATAAACACCACCTCTGGCCTGACTCCAGTCTTCCCCTGTCACTGTGCAAACCAGGTTGCCACCCATAAGGGATTAGAGAAGCTGAGTACCGTGGACAGATACCCTCATCCAGCAGTGATATGGTGCCACAATCCAAAGGTCATGAGATGCAAGACTGGGCAAAAGAACAGGAGAGGAGTTTTCATTGCCCTGTAAGGCAGCAACAAAATTCCTAGCAACAGAGTTCATAGAAAAAATGGAATATCGAAAGGGCGAATGAATCAGTAACCAGTAAAACTACCTTGGCCAGGTGGACTAAAGCACTATCCCAGCCATTAATACAATGGAATGATCAACCAGTGAGGCCTGTTGCCACATAGGGCAGACTGGTATCCCTGCTGACACACCCAGCACAAGCAGGGAAGACCTCCACTGCCCTGACTCTCACCATGTACTGAGGTGTTATGCTGCTGGAAACACCAGCCCCCATGATGCCTGGGAAAGCGAGGATCTCCTAGAATTTGCAGGGGGCCCTTGACTGGGATGGGTGAGCTCCTCCTCACTCCTGAGATCCTGTCAGCCTGCTGCAAGCTGAACCCGTTGAAACACACCACCGGGAAAAAAAACATGCACCATTGGAAGAGGGAGGAAGTAGAGGTCCCGGCCCAGCATATGGATTAATACAGGACTAAACTTGAACTTTGAAGACTGTGGAAAGGCAGGTGCCAAGATATACAGCAGACAAGGCTTATCTAGAAGTTCCCTCAGTTATTAAAACTGCCACCTGCCAATCTGGAGAGGCTTACCTCTTTCTTTGGTCTCTTTTTGCCC
Source organism: Lontra canadensis (assembly GCF_010015895.1). Classification (NCBI taxonomy): domain Eukaryota; kingdom Metazoa; phylum Chordata; class Mammalia; order Carnivora; family Mustelidae; genus Lontra; species Lontra canadensis. The sequence goes on from NW_022630997.1 coordinate 25,601,494, forward strand.
TCTGTGCCAGTTGGCAAACCAATAGTTTTATCTCTTTTTGATCATTCCGTCCTACCATGTATTCAGTGGTAGCTCACTGTGCTTGGCCAGCTTTCTTTGTAAAGAAGTCTACTCAGGTCCACTGCCTGTTTATTCAGATTTGTTTTGTTTTTGAGTGGTAAGAGTTCCTTATATAGTTTGGATATGAGCCCCATATGGGATATACGTAGCTTGCAAATATTTTTCACCTGTTCTCCCAGTTAGAAGGCTGCCTTTTAATTTTGATTTCCTTTGCTTAGCAGAAGCTTTTTAGTTGGATTTAGACCCTTTTATTTTTGCTTTTTTTCTTGTGCTTTGTGTCCTAGCCAAAAAAAAAAAAAAAAAAAAATCACTGCCAAGGCCAATGTCACAGAATTTTGTCTTTGTTTTTTTTTAAAGGTGCTTTATAGTTTCACATCTTATATTTAAATCTTTAATCCATTTTGAGTTAAATTTGGTGGTGGCATAAGATAGGGGTCCAAATTTTGCATGTAAAACATCTGAATTTCCCAATATCACTTATTTAAGTGACTATCCTTTCCCCATTGAGTATTCTTGACACCCTTGTCAAATATTGACCACGCATGTCTGGGTTTATTTCTAGGCTCTTGATTCTGCTCCATTGGGCTATGTGCCCATTTTTATGCCAGCACTATGCTTTTATCATTATGATTTTTGTTGTCTTACCAAGTTTTGACTTAATGTCTATTTTGTCTAAATTCTATTTCATCTTGCTTTTATTTTCCCTTTGCATAGAATATCTTTTCTCAACCATTTCCATTTCTCTTTGAGCTAGTATGTATCCTTAAAACTTCTGTAGGCCACATGTACTATATTTCCTTGTTTGTTTTTTCCTCCATTTAGGCAATCTATACCTTTGAATGGAGGACTTGATTCATTTATATTAAAAGTAATTATTGATAGTTAATGACTTACAGATGCCATCTTATCAGTTTTCAGACTGTTCCCTGTTCCTTTCTCTCTCTCCTTTTGTCTCCTTTTATGAATTACTGATTTTTCCCTAGTGGTGTTTTCAGTCCCTTTCCTTTACCTTCCCTTTTATGTATCTACTGTAGCCTGTGCCTTGCATTGGTGTCTGTGCGTTATGAGGAAGTAGGCACCTCTTGCTCTCTTCACATACTGGCTTTGTTGGGGAAAGCTCTTCCCTAGTCGTTTTGTACGGAGATGCTGGCTGGGCTCTATGGTGGTCTCCATAGGTAGGCTTGCTGCTGGAGTCCTTGCGCAGGCAGTTCTGGTACCTGTATCATTAGCAGGTGGGCATGCCTGGTATTTGGGTTCATCAGGGCCAGCTTGGGGCTTGGGTCTGCTGGATGGGGCCTGGAGCCTGGGCTGTGGGGACCATCTGGGCTCTGGAGGCCACTGAAGTGGGCTTGGCATCCAGGTCTGTGAGGACTGACACAGTCCTGGTTCATGTTGAGAGCCTGAGTCCATGGGAGCTGGTCTAGAGGCTGGAACTACTGGGATTGGCCTGGCACTGTCACAGACCAGGAGCCTATGTCTGTGGAATCCAGTCTGGAGGGCAATCTAAGGGGAGTCAGCCTAGTGCTGGGGCAGGCCCTGATTCTGAGCCTAAAGGAGCCTGCTTCGAGTCTAGGTCCATGGAGGCTGGTCTTGACATTAAGGCAGGCTGGGGATCCCGAGGCTATGGAAGCTGGCCTGGTATTGGGCAGGTATGGGCCTGGGGCTATGGGAGCCAGTCTGGCACTGGGGTGGGTCAGGAGCCTGGGGACATGAAAGGAGACCCGGTGCCATGGCTAGCAGGGAGCTTGGCTTTGCGGGAGTCCACCTGGGGCCTGGTTTCACTGGAGTCAGCCAGTGGTCTGGGACCATGGGAACTGGCCGGTACTGGGGTGGCCTGGGAGCCTGGAGCATTAGGAGTCACCTGGGGCTGGTGTGTGCCGGTTTCTGGGCGAAGGTTGGGACTCACTTCATCTTTTGCCCACAGTATGGGTATCTTGCTCTGGGGCTTCAGGGAGGTGTGACAGGTAACTCAGACTATCTTTCCTACAGACTTGAACATGTCTTTGATTTTATGCACCACCCAGACGTTATAATCCCTTACCCGGAATCCTTAGTTCTTGGGAAGTAATTTTTGTGTGTAGACAGTTATACAAACTGATGTTTCTGGGAGGGGACAAGCACTGGAAATTCCTGTACCATCATCTTGGTGACCTCACTTCTAAATTCCCTTTTTAATCTTTGACCCATGGGTCAAAAGTTTGTTGAAAATTATTTTAGTTTCCAAGTATTTGGGGCTTTTCCAGATATCTTTCAGTTATCTATTTCAAATCTTGTTTTATTGTGGTAAAAGAATACTGTCTAGGACTTGAATCTTTCCTAAAATTTATTCCAACTTTGTTTTTTTATAGTCTAACTTGGTAAATATGCCAGATATAAATGAAAGAATTCTGTTTTTTTTTATCTTTATAATTTTGCATATTTTATTTATTTTTTTTATATAATTTTATTTTTTATAAACATATATATATATTTTTCCCCCCAGGGGTACAGGTCTGTGAATCTCCACGTTTACAAACTTCACAGCACTCACCATAGCACATACCCTACCCAATGTCCATAACCGCCCCCCCAACCCCCCTCTGCCCAGCAACCCTCAGTTTGTTTTGTGAGATTAAGAGAAACTTATGGTTTGTCTCCCTCCCAATCCCAACTTGTTTCATTTACTCTTCTCCTACCACATTAACCCCCCATGTTGCATCTCCTCTCCCTCATATCAGGGAGATCATATGATAGTTGTCTTTCTC